>NC_135176.1:7067285-7667285 GCF_041146795.1 Maylandia zebra | reverse complement strand
GTCTGCTTGATCTCGGAAATGCCGCTGCTCAGCTGGCGGGACAGGGCCCGAGCCTGAGCCTGCTGAGCCATCATGTGGGTTGGATACATCAAGGGAGCATGCGGTGTCATTAGTTCTGGAGCCAGGATGGATGGCCTCAGGTACCCTGGCCAGTGGGTGCTGGGAAATGCTGCGATGTCCTCGGGCAGGGCGGGCATACCGAAGGTCTGGTCAAAGATACGGCTGCTCTGGTGCCAGTCACGAAATGGGTCCCAGCTCGGAGTGCGGAGCAAGGTGAAAGGAATACGTCTCTCAGCCATGATGATCTGGGAATTTCTTCTAAGCTTCAGAGGAGTGTTGCTGTGTGCAGATCAAGAGCCCCTTGGCCTCTCTGGAAGTGTTTTCTTAATGTGCTGTCTGCCTCTCAGCTGAGAGCTTTTATACACAATGACACCACCCCTTATCAACAGAACCCTCCCTTCAGACTCAAGCCCCATACCTCATGCCTCCAGAATGTTTTACGAAAGCACTAGAATATCTATTTATAGCGGAAGTAGCACTGGAATGGAATCCAACAGGAAGACCCTCCCATGTAACAGTTGCCCTAGGCACTGAGTGCTGTGTGTAAACCCCCTTCTCCTCTCCCTGTGCATCTCAAAGAGCCAGAAGAATCTGGGAGGCTTCTGTCCGTCTACTTACAAGCTAACATGCTATTCTTAACAACGCTATGTTGCGCTATGAACCCATTCAGCCCTGAATGAAATACATAGTAGAATATCAGTTTGGTACATGAAGCCAAATGACTTGACTGGATTAAAACTGGAGGAAAATCCACCATGTTCACACCTGCCTATTCATATTTCTTTGTCACAAAGGGGGAATTAACAAGCTGTAGTGTCTCAAGTCTTCTGTTAACCTGACAGTCTTTCATTGTTTACTGGATGTTAGTGCCGCGTGATACTGCAATTTTGGTATCAATCCAAAACCAAGTAAATACACGGCCAGTATTACTAATACTAGTACACATATTTTTAAACTATGAAGGCAGTTTATCTAGGGGGGAGTAGTATGTCATGATTTATGACATTAATCGCCAGTTTCCAAATTCTGAATACATTTTAATGACCACTAAATCATCATGACTTTTACTTTCCACATGAAGTAGTTGAAAGAATCCACAATGACCAGGTACTGTTTAGTCTCTATCTGGAACAGATCATTTCCAACCATGGCCCACGGTCTTTGTGGGAACTCTTTAGGTAGCATGGTTTCTTTGTGTTTAGTCCGCTCGCGGCAGCAAGTGTCACAGGTCCTGATCACTTTTATTAGCTCACTGCTCAGGCCTGCTCACTGCTCAGAGAGAGCTCTCTAAACAGCGGGTGACTTGAAACTGACTCATGACGTCACGTCTCTTTTCACGCAGCTCCTCTATGGCTGACCTTTAGCCTGGCACCGATGCCGAAACCTTGAAAAATGAGTGTCCTTTATTATTTTTCACCCCCCCACACACACGCACACACAACAACCCAGCAGAAACGTTCCTACCTCTTAACATTTACCTGATACTAGAACATTAAAATCAGCTAATTTAGCTGAGTTGGTCTTACTGGTCGTGGTCTGGTCCATGCTGCTCATTGTCACAGTTTACTGGCAGTCTTGATGGAAGTGTGCCACTGTTAATTTAATAACTATCGACCAGTGGACTTTGCTGCTGTGACACTTAAAGTGTCTGCTGTGAAAGGTGTCCTATTGAGCTGTACACTTCTGACACAAAGTGAGCAGGTGTCACAGGGACATGCCTCTATCTCTCACAGTGTTACACAGACAGAGAAGAAGAAAAAAACTAACATAAACTGACAGTTCAGCTACAACAGTGATAGTAACTGAGAAATCTCGAGGAAGTGTTCAGACGGAAATGGAGGTTATGTTAATTTATTTGATATATATGGCAAAGTAAGTATTTCTGGAAAATATAGCTCAGGTCTCAGTGTAAGAAATCTAATCCCTCAAAGTTACAGCACAGGATGTGAGATCTGCCTCTAAAATAAGCCATATCTTCCTCTCAGCCCCAGTTGGAGAACATTCTAGCCTACTTAATAGAGAGAGGCTTCATGTTTTTGGTCAAGGTTCTCATCAGTGCCATCTGTAGGAAGATACATACACAGCACCAACAAGTTATCGCTGACTGCACCTGAAGGCAGAGAGAAGAACTCAAAAACTGGATCATTTCCCCATTTGTTTCTGTTTATTGTCAGGTATAATAACTTGTACAATACAAAGAATGATTTGTAGAATCAAAGGGGCAATGTTATACTTGGAATAAATGGTCAGGCTGCAGAGCATCACAGCTGGGATAAGTGTGGTTACACTGGAAATGCATGTCATGAGACCAGGTGAATGGTAAGGAAGACTTAGGCTGATCCCTGATTGTATCACCTGTTTGTTAACCACCCTCATGGAGGTGCAGACACAGCCTGCTGCCGTGCCTGCCAAGCCATCGCTCATTATCTTTTGTAGCCAGCAACTGGGGAGACCTCTGCTAGAATTGTATGGCCAATTATACAAGGGACTGAAATATGGAGTGACTGGAAATGTACAGTAGAGCAGAGTAATTGATTCTTCAGGCTGCTTCAGGCCGAGTCATCTTCCTCCCTCGGCACAGACAGAGCCACAGCAGCCCCGCGTTACCATGAGTCATTATATCGGCTGGGGACGCGATAATGGCAGTCATGGGAGTAACTGTGGGTGAATGCTCAGTTCAACCGACTCAAAAATCAGAGCTCCTTAAACACATAGCAGTGAATCTGTGCACTGCTTGTTGATCTGATAACAAGAAACCGATTCTGTATCATAACTTGGAGCTTTACAGTACTTTTCTCACATCTGCAGCAAACCCATCTCCAAACCATGATCCAACTGCTTCACAGCAAAATGATAAATATATTAAACAATAAATAACCTAATAAATAAATGAATAAATACAGCGAGTTTCATAAATAGCTGAGATCAACTCACAAATGTGCATGGAGACTTTTTGCAGTACGGTACCATACAGCAGCTCATGTAAATCATTACCTCATTGATCTTTGCAAAGGAGGTTCAAACTCACACACACATACACACACTCACACAGTCTCGCACATGATTAGCATAACAAACGTAATTACTTAAACAGGGAAGAGAGTAAAAGTATGTAACACATACAGCCCCCCCCCCCCCCCCCCCCCCCCCCCTCCCCGTTTCATTCACCTCTGTTTGCAAAGGTCAGGGGGAAGGGGCAGGGCAGATTCACCCTGCTGGCACATCTCATTTCCATCAGGTCCCCTGATGCATCATGCTGAACATACCTATTCAAACTATATGGAATATACAGTGCATAGTTTACAAAGCCAAACTTAAGAGAGTTTACATCTGTACAGACAAATCTATGCAATACAGTTTTCTCCTAAAAAAACAAAAAAAAAGTTATTTTTATTTCTTTTCCTGATTCATCCTCTGACTTCTCTTTTGTTCTCTTTTTGTTGATCTGTGTGAACCGGAAGTCTTTGGGGCTGATGAGAGAAAAAGTGATTCTTTGAAATGTACAGTAAGCTGTGTGATTTCGATGTGTCTGCCTTCTTTTCGTCTTCTACTCAGCCCCTCTTTTCAGGATATATTTGATATATATCTATATATATATATATATACTTATAACTGTTGTTAACTGTTATTGAATGTATTTTTGGTAGCTGTGTGGAAGATGAGAAGGAAAGTGCTAACATACATTTGTTCTTTGGGCTCAGCCAATTCATTTTAGACATGTAAAAAAGAAAAAACCTTTCCTTGAATGTGTGAGAAGACATGAACAGTGACTGCCAATATCATGGTATTGTGCTATATCAAAATACATTTTCCTCTCTTTGATCCAGGCTCTGTGTTAGAGATAGAATGGTCCATGGTGAAGGAGTTTGGATCCCGGTCTGTACAGCTGTGCGGCTTCTGCTGAGGACTTGCTAAGGATACGTAATGAATCTACCGGAGTGCAGCAGGTTTAACAGCACTTCTCCTTCTTTTGTTCCCTTTTTTTTTCTTTCCTTTTTTCTCCTTTTTTCATTCTCGTTCTGCTGGTTGCCATCAGAACCCCGGGCTGTCATAGCTGCTGCGGCTGTAATAACTGTGGTGGCTGCGGGAGCGGCTCCTGCTGCGACTCCAGCTCCGGCTTTGGCTGCGACTCCAGCTGTGGCTGCGGCTCCAGCTCTGGCTCCGGCTCCTGCTGTGGCTCCTGCTGTGACTTCTGCTGCGGCTGTAGCTGCTGTAGCTGCGGCTGGATCGTGACGGGCTGCTGTCGTAGCTGGAAGATGAAGGACTGGGCCGGTAATATGGGATCGGCCGCTTCCGAGCACTGGAGGAGGAAGAAAAATAAGGGTTTGAACAGTTAGTCCTATGTCCTAGTCCTATTTCCTATGGTTAGAGTGTTAAATCTGATGTTAAAGCATGATTAAGGCAATCAGTGTTAGGTCTCAGAGTGGTGACGTGTAATTAGTACAGGATCTGAAAGAGAGCAGCTATGTGGGTTAAAAAGAAGCTTCTCAGCCACACACACACACACACACACACACACACACACACACACACACACACACACACACACACACACACACACACACACACACACACAAACATAGCAGAAAAATGCAAGTGTTTAGTTGAAGTTCAAGCTTAGATTGCCTTGTTAATAGCCACCCTGGAAGTACTTCCTGTAAAGTAATTAGCCGTTAGTTCCTTAAAGAACCTCATCTTCTCAGTGGAGGGCAACACCCAGAAAATAAAAATCAAGAGTCAGTGGTGCAGGGAGAGATAAACGCTATCAAGGTATCCCTGCTGCTATGAGGTGCATTTCACAAGCAGCGCTGTAGATAACTCAACCCCAGCTTTTGTCTTCTACATTGGCTGTGGGAATCAACAGTATGAGCAATAAGGTGTGTGGGGGAAAGAGGGGGGGCTTCCACTCTAATAAACCTTGATAGCGCTTTAATCTTTGCATCCTTTGTGTTACAACATTAGTGCAGAAACACAGCAGGGTGCAGCTCTAGAGTTGGAGTGAGTTTCAGGAAAGAGATGAAGAAGCGGAAAAAGGACAGAGGAGGAAGCCTGGTTTACTCATGGGAGCTCTGATGATTTGCTGCTCAGCCAAACTTCAGAAGTCACGGTATTGGGGTCCTGCTGCACGGCAACTGTTACCGGGGTAACTAGCCGGCAGCAGTCGGGTTCAGCAGCAGCCCGTTGTCCTGGTGTCGGGACCTTTAAGGACTGAAGTGAAAGATAACAAAGTACACACATTTCACCCATGGCTATTTACACTCGAACGAGAAGGTTGCAGAGGTAACACAGGGAGAGGCTGAAACACATTTCATCTGCAGGGGGGATTTTCTTCTTCTTCCGTTTGTCTGAATAATTAACTCCACCTAAAAGCATTTCTATTGGTAACAATGAAACGATCATATGAGAATAAATTATGAAATCTAAGAAGTAAGCAGGAAACAAATATGTGGATGAGTCTAATACATGGTTTTAAAGAGACTCATCAAAATGGAATAGAACAACTGGAACAACTAACTTAACCAATGAAATCTTTTGCTCAGTTCAGTTAATTTTCATTTTACATCCTCATTCTTACGTCTTATTTTATATCTCGTATTGAAGCACTTTAGTCACAAATCACTCAATATTAAAAAAAATAAGGGCAATAACTGAAACCATTTATCAATTTAAGTGACTAGCTCAGATCCTCAGATCTCATATTTACATACTTTCTGAGATGTACACTTCTATCCGTGTAATGGTATCCGTGTACCTGGGCTTCAAATAATGTGTACAGCACTTTTCATTTGTTTTCATGAACTAGACATTAACATTACTAGGCTTGATACATAAAGACTCAAACTGATATTTGGATGTTGGCAAGTCAAACCAAGGTGGAATTTACTATAAAGCAAAACAGGCAATTTCACTTGCATTTCTGCTTTTGTGTACTCACAGTTTTAGTTGTAAGTCTACACAGAGCTGTATGTATCTGGTCCCAGGTACCACCATAAGGCACATTTTTTGCAGTTTCAGTTTAATCTTTCTACTGAAATGACTCAGAAACACCATATGATTTGTAGTTTTTGTTGGTAGCATGTTTGCTTTTAATTCATACAGTATTTCAATTCTCTAGTGCTATAGTTAGGCAATAATAAAAACTTGTTTAGTGAGGGACATTGCAGTAAATGAAAGTACAAAACTATTACACATGGTGTGTCATCTCTAAAGGAAATGAAACATGATGGCAGAGTAAAAACCCAAACATAAAGGACAGTGATCACTTTATGTCCCTCATGATGCCCATAGAAAGTCTGAAATAGATGTTTAAAAGCAGGAGGTAACATTTTCTGTCTACCAGAGCTCCACCCTTATAATGACTGCATCCATTTATGCCTGTGGTTTTTCATTTTTATTCCACATAAAGGATTTAATGGCTCTTAATGGGTTTCTTAAAAATTACCAGTCGTGAGTTGAAACAGAAGCAAAATCCCTTCTCTTTATTTCTTTTGCCTGCCTTTGTTGTAATTTGAAGCTATGAAAGAATGACTTTTACCCCAGCATGAGTACCGTCCTGCCAAATCATGGGACATGCTTTAAGTGTAACGCATTAAAGTGTCTCATATTTAAGAGCCACTCAGGCCTGTGAGAAAGAACAAGATACATGGCTGTGTTATTCTGGGGCTCGGTCCTTGCAGGGAAGAGCAGAAACACACACACACACAATGTGGAGGAGAAGTGTGTTTAATCATGTGGTGTTACCTGGTGATCCTGCGAGCCTCCATGAAGCTGGGTGAATCTCTTCTTCTTTTGCGGATAGGTGAGTAGCTGCGTGAACGGCGGCGAGCTCGGCTGTCGGTGTCAGAGCGGTTGGCACTCTCCCTGTCCCTGTGTGACACACAAATCAGTCACACCATCGACCAATGGGAGCATATTATAAATCTACTATACATCAGACAGCGGCTCACCTGGAGGCGTTTTGCCTATTGTGCGGGGACTTGGCCTTGCTGGGTCCTCTGTCTTTGGAAGCAGAAGGCGAGGATGAACGCCCGCTGCTCCAGGAGCTGCTGCGCTGTCGGAGGTTTGCCTTGCTCCCGACTTTGTTGGCTGACGTGTGCCCTGGAGACGCTGATGTGCTCCGGTGGCGTGCCTGACCCCGACTGGATTGGTGGTGTCTCTTGGAAGAGTGGCCACCTTTGCCCCTGGGGGAATGGGAAGTATAATCCAGCAGATGTCAAACAGTTCTCTCTCATTTGCAAAGCCAAAGCGGTGAGGTCCAGCAGTGATAAGAGCCTGAAAGTGCACAACTGCAATGGAAGGCTTACTTTCTGTGGTGACGAGAGCTCCTCCCTCTGTAAGTATGGTTGTGCTGGGAGTGGGTCGAATCACTGCTGTGAGCAGGGGAGTGGGAGCTCTTATTCTGACCTCTCTGGCCTCCTCTCCTCCCTGACGCCTTGCTCAGAGAGCTCCCTATAGCTGTGCCCCTGCCATCGACACTCCCAGTATCTTCTGCAACACACATCTTTCCCATCTGGTTCCTGATAGGGGCGCTGTGGATCTTGTGCTCTCTCAGCAGAGATGACTGGACGCTTGCAGAGCTGGCAGTCAGCATGTGGAACTTCTGTAGAGAAATGATGACCAACAAAAGGGAAAAAAAAGAAAAGAAAAAAGAAAAAAAAAAGGATAAAAATAGCATCAGAGAGTTTTCAAGTTGGTAATTGAGAGCTATGGTGTACTTGCCAAAAGAAGGTAAACATCTAAAAGAAAAAGATCTAGGTTTTCTCCATATGGCTTATAGATAGTCCTCTATGGTGCAGCGCATGCAATACTTGGCATGCAAAACCATAATGAGTTGAAGAAATAATAATCGCAAAAACAAACAAAAATCTAGGAAAAGGGGGAAGAGAGGGTAGAAAAAAGAAACAAAACAAAACTGTGAACCAAATAATTTTAAGAGCAGAGGCAGAAATTAGAGAGATACAGATTTTGTAGAGTAGAAACAGAGGACTTCTTCAGTTTTTTCAGTAATGGTTAAAAAAAGAAACGAAACAGAAAGAGAAGACAACTTGACGGAACATCACAGAAATGGAAGGAACAAAATAAAGATCACAATTATTGTATCAATCGAATCAGAAAACAAATCTTCTGCTACTCAATTTTCTCTTTCTGGATTTTTTTTCCTGAAGACAATTGCTGAGATGTGAACAGCGACCCATTTTCTTTGTTTTTTTTAATGGTTACTCCCTTTAACTCCCTTCTGGTTAACATCCACTTACCAATAAAGTGGTATTCCCTCCTTTAGTAGGTAAGGTATGAAGAAAAGGGAAAAGTGGGGCAACATAAGTGCATCATTAGATTCACAAAATGCAAGAGAAAAAGACACAAAACCCTTCCCTGCCAGTGACTCATGAGACAATGCATGGAAATCAATAGAAAAGAACTGAAAAGCAAAGAGGAAAACCACAATGTGCAGGGAGTCCCTCACACAGAGAGTTAAATCCTCTGGGTCCAGTCACCTTCCTAAACATCACAGAGCAATGGGTCGGTGAGAGTTAAAGATACTTCCTTTACCTTTTTGCTCTTAGTGTGCTTTATATAATGAGACAGCCTGACATGTTTGCTAGTTAACTATCTCAGTGTTCGTGCTTGTGGACTCTTTAATGTCTTTCATACAGGACACTTACAGTTCTCACACTAGCAGAATTTTGCTATTACATGGAGTTCCAGGGAGTTGTTGCTACATTAGAGAGTGCTGTATTAATAGGCTTAAAAAACTAGACATTTTACCCAAATCAGTGATTTTTTTAGAGTCAGGAATGACCTTGAAGCTAACAAAAATTGGCAAAGCTTTAAAGGGTATAAAGCAGACAATATCATACACTTTTGTAAATCCCACAAAAAGACCAAAACAATTTTTGGTTGGGTTTTTCTGCTCATAGTTGCTTTGCATCTGCAAGCCACTTTGGGAATCAGAACAATGACATGCTGCCAAAAATAAATGAGTGTATAAGGAAATAACACCTGACTTTAGTGGTCCGGAATAAACTGCACTTAATTTATTTTAGCAGGGCAGCCAGTTCAATTGCTTCACTGGGCAATCTCTTATTTCATTGGCACCAAATGTGTGTTAACGCACGGTTAAAAATAGTTCCCATGTCATGCAACATTTACTCTGGAAATTATAATGGCCAGAAAGAATATTAGGAGAGCACTGTCCCCTACGCAGAGCCACTAGCATGGCAATAGCACCTTCATTTACCACTTTGCTCGAGACAGAAAAATGTAAACTCTGAATTAGATATTTCCAGTTCCCAGATTCTCTGGCACACTATCAACCACCACCAACTAGTTTCAGTGTATTGTCATTAGCTAGATTGTCATGGAATTTGGTTGATAACTTGATGACAGCGATAAAGCCTAAATAAATTAAAATGCAATCCAATACTTCAGTGTACAACATTCCCGTCAGCCTCAGCTGTACTTTGTGTTAAATCAGCCAACTAAGAGCTAAGTACTAAACATCAGCATCATTACTGTGAACATGTCTTCACTTCACTTTTGTGTCTAGCTTCAATGGCTTCTCTTCCCTTAACCTGGTTCTGTCAGGGGTCTCTTACTGTTAAAAGGGAGTTTTTCTTCCCTACAGTTACCAAGTGCTGCCCACAGGCATCTGATTGTTGGGGATTTCTTTTACCTTACAACATAAAGGACCTTAAGACAATTCTAACTGTTAACTAGCACCATATAAATTAAACTGATTTTTGTTGTAAAGTCTTACCAAATGAAACTGTTTGTAGAAATTGAACTATTGGGCCCCATTCATAAATTATTGCACCTTCGGTAAGAATGTATAACAGACTGGGTACAGGAATTGTATTGACAGACAGCCTGTGTTGTTTGCTTTGGTCTTTTCAGGGGATTTCATGATAAAATAAAAACTAGAGTGCTGTCATCCTTAAACAGTATGTAGAGAGAACCTCTATTTTAAGCATAGGACAAAAAAAAAATAGAATTAGCATTACAGTGGGAGTTTAGGGACTAAAATTTGTGATGCACAGTAATGCACTGCTCACTGTAAGCAGGCCAGAAGGTTAATCTCCAAAAGGCGCTTTGTCTGAAAGCAAATACAGCTGGGTCTTCCGCATGCATTATCCTGTTCTGTCTGAGCTGCTATCTGAAGATACAACAAAAGCACCGTTCTCCACTAGAGAGGAGACAACTAAGCGTAATAATAGGAAAACACAACCACTTGTGCTTAAGACAGTTATTGGAAACAGTCGAGGAAATCAATATGGTGAAAATCAAAAGACGAATGTACTAATTCACCGACAAACAGAGAGATGCTGGACAAACAGGAATGCATTCTACCAGAACAGAGAGAAAAGAAAAATAAATGGACAGAAATGGACCTGGAAGATAAAGCTGGATACTGGACTTCAGGATGAAATTAAGCAGGAAAGAGAAAAACCAGAGCGCTACGTAATCCAATCTTTTAAGAGTCAAATCATAATTGATGAAGTCAAATTAATTTGGTTAAAGACCATTGGTAAACAACAGAAAGAGAGAGAGAGAAAGAGAGAGATTGAGAGAGAAACATTGACGTCACTCAGGCTAGGGTGCTTGTCACATTCTCATCTGCATAAAGATCACGTGCGTAGGCAAAGCATTACCTACCTTCCATTTCAATCAGTGACACGTATGCAATATCAACAAAAAACAGGAAAGAAAGAAAAAAAGGAAAAAAAGAGGAGAAAGGAATGTTCTCCGCAGCGAAAATGGGAAAAAGACAATGACCTCTTTTAGTATCAGCGCTACATATTTAGTCCAGAGACTGAGAATAAATTAAACCAAACAAAAAAAAGAAAAGAAAGAAAAATAGAGGGGGGAAAGTAAAAATCAAAATCAGATGGAATTCAAAATCAAATTCAAAACAAAGGATGAATCTATAAACTACATGATTTGCTCTGTCTTTTTCGCTTGTACAAATGCAGCCATATTTGTATCAAAACAGGGGAGGGAGGACAGAGAGGGACAGAGTTAATGTTAGTGGACATCCATGTAGAGTAGAATTGCTAAATGGAGACAGAGGAGGAGGAGAAGCAGGAGGAGGAATAGGAAGGGGGGTCATGCAGAGCTGGCGGGAAGAAAAATGGCAGGACAACGAGAGTGAGATGTGAGTCACAGAGGACACAGATGATCGGGTAGGAAAGAGGAGGAGGGGTTTAAAAAGAGTGCTGGAGGGGAGCAGTCAATGCTAAGATTGACAAACTAAAGAGTCAGCACATCTGAAAGGGACCCCAGTCACATTTTGGCCTGGGTCTTCTCCAGCAGCAGCAGCAACAGTAGGAACAGCACTGGTCTACTCTGTACTTTATTTTTGGACGTCAGCCCAGCTTTCTTCCAGGCATTCCTTTGTGTTTATCACCATAAACACAGGTACAACAAGAGGGCGCCTTAAGGAGCTTTTCTGAGCTTCTGTTTAAACTGTTAGTGTGTACAGAGAGCTTTCAATCAAAATGGCTTGAGTCCCTTTAAAAAAAAATCATGTTAATTAAGGTGTAAGTTGTCCGAACTATTTTCAAAAGTCCATGTAATCGTGTTTAAAGATATCCATTAATAATGCGCAGGAAGAAATTAGCCCTTTTGGGATCGTTTCATCCACTGTGGAGGAGGCAGAAATGGATGCTTCCCATAGAAAAGCCTAGGGATGCTGCAGGATGGATCAGTTAGTAGAAGCCTTACCTCTGGAAAAAAAACAGTATAGTTAGATAAATTATAAATAGTTTGTCTTTATTGTCATTTGTTGTTGTTTGATTAAATCTGATGAGCCTAGCTCAGATTGGCTCATTACCCCCCCCCCCCGTGGCATGATAGAATTAAAGAAAGTTGCCTTTGTTGCTTTCTTTTTTCTTTATCTCCAACTTCTGCAGACTAGACTGCAAGCTGTATTAGTGTATTGCTCTCTTTTGGCATTTTGTATTTAGATTTTGTCATTTTTGAGATATGATGCTATAAACGGACCTTGAGGAGACCCACACATTGCACAGTTTTAGGGAACACATTGTGTTAATCCAATTTATCCAAACAAAATGGTGAGATCCTCACAAGTGGTTTTCAAAGGGCAGTTAGGTAAAAATCTGTTTTGCAGTTAAACTTGTAATAAATAATTATTCTATTAGCAAATAAATAAATACAGATAAACTGCTTATTTGTATTGTGTCTTCTTCCTGTTGTAGCTGGTTGCAGCAGATGGCCCGCCCCTCCCTGAGTCTGGTTCTGATGAAGGTTTCTTCCTGTTAAAACAGAGTTTTTCCTTCCCATAGTCGCCAAGTGCTTGCTCATAGTCGGTCATGCTCTGTATTATTGTAGGATCTTTACCTTACAATATAAAACACCTTGAGGTGACCGTTTCTGTGATTTGGTACTATATAAATAAAATATCTGGAATTGAGCTAAAATTAAATAGAGTTGATTTGAATTTCCATTCCCACAAACAGTTAGGAAATGCTCATCTTGAAGAACATTTAAATCAAAAAATAGCCACTGTTGTAGTGGGTGTTTTTCTCCAGTGGCAACAAGGAGCAGTAAAGAGCAAATAAAAGTAAAATTTACCTTGAATTAGAATGATTTTCAAACTGCATGCTGTGTTTTTCCAGAGAGAAGGCTTTGGACAGATGGACTGACTGGTTAGTTTGGCCCAACAGCAGCTTAACAGCACACAGCTGTTACTCTGAGCGTTCCTCTGGGACATCTGAGGGACTCCCTCCCACACAGTGAATAAGACTGCTTCAAACAGAGCTACAGGATGGCTACAGGAACACAAACTGAGATGATAGATAGTAAAACCAGAGCTGCTATGCAGAACATTTGCTTAGTCACACAATTGCTGCAGTAAAATCAGACTTCAGTTAGATCCAGGATCTGTCACTCATAACCATCCTCCCGTGCAATGTTCCACTTTGATAATTTTTAAATATTTGAGCTTTTGGTGGAGATTAAAAAGAGTGGTAGTTTATGTGCCACAGAGATGCTGCTTTAGAAAATGTGAGCCAATTACATGCTCCTCTTATACTATTTCCCAACAGAATGGCTCAAATGTACATGACCAAACAGAGTTTGCTTGGCATTGTCCAGATTAAGTATAAACAAAAAAGGCAGGAACAGATACTGCCTCTTAGGGGCCTCATGCACATCGACATGGTGAAGTAAAGCAACAGAGAGGAGCATCTCCTTAACCCCTGGTGGTTTGCCAGGAGCTGTTAGACGCCTGGAGGAGAAGAGGATCTATCACTGAGCAGAGCATGTGCTTGAGAAGAAAGACAATTGTATTGACAAAAAGAAACTGTAACACATACCCAGTTAACCTACTTGGTCCAGTTCCAAAGCATTTGAGTGCTTTTTATATAAACGAGACAGAAAGATTTGGGCATTTATTCATTTATTCACCACTTAAATTGATAAGGAAAACAAAGTAATGAATGAAATAAGCAGAGAGAGAAAGAGAGAAAGAGATCAGATGAGACCCCGTAGAGAGACATGCAAGCTGAAGTAGGAAATAGAAGGTGTCAGTTCTCAGGAGTGAGTGTTTGCAGCCTATTTAAACTCATATTTATCAGTGCTTGCTGATTTCACAGGTGATCCCCTTTGTCTAAGTGGTGTGTTTTATTTAATTTGAGTGTAATCACTCATCAAACCACAGCTCTAATGACCCATTTACAGTATGGAGGAGCAGGGATGCTTCCATAATAGCAGTAAGCAATTTAAAGCTCATCAAAGGGTTTGTCTTTGTCTTCAGGTAATCAGGGGCTCATAAACATGGTAATGTTCGAAAATACCAAAACAAACAACGAGCAGCTTCAGCCTGAACAGACAGGGAGGACTACATTTATGATTTATACCATGCTATCCTCTGTCAGTCTACTGTGAGCTTGCAGTGGAGTTTTTCATTTGAACAACAGAGTAATTAATCCATCATTCCTTAAAGGACCTGTCGAGTGACATGTTTTTATGCAAATCCGATTTCAAAAATACTGAGTAGCTGTCTAAATGTTTTGATAAAAACAGAATGCAATGATTTTCAAATCTCATAAACCCATATTTTATTAACAGCAGAAAACACAGAAGCTATATCAAATGTTTAAACTAAGACATTTGACTCATTAGCCTCTTCTGAATTTGATGGCAGCAACACATATCAAATGTTCACCAGGCTGCAAAAACACAGCATCTATAAATTGTAAAAGAATTTCAGAATAAGGCCCATCAACATATTCCATTTAGGGGATCTCATCATCTACAGTACATAGTACCACCAAAAGAATCAGAGAATCGGAAGAAATGTCTGTGCACAGTGGAAAAGGCCAAAAATCAATACCGAATGCCTATGATCTTTGAACCCTAAGGCAGCACTGTACTAAAACAGGTATGATTCTATCCTTGTAATCACCTCATGGGTTCAGGAACATTTCCTGAACTCGCTTTCTGTGAACACAGGGTGAAGCTCCAATGAAGAAAAAAAACATTCTTCTTTTTTGGAAAACATGGGCATTGCATCTGGGCTAAAGAGGAGAAGGAGCATCCAACTTGTTGTTAGCTCTTGCTTAGAAGTCTGCATCTCTGATGGTATGGGGGGTGCATTAGTGCCTATGGAAGTGAGCTTGCACATTGTGAAAAGCACAATCAGTTTTATAATTTACATACAGGGTTTAGAGAACTCACATATCAAAGTGATGCTAAACCACATGGTGTATCTAATTTATTACAACAGTATGCCTTTATAGTAGAAGAGTTGGGGTGATGAACTGGCCTTCCTGTAGTCCAGACCTTTCACTAACTGAACACACAAGGCACATAATGAAAATAACGGTAAGAAAAAGAAGACCCAGAACTGTTGAGCAGCTGTAATCCTATAACAGACAAGAATGGGACAACATTGCTCTCCCAAAAGTCCAGCAGCTGGTCTCCTCAAGCATGGCCCTGTTCCCAGTTTTTTGAGATACGTTGCTGTCATCAAATTCAAAGTAACTTTTTTTTATGTTCTCAGTTTATACATTTGGTACATTTTTTGTTATCTATTGTGAATAAAACATGTATTTATGACATTTGCAAATAATCACCCTCTGTTATTTACATTTACACAGAATCTTAAGTTTTTTGGAACTGGGGTTATAACTCTTAATGCAGTGCAAGATTTAGACATGTATGAAAGATTTAAAGAACCTTGAGCCAAAACAAAAATGCGGTGTCATATTTACATGAAACACATGCGTTAAAAATACCGTTATTTATCGCTTGTGTTTGACTGTTATTAGCATCCACAATCAAAAATGTAAATATAAAGTCAAATGTAGCATCCCTGCAGCTGGCGAGCCTAAAGAAAAAACATGACACTGTGGCAAATTGGCTAGTTGATTTCTTTTCATTTCTGGCATATGTGATGTCTCCCAGTCTAAATAAAGGAAAGCCTCCCTCACACTGTTCATGAAAATGTAGTGCTGCCATCCACATGTAAATAAAAAGCAGTTATCGACAGCTTTTTAAAATTCAAAAGATATTGACGTGACATACATTTTCTACTCCTGTATTCCTGTGTTTAGTTGTTTATTTAAATCATGCAAAAGGGTGTCAACTTTGAAAGTGTTACTAATCACTCGTCTGTTTATTACCTCATCATTGAATCCTGTGCTTTAATACAGTCACTGTATCAAAGAAAGATGTAAAAGTCAATTTTAAATATTATCAAAATTGTCTTTAACTGTTTAGATCACCAGTCAGATCTGATTAATTAAAAAAAAAATGCAATAGTCACCCCAAAATAAGTAATAATAAAATCATAAATACCCAAAGCTTTTAAATCAAAAGTCTTTGAGTGCTCATTTTTGAGAGCAAACTTTCTGATTTGTAATTACTTGGGCACTGATTTTTAATTACGTTAAAGATATCCTCACTTTAGCTTCACTGACTTTTATGTCTAAAAAAATGTTTCATCAATAAGTCATAAGGTAATTTTTCTTACCTTTTTAATTATGACACAGCAAATCCATGTTTGCATTTCTCTTTATTTCTTCTTCCTTCTTTCCTTTTTTTTTAAAATCTTCCATATGTGCCAGGATACTCAGCTACCACTTAAAAGTTTGCTATAACTCATTCTGGCCTGCTTGGATTCAGACTTTCCAGTAAGTATTTGGATTATTTTGTTTGAGGAGAATTTGCAGATTGCTATCACTTTATAGCATTGTCAGAAATCAGATTGCGCCTCTTTCAATGCTGATTAATTAAGTCTTTATCTGGCGTAAAACTTATCACACCTGAGTTGATATTTCTTCGCAGGTTTGGGCCTTGTGACGGAGAGAAAATCACACAACTCCACAACATATCGTTTTTTGCTCCTTTGTTTGGAGACTTTGTGCACCAATGTGGCTCGGATCCCCATCCGAGGTGTGGTACGCTAATGCTGTGTGACTCAGAGAGTATATACTTGAACGGAAACACTTAAACTTTTCTTCTCTTTGCTCCCTCTCTGTATTACTGGCAAATAACAAGAAAAAAAGCAAAAAACAAACAAACAAAAGAAAAGAAAATAATTTTTTAAAAAAGAAACACAAGATGACAGGAGTCAAAGAGAGCCAGAAACAAAGCAGCAGGAGCGGCAAGTTTTGCGAAAAGGTTTGTCTTTGACATGTTGAAAATAATACCATTAATAATAATAACTGAGCTATGACCAAGGAAAAACTAATAAAAGAACACAAACCTCTCAGTGTCTTAGATGAGAATTCATGTGAACCAACACAAGAGAGCAAGTTAAAACTCATTTGCTGGGGGCTGCGGCAAATACCACCGGAGGGAGGCCGGGTGGGAGGGGGTGGTGTGTGTGTGCGGAAACAAAATAGAGGAGATTACATACATCGTTCCCTTTCTCGCCATCGGTGTGGTTGAGTCTGCCGGCCTTGCCGTTGCGGCTTCGCTGGGTGTGGTCCCCGTTGTGCCAAGTGGTGGGACTCTCGGGGGCCGGGGACTGCGGGGTGTCAGACATCTTTTGACCGTCTGTCTTGTGTTTGGAGTTTAATCTGGAACAGCAGGGCACACCACTTTACTCTAACTTGGGTGCAATCCGGTAGAAACAAGCTAGTACATTCTATTTCTCTGATTATTCTTGTTTATCTCATTTGCTGCTTCACGAATATTGAATTTTGTTTGCTATTCCAATTCACTTTGCATTTTGCTTATTTTTACACACAAAAAGAGGCTTCGCACAAATAACGTTTATATAGAACTCTGCATAATGTTTCCCTACAGTTTAGCTTAGACTTAGACTTAGACTTAGACTTTTTTCTGACTTGCTGATCTGTTAATGCACATTATGAGTCATGTGATCCCTCAAGAGTGACTCTTAATTTTTCAAGAGCAATTATAAGTAATGCAAAAGGCTGAACTATAATACATAACTACAGAATAAAAAGATAAATGCCCCATGAACTGAATAAACAATGAATGCTTTGTCATCTAACCGAACATGAGGGCAGAGTGAGATATCACAACAGCAGGGCGAGTTTAAGAAATGCAGGCAAGCCCCATTTGTATCCCAATCTATCGCCCTGGGGGTAAAGAGTAAATGATGGGAAGACTTACTGTCACCAGAGCAACTGCTTGACAGTCAGGAGAGGTATTTCAGTGGGACTATACTGTCTGTGTGCGTGTGTACAATGGGGGAGGGTTACCTGGTGGGTGATCTGGAGGCACTCCTGATGGAAGACAAGGAGGGACTTCGAGAGCTGCAGCAGCTGCCTTGACGCTGTGAACTCCTGCTGGGTGTTTCATCAGGGGACCTGACAGAGGACAGCCAATGGACAAACATACCACGCACACACATGTACACACATCCATAAAGCCACGTGTATGCATGCATACATCATGGGGACACACAGGCCACAGCGAGCTCAGTAGTCAATCTCATGATATGTAAAACAGGCAATGCACTGCAAAATACTTTCAATATATATATTCTAATAGAGGGTGCAGGATATATATATATTAGGGGTGCAACGATATTCGTATCGATATTGAACCGTTCGATACAGTGCTTTCGGTTCGGTACGCATATGTATCGAACAATACAATTTTTTTCAAATTTTTTTTTTTCAATTTTTTTTTTTTTTTTTTTTTTTTTGTGTCCCGTTTGGATCTATAGCCATCAGAATTGTTGTCTTGAGGCCAAGAAAGATGCCAAGAGGATTTATTTTAAGTGGATCATCATATTGGTCCATTTGATTGACCTTTATTATAATTATGAATTTATTTTATTTTCAGTTGCAAACGGGACAGACATGACTGTGGGATAGGACAGGGGGAAAGAATGAAAGAAAGAGGGGGAGAGAAAGAAAGAAAACCAAAGGGGAGAAAAAAAAAGAACAATACAAAATTTGTAATTTATTTTATCAACTTTCCTTCTGACGATGCTGTCTGTGTTGAACGCTCAGTGAATCTGCATTTGACTACTCCGCCTAGGCTCGAGAGTGCAGCCTAGGCGGAGTAGTCGAACGCAGATGGGATGGTCAGAAGGAAGAGCGCAGGGCAAGCTAGCGAGACAGAAGTGGACCTCCCCACCCTCATTCAGATCTGGCGTTTGGAATTATTTTGGTTTTCATGTGACGTATGACCCTGAAGGTAAGCGAGTCATGGACTAAAGTAAAACAGTATGTTGGATGTGCCATGCAATGCTCAATTACATGGGTGGGAGCTAGTGTGTTAGCGCAGTTAGCTCGTTAACGTGTTGGCCGTCTAGCCCCTCTGTATAGGGTAGCTCGTTAACGGAGATTTGCCGTGTTGTGGCGTTAAGGTTATTTCAACGAGATTAACCTGAAAGCACTAGTGGGAACACAACGAATATGACTGCACATTTACACCGACATCATCCTAGTGCAAAGACAAAAACAAGCATGCATGCTACAAACTTTAGCCGAGTCATTTAGACAGCTGTTAGCACAGGATTCTCCTTATGGAGACCTGATATGTTTAATATGCTGCTGAGAATATAGCCCAGAAGAAACGGATAGTATAGCTTTTATTTTGGAAAGAGACATTTCTCTGTAATAAACTCTCTTTTCCAAAGATGAGTGATTCCTCAATCAGATACAGGGCTCGCAATATCGCTAGCCCGACGTCCCGGGGCTATCTCTCCCCTGCCTGTCGGGCTATTGTAGGGAGGAAAAATATATGTCAATGCTTTTGCATTCTTTCAGAAATGTAGCTGGGTAATTATGTCATTGGCATCGGTGAGCCACTGTCAATATGTGACATATTGAAATCGTGTTTGAATTTGCGCTTGTTTTTTTGCTTTCACTTTGCAATCGCGTGAACTGTGTATAGAGAGCGACAGCACTGATCTGTGAGTGATGATAATTTGTGCACCAATTCCTCTGACATCGTCTTATTAATTGTTAGCTTACTATGCAAACATGACAAGTGAAATCTCCCGCAGCTTAAACATGTGAGAGGTTGATCGTGCAGAGAATCGCTGAGCTTATGTGAGTGCGGCAGGATATATATTTCACTACGATGACCTGGATGATTGAGAACCTTCACAGACAGATATATATTTTAGTTCTGCTGAGCCAAATAAGACAGGTCAGGGTGAAGAAGTGACAGCCAAAGAAAAGCTTACCACAAAACGGAGAAGTTATGACAAATCAGACTATAAGGCAAAAAGAAAGTGCAGCTTTATGGTTTCATGGACAAAAGAATTTCTGTGGCTGCAATATGACGAGCTAAAAAACAACACGCACAAGGGTTAGGGTTAAATTTAAAAACTGTACTTTTGTGTTAAAATATATATTTATAATTTTAATAAATGACAAATTAAAAAGGCATGAACATTTTTTTTTTGTATCGAAAAAATATTGAACCGTGACACCAAAGTATCGAACCGAACCGAACCGTGAATTTTGTGTATCGTTGCACCCCTAATATATATATATATATATATATATATATATATATATATATATATATATATATATATATATATATATATATATATGTATATATATATATATATATATATATATATGTGTGTGTGTGTGTGTGTGTGTGTGTATGTATATATATATATATATATACATATATATATATACATATATATGTGTGTGTGTGTGTGTGTGTGTGTGTGTGTGTGTGTAGCAAGAGCGAGAGAGCAGGGTACAGCCCAGAAATTGTGCTGAACTCACACGCTTTGCTTAGAAGATGCTCTCAATTCTTTTACACTTGTTCACATTCTGTGTGAGTCTAAGCCTGAGATAATGGCTGTAAAGTGCCAATATAAATTCATGAGTAGGCTCAATGGGACTTCTACCTATTGTTGAGGAGTTAAGACTGTTGTTCACTGTTTGTTTTAATGTGAACTGAGGAAATGTGCATTAAATGTTACTGGTAATGAATGAAACTTGGCTACTCTCTTATAAGACATGCAGACTATCTGCTCTACATTTACATGGATTAAAGAATTGTTATGGGAGATTTTAACAGAGTGAATCTCAAACGGACATTTCACAATCTTCACCAGCACATCAACTGCCCCACCCGGGGCACGAGGACATTAGACCACTGCTACACCCCGTTCAAGAACTGTTACAAGGCTCAGCCCCTGCCGGCATTTGGAAAATCGGACCATTCCGCCATCTTCCTCATGCCTGCTTACAAACAAAGGCTAAAGCAGAAAGCACCAATCAGGAGGGAGGTCGCTCGCTGGACGGACCAATCGGTGGCCGCGCTGCAGGACGCACTGGATGACGCAGACTGGGACATGTTTCGGCGCAGCTCTGATGACATCAACATGTTTACGGAAGCGGTTGTCGGATTTATCGGGAAACTAGCGGACGACACAGCAGAAAGAACTATCATCCGAACGTTTCCCAACCAGAAGCCGTGGGTGGATAAAAACATCCGCGACGCTCTGAGATCACGCACTGCTGCCTACAATGAAGGGCTTGTCTCCGGTAATATGGACCTATACAAGGCTGCGTCCTACAACGTGCGCAGCGCGGTCCGAAAGGCAAAGCGGAGCTACGGGGAAAAACTAGAGTCACAGCTACGACAGTGCGACTCTAGGAGCCTGTGGAAAGGACTGCGGACTATAACGGACTATAAACGACCAGCTTCTTCAATGATGAATGCAGATGCTTCACTGGCTGATGAGCTGAACACGTTTTATGCTCGCTTCGACGCCGCAGCAATTAAAACAACAAACGGCTGCGCGCGCTCGGAGTGCACCAGTGAAGAAAATGCATTTGTCATCACAGAGCATGCCGTGAGGAACACCTTCAGGAGGGTGAACACCAGGAAGGCAGCAGGACCAGATGCAATCCCTGGCCGGGTCCTTAGAGCCTGCGCTGATCAACTAGCACCCACGTGTTCACGGAGATCTTCAACCTCTCCCTGGCCCAAGCTGTGGTTCCCACGTGCTTCAAACAGTCCATTATTGTCCCTGTTCCAAAGAAACAACAGCCCGCTTCCCACAATGACTACCGTCCAGTAGCACTGACTTCAATTGTGATGAAGTGTTTTGAAAGACTGATGAGAGATCACATCACTTCTTCACTTCCTGCCACCATCGACTCACTTCAGTTTGCTTACCGGACTAATCGTTCCACAGACGATGCCATATCTCACCTGCTCCACACATCCCTGAGTCACCTGGACACTGGCAGAGGGAATTATGTTAGGATGCTGTTCGTGGACTACAGTTCAGCATTCAACACAATAATTCCCTATAAGCTTTTCACCAAGTTGACAGATCTAGGACTCAGCTCATCACTGTGTCAGTGGATCCTCAACTTCCTCACAGACAGACCCCAATCAGTGAGGGTGGGAAAACAAGTCTCCCCCTCCATCTCACTCAGCACTGGAGTGCCTCAGGGCTGTGTTTTAAGCCCCCTGCTGTACTCACTGTACACTTATGACTGTGTAGCCACATCCGACACCACCTCCATTGTCAAGTTTGCTGACGACACTGCTGTTGTGGGCCTGATCTCCGACAACATCGAGACGGCCTACCTGGAGGAGATTAAGAACCTGGAGACCTGGTGCCAGGAGAATAACCTCCTCCTAAACATCAGCAAGACTAAGGAGCTGATCGTGGACTTCACTACAAAGCAGGCGAGGAATTACAAACCCCTCATCATCAGTGGCACGCCAGTGGAGAGAGTGGACAGTTTCCGATACCTGGGTGTCCACATCACTCAGGACCTGTCATGGTCCTGTCACATCAACACCCTGGTTAAGAAAGCCCGTCAGCGTCTCTTCTTCCTCAGAAGACTTAGAGACTTCCATCTGCCACTGAAGGTGCTCAAGAACTTCTACTCCTGCACCATCGAGAGCGTCCTGACGGCAAACATCTGCACCTGGTTTGGGAACAGCACCAAGCAGGACAGACGAGATCTGCAAAGGGTGGTGCGCTCGGCAGAACGCATCATTCAATCAGAGCTCCCTGACCTGCTGTCCATCTACACCAAGCGGTGCAAGTCCAAAGCTAGGAAGATTATGATGGACCTCTCCCATCCCAACAATGGACTCTTCTCACTGTTGAGGTCTGGGAAGCGCTTCCGCTCCCTTAAGGCCAAAACAGAGAGAATGAGGAGGAGCTTCTTCCCCCAGGCTATTCGGGGCCTGAACCAGGTGTAGGACTGGACTCTCCCAAACACGTCACTATAAGACTGGACTCTCACACACGTTGTTGTGATATTTTGATACCATGGTAGCATTTACAGGATATTGTTTTATAGTGATATTATACAGGAAAACTGTTACTCAATAAGGCCCATTTACTAGTTGTTTTTCTCTTTCTCTGTGACCCAAGAATCTTTATAATCTCTTCTACTATTTGCACATTCTTTACTGTAAATTCCTAAGTTAATTTGTAAATTTTTGTAGTAAACTGTAAATTGTAAATATTGTAAAACTTTTCTTCTGTCATTTAATGGTCGGGCATTGTACAGCTACAAGCATTTCACCCCCATGTCATACTGTGTATGGTTGTGTGTGTGTGACAAATAAAATTCGAATTTGAAATTTGAAATTTGAATTTGAATTTACAGGCAGCGATTCTCTCACCTCTTTTTCTGTTTGTTCTTGTCTTTATGTTTGTTCTTTGGGCTTCCCGACCTGAAAAAAAAACCCCAACAACAATGAATCTGCATTCACAGAGAGTAGAGAATTCCACGCATCACTTGCCTAAATGGACTATTCTACTGTCATTTGAAAAAGTAGTCAATTGTGTAAAAGACACAAACTGAACGCAAGCACACAGGTTACATACAGGGAGTGCAGAATTATTAGGCAAGTTGTATTTTTGAGGAATAATTTTATTATTGAACAACAACCATGTTCTCAATGAACCCAAAAAACTCATTAATATCAAAGCTGAATGTTTTTGGAAGTAGTTTTTAGTTTGTTTTTAGTTTTAGCTATTTTAGGGGGATATCTGTGTGTGCAGGTGACTATTACTGTGCATAATTATTAGGCAACTTAACAAAAAACAAATATATACCCATTTCAATTATTTATTTTTACCAGTGAAACCAATATAACATCTCCACATTCACAAATATACATGTCTGACATTCAAAAACAAAACAAAAACAAATCAGCGACCAATATAGCCACCTTTCTTTGCAAGGACACTCAAAAGCCTGCCATCCATGGATTCTGTCAGTGTTTTGATCTGTTCACCATCAACATTGCGTGCAGCAGCAACCACAGCCTCCCAGACACTGTTCAGAGAGGTGTACTGTTTTCTCTCCTTGTAAATCTCACGTTTGATGATGGACCACAGGTTCTCAATGGGGTTCAGATCAGGTGAACAAGGTGGCCATGTCATTAGTTTTTCTTCTTTTATACCCTTTCTTGCCAGCCACGCTGTGGAGTACTTGGACGCGTGTGATGGAGCATTGTCCTGCATGAAAATCATGTTTTTCTTGAAGGATGCAGACTTCTTCCTGTACCACTGCTTGAAGAAGGTGTCTTCCAGAAACTGGCAGTAGGACTGGGAGTTGAGCTTGACTCCATCCTCAACCTGAAAAGGCCCCACAAGCTCATCTTTGATGATACCAGCCCAAACCAGTACTCCACCTCCACCTTGCTGGCGTCTGAGTCGGACTGGAGCTCTCTGCCCTTTACCAATCCAGCCACGGGCCCATCCATCTGGCCCATCAAGACTCACTCTCATTTCATCAGTCCATAAAACCTTAGAAAAACCAGTCTTGAGATATTTCTTGGCCCAGTCTTGACGTTTCAGCTTGTGTGTTTTGTTCAGTGGTGGTTGTCTTTCAGCCTTTCTTACCTTGGCCATGTCTCTGAGTATTGCACACCTTGTGCTTTTGGGCACTCCAGTGATGTTGCAGCTCTGAAATATGGCCAAACTGGTGGCAAGTGGCATCTTGGCAGCTGCACGCTTGACTTTTCTCAGTTCATGGGCAGTTATTTTGCGCCTTGGTTTTTCCACACGCTTCTTGCGACCCTGTTGACTATTTTGAATGAAATGCTTGATTGTTCGATGATCACGCTTCAGAAGCTTTGCAATTTTGAGACTGCTGCATCCCTCTGCAAGATATCTCACTATTTTTGACTTTTCTGAGTCTGTCAAGTCCTTCTTTTGACCCATTTTGCCAAAGGAAAGGACTTTGCCTAATAATTATGCACACCTGATATAGGGTGTTGATGTCATTAGACCACACCCTTTCTCATTACAGTGATGCACATCACCTAATATGCTTAATTGGTAGTAGGCTTTCGAGCCTATACAGCTTGGAGTAAGACAACATGCATGAAGAGGATGATGTGGACAAAATACTCATTTGCCTAATAATTCTGCACTCCCTGTATATGGACGTTCACATACTGAAGGACATTATTATCTGCCGTACAAACCTGTGTCTTCTCTTTTTCCTGGAGCCAGATGCAGATCTACAAAAACAAAGCCATTGTAATGTCAGCGCGAGGTCAGCAACTTCACAAAATATTGACATGAATAATTCATATGCAGAACACAGTATCTTTTTTTAAAACACATTTTACATATTTATATATTTTTTACATATACATTTTGTGAGACTGTGTACCACATTTTAATTTTTTGAGAGCAATCCAGGCCTTCTTTTTCTTCTTCCTTCTAATTTTTTAAGGTATTCTTGAGCAATAATTCTCCAGGCTTGCTGAAGGGCTCTCAAAGTTTTTCTTCTTTTTTTGTGTTTATTTGTTAAGCCATTTAACACAAACCTATGAATTATTCAAGTATAAAAAAAAGTGCTGTACAACTAAAAGAATAAAACAATAAAAGCAATAAAACACAATACAAAAGAGAACAATGGAAAATTGAAAAACAAATATCAAGAGGTTTAAATACCGAGGAATAAAAATACATTCTCAAAAGAGTTTAGATGTTCAGTGTTGGTGAGGTGGTGATATGAAGGGGAACACTGTTCCAAAATATAGGTGTAGCTACAGCAAAGGCCCGATATTTTGCTTGTCAGTATAATGGGAAACATCTGGTCAGCTGTTCTTGGTGATATGTTAAAAGATCAGAAGGTAAGGAGGTGCTAACGATTTAATGAATGTTTAAGTTTCCATTTAATGACACTTAAAGGCAAGCAGTCTGTGAAGGTTCTCAGTCATCCAGGTCATCGTAGTCAAAGGAGCTTGCAAAGAAAAGCGTCTGGACTTCTTTAAGTTACTTAAAGATGTTTCACCTCTCATCCGAGAAGCTTCTTCAGTTCTAAGGTCAAATGGTGGGGAGTCCCAGATTTAAACCTAGTGGGAGTATCCCCCCACAGAGGGATAAAAGGACCCCCTGATGATAAAAGCAAGCAATAACATTTTGAAATGTATTTGTGCGCTTGGGGGCAGCGTCTCATGTGAGTCGAGCTGCAGAATTTTGGAAGTTGCAGAACAGACAACAAATACCTGGTTAATGCTCAAATAAAGACTGTTGTTACAATCTAGCCTGGATGACACCTTTACAATGGAAACTGGCTCTAAAAACAGCATTTATTTTTTTTTATCAAATGTGAAGCTGCTCTCAAAAATGACCCAGAGGTTTTTAAAAAGGCTGTTTTTGAAGGACCGACATCAAGTACTACTGCTTGTTTGTTTTTTTTTGCTTAAGGTTGAAGAAGTTTGATGTTATCTATTTATATTAATATTTTTATGTCAGTAAGACACTAAAGTAAAGCATTCAAAAAGACTGCAGTATTTCTTTTTGAGAGGGACATGGATTTGTGAATTATCACCATGCATAATGGTGACATGAAACTCCTTATTTTTGATCTTTTGATATTAATAGGAACATATAGGAACATAACAAGGGAAAAGAGTACTGGACCAAGGATGGTTCCTTGGGGGACGGCTGCATGTGAGAGAATCAGGTGATGAGAACAAGCCACAGAAAAATTTGCCCACGTGGCTCTCCAGCCTAGAGAATATGATGCTATGATCCACTGTATCAAATGTAGCATTTATTGTAGATCTAAAAGTATTAAAATGGCAGAATCCCCTGAAGCTGCAATTAATAAAAGATCATTAAGCACCTTTAAAATTGCTGATCCCGTGCGATAATGTGCATTGAAACCAAACTATTACAGTGACAACATTTGTTTTCAGGGAGGCCTGAAGGTGATGAAAAACAACTTTTCCCAGAGTCTTTACAACAATGTCAGGGTCTAAAAATACCAGAACGACTGATGGAGACAAGGCCATTGATAGCAATGCTACATCCCCGGACACAGCCCCACTTAATGGCTGACATAACTAGCTCGCAGAAAAACGTAGTCGCTAAAATTTCTAAGCTGGAAGCAAAAGTTGAGACCAAGTGCCAAGCTCTCAATGGCCTGATCGATTCGCTTCGCAGCAATGTTTCTGACCAAACAGATGAAGTGCGGACTGAACTTTGTGCTAAGATTGATGCTCCAGCTACTATCTGCACTGACCACCATAGCCGGCTAACTAGCCTGAAAGAAGCTGCAGTATTCGGATCGGGTTGTGGACTTGGAGAAGCAAGTTCATGATCTGAAAGAAATTGTATCAGCTCTTTCAGACAAGACCGAAGACCTTGAAGGGAGACAGTGCAGATGTAACATTCGAATACTGTACTTGGCGTGAGGGAGCGCTTTGAGATTCGGACGCGCCCATGTCAATTCTGTGGCCCAGCTACTAATGGAGGTGTTGGGCCTGAATACCGCTCCGACACTGGATTGGGTACATCGCAGCCTACAGACCATCCCTGCAAGAGACCAGAGACCCAGGCCACTTATTGTCAAATTTCACTACTTTCAAAAAAATGAGGTGCTGCTTTGCAGGCCCGCGTTAAACAGTCCCCAGTCCCATAATGGAAACAAAATCCTTTTTGTCTCCATTATTGTCTCCATTCCCAGACCTGCCATCTGCAGTCGCAAAGAGAAGGGGGCCTTTAAAGAAGCTAAAGATCTACTGCACAGATGTCAGGGTGTGAGATTCGGGATGCTGTACCCAGCGAAGCTGAGGATTTCTTCTCCTCTTGGAGAGGAAATATTCACCAATCTAACGGCTGCTAAAGACTACGTCAAGAATTGCATCTTAGCTGTGTGTGGGAATCAAGACACGGGCTGAGTAGACTGTGCTACCTCAATTGCTCTCTGACTCTCTATTGTTCACTGACTCTGACTGCACTTTAGATAGAGGTTTGTACTTTGGCGTCTTTCATAATTTAATAGGTCTTCATATACTTGTTTATCACTGAGCAAAGTAAACAACCAAGAGAAGTCACGTGTGCCTTTCCAATCTGCCAGATGTCTAAAAATTATGTTAATAGTTGGCGTTCCCTGTTAGGGGCAACATCTGTTTTAGGGAGTGAAGAGACATGTTGGATATAAGCTCTTTTGGGGGGGAAGGTGTAGCTTGTTTCTGGTTTGTGGGCAACCCGTTCTCACTCCCAAAGCGTAACATTTTACGCTAGGTGACAAATCGTCACCATATTAAGTTTTCGGCTACCCACCACGTTCCTAAATGACGACCTCGGAAAAAAGAGGAAATATGAGAACCGTCTGGACTGAATCTACACATGTTCGCTCTTTTTCTTCAAATCGCTTAGAAACACGCTATTTAACATCATTAAAGTCCTGGTTAAGGTCAGGAATAAGGTTATGGTCAGGGCTAGGGATAAGGTTAGGTTTAGGGCTGGAATACAGGGCTGGAACGTCTATTACCGCGGGAGCGTCATTGCACTGGATCCCAGCCATAACCCGCCGCGTACCATAAGAACGCCGAAGGTCTCCTTTCACGTTCCTCAGGAACGCCGCGGGACGTGACAAAACGTCGACATGTTACGCCTCGGGAGTGAGAACGCTCTGTTGTGGGAGTTAGGTTTACAGGGAGTGCAGAATTATTAGGCAAGTTGTATTTTTGAGGAATAATTTTATTATTGAACAACAACCATGTTCTCAATGAACCCAAAAAACTCATTAATATCAAAGCTGAATGTTTTTGGAAGTAGTTTTTAGTTTGTTTTTAGTTTTAGCTATTTTAGGGGGATATCTGTGTGTGCAGGTGACTATTACTGTGCATAATTATTAGGCAACTTAACAAAAAACAAATATATACCCATTTCAATTATTTATTTTTACCAGTGAAACCAATATAACATCTCCACATTCACAAATATACGTTTCTGACATTCAAAAACAAAACAAAAACAAATCAGCGACCAATATAGCCACCTTTCTTTGCAAGGACACTCAAAAGCCTGCCATCCATGGATTCTGTCAGTGTTTTGATCTGTTCACCATCAACATTGCGTGCAGCAGCAACCACAGCCTCCCAGACACTGTTCAGAGAGGTGTACTGTTTTCTCTCCTTGTAAATCTCACGTTTGATGATGGACCACAGGTTCTCAATGGGGTTCAGATCAGGTGAACAAGGTGGCCATGTCATTAGTTTTTCTTCTTTTATACCCTTTCTTGCCAGCCACGCTGTGGAGTACTTGGACGCGTGTGATGGAGCATTGTCCTGCATGAAAATCATGTTTTTCTTGAAGGATGCAGACTTCTTCCTGTACCACTGCTTGAAGAAGGTGTCTTCCAGAAACTGGCAGTAGGACTGGGAGTTGAGCTTGACTCCATCCTCAACCTGAAAAGGCCCCACAAGCTCATCTTTGATGATACCAGCCCAAACCAGTACTCCACCTCCACCTTGCTGGCGTCTGAGTCGGACTGGAGCTCTCTGCCCTTTACCAATCCAGCCACGGGCCCATCCATCTGGCCCATCAAGACTCACTCTCATTTCATCAGTCCATAAAACCTTAGAAAAACCAGTCTTGAGATATTTCTTGGCCCAGTCTTGACGTTTCAGCTTGTGTGTTTTGTTCAGTGGTGGTCGTCTTTCAGCCTTTCTTACCTTGGCCATGTCTCTGAGTATTGCACACCTTGTGCTTTTGGGCACTCCAGTGATGTTGCAGCTCTGAAATATGGCCAAACTGGTGGCAAGTGGCATCTTGGCAGCTGCACGCTTGACTTTTCTCAGTTCATGGGCAGTTATTTTGCGCCTTGGTTTTTCCACACGCTTCTTGCGACCCTGTTGACTATTTTGAATGAAACGCTTGATTGTTCGATGATCACACTTCAGAAGCTTCAGAAGCAATTTTGAGACTGCTGCATCCCTCTGCAAGATATCTCACTATTTCTAACTTTTTTAAACCGTCAAGTCCTTCTTTTGACCCATTTTGCCAAAGGAAAGGACATTGCTTAATAATTATGCACACCTGATATAGGGTGTTGATGTCATTAGACCACACCCCTTCTCATTACAGAGATGCACATCACCTAATATGCTTAATTGGTAGTAGGCTTTCGAGCCTATACAGCTTGGAGTAAGACAACATGCATGAAGAGGATGATGTGGACAAAATACTCATTTGCCTAATAATTCTGCACTCCCTGTATAGTTACTCTGGGTTTTTCCTTTTTCTTGTTGGCTGCAGTTTTGTGTGTATACTTACTCCAAATTATTATTCGGCTTGCTTGTCATGACTGTCTTGAAAGTATGAATATGGCTATATAACCAAACTACAACTGCAACTACACCTGATTCTGATTTATAACATGGAATGTAGAAGGTCTGAATAATTTTAAAAAGCGTAAAAGGATATTCACTCATCTGTCGACTTTCAAACCAGACATTGTCTTTCTACAGGAGACACATCTGCGCTCCACGCAAAGCAATAGGTTGACAGAAAGTTGGGTCTCCCAGGTCTACCATTCTGCATTTAACTCTAAATCGCGGTGGGTTGCCATTTTTGTTAGAAAACATTTTCCTTTCATCACTTCAAATGGTCGCTTTCTGATAGTTACTGGCAGGCTCCACAACACTCCAGTTATTTTGGTGAATACTTATGCACCAACTTGGGACAATCCACAATTTTTATTAAGACTGATTGGCCTGCTGCCAGATTTAAATACGCATCACCTGGTGGGGATTTGAATCTGGTATTCGATCCCAACCTTGACAGGTCTAAGCCACATCAGTCTACTCGGACCTCCAGATCAGTGTCCGTTCTGAATACATTTCTTCAAAACTATGGTATTTCAGATCCACTGCGTATCACTGAGCCCTTAGCAAAATACTATTCTTCTTCTCCCCTGTGCATCATTTGTATTCGAGGATTGATTATTTTCTTTTGGATAATTTCCTTATCCCAAGGGTCACCATGTGTAAATAACATGCAATTGTAATTTCACATCATGCACCAGTACAGGTTGATATCTCATTTTCAAATGTGTGCACAAGGCAGCGTTTCTGGAAATTTGACTTAGCATTAATGTCAGATGAGGAGTTTTGCAAGTTCATTGAGTACCACATTGAGTTTTTCTAGAAACGAATAACACTCCAGATGTTTCAAAATCTATAATTTGGGAGTCGCTAAAGGCATATCTGCGGGGCCAAATTATTTATTTTGCGTCTTATAAGAATAAAAAGCGAAATGAACAGCTTCGAGAACTGACAGAGCTCATAGCAAACATTGACACACAATATGTTACCTGTCCAACCGCTGATTTATATAAGCAGAAGGTACTGCTGCAGTCTGAATTTGACACCCTCTCAATTAAAGAAACTGAGAAGCTCTTTCTTAGATCAAGATATCATATATACGAGCATGGTGAAAAAGCAGGTAGATATCTTTCACATCAGCTTTGTCAATCCGCCACAGCCCAATCTATACCTGACATACAGTTATACTCCAGTCAGGAGGTAACACACCCTGACAGAATTAAGCTATTTTATCAGGATCTCTATACTTCCCGCACTGATAATTCAGAGGCTGACTCCTTCTTGGGGAACATAGATACTCCCACGAGACCAACGTGAGCTACTGGAAAGACTTCACTTCTTATCCAAGTCTACCTATTGACTGTCCACTTTGAGGACTGTCTACAATTTCGACCTATTGCTAGAGGCCATATCTCTCAAATATATAGCACATTGCAGCATACAAAGGCAGACTCTGTGTCCAAAGCCAGAAACGCATGGGAACTGGACTTAAACCTCCAGATCTCAGACGACCTATGGGACCTTAGTGTTAGCAGGATCCATGAATCCTCAATCTGTATACGGCATTGTATAATACAGTTTAAAATCCTTCACCGGGCGTACCTAACCAAAGCTAAACTAGCCAAAATATACAATACCTCTGATAATGGATGCCCGAGGTGCAAGCAATCACCTGCTACTATGAGCCATATGTTCTGGACCTGCTCTGATTTGAACCGGTTCTGGGAATTAGTTTTTAAAGCTTTTTCATGTGTGTGGGAAAACACATATGAAGCACATATTTGGTGTCCTCCTAAACCAACACGGTATAGCTTCTTATTAAATGTATGGAGTGGCTTTCTCATCTCTCCTGGCACGCAGTCTAATTCTTCTTAAGTGGAAGGATTCCGATCTACCAGTGTTTGTTCAGTGGGTAGAGAGGTAGATAGAGCATTTGAGATACAGTTTGAGAGGGTCTCAAAGTAAATACTACAAAACCTGGTCATCCTTTATTGAATATGTGGAGAAGTTGTGATTTACTGAAGTATTACTGCTTTTATCTGTGGGTTTTTTTTTTCTTTGAAGCCACCTACTATCTGTAGCAAGCCAACAAGAACTGCACACAATGCAGCCCCCCCTCCCCCCTTTATTTATTTTATTTTTGTTTGTTTGTTTGCTTTTTGGTGTTTTCTGCCTTGTTCACATGGTAGTATTTCTTGTTTGTGTCCATACATTATACATTTTCCTGCGTGGCACAACCAGTTTCACAATGGCAATGTTTGTAATCGCAATTCCAGTTATATTTTTCTGTATTTTTGTCACATTGGAAAATCATAAATAAAGTTATCAAAAAATAAATAAATAAAATAAAACTGGCTGCCAGTAGACAGCTGTTAATTATGACTAGCACACTAGGCCCAAGTGTCAAAGACCTCTTTGAATGGTTGTTTCAGGACCACAGACTGGGCTTCACTTCAGCCAAAGTAGAGAAAGAAAGAAATGGTCAAAAACAGCAGAAAATGTGGGACAGAGGGATCAAAGCAGGGCTCTAGAGTGCGACCAATTTGGTCGCAAATGTGACCAAAATTTTCAGTGGTGCGACTAAAAAAAAATATTTGGTTGCACCTGTGCGACCAACTGTTTGGGTAGCAAAAAAATAAAATAAAATCTGCAACCTTCCCTGTGGTCAACAACAGACACACATTTTGCCCCTATCGTGGACTAAACCAATCAGAGATAGTAAGGGGCGGGACCTCCCTGATTGGCCGTGGTCCAGTTGAAAGTGCAGGTGGAAGTGGGAGGTGAGTAGCTTGAATAAAGCGATATCAATTCATTAAATCCTGAATCGACTTTTAAACATAACTGTGTTTTGCCAGAAATGCCAGATTCTCAGATTAAAGCTCACAAAACCATTTCAACAACAACCAAACAGCAAACGAGAGCAGGTACACGGATTCCACACAAAGACGTAAACACAGAACGGACCGACGCATCAGAATCAACTTTGTCTTTCTCGGCTTTCTCACCCGACGGCCCGTAGACAGACACGCTGTCGGAGCTTAGCGATTCTGATGCGTCCGGTCCGCTGTGATTGCGTCTTTTTGCGCCGATTCTGAGCTGCAGGTTTTGTCTCTCCAACCATAATTCACCGAGCCAGCAGCAAAAGAAGCAGCAAACTGCGCTTCACATTTGATCAATGTCGTCATGAATTTTGCTGTTTTGCTTCCACGACTATTAAAATCACACTTCATGCACAGCTAGCTCTCTCTCTATCTATCTCTGTACTTCAAGAACAGTTTCCCGTCTCCAATCTCTGTTTTCTGTATTATTCATTCGCTTATTACCCACCAGTCTACCGTTGTTTACAGCGCTGTCGGCTGCTGTCTTTTTCTTTTCTTTTTCTTTTTTTCACTTAAATGACTTCGGACAAGAAAGCTTATTTTTTCTGTTGTTCAATACTGAAGAAATTTAAACTTTATATGCAGAACATTGTAGAATATTTTTAAGGTTATCTGCTATAAAAAGCCAGACCAGGAAAATCTCCTTCATGTTTTTCTGTGTTTTATTCTCAGTTACTTTCACACAAAGGCATCTGCTGTGATGTTCACAATTCTGATGAAGTCAGTACTGATAAATGATCAGAATTATAATATTTCTGACTGTCTGGGGCTAAGTTGAATCGAATCGGGACTTTGAAAACCGGAATCGAATGGATTATAGAAATCAGTGATGATACCCAGCCCTAGTGAGCAGCCTAGGCACCACAGAAGTGGATGTAGCTGTAATAGGAAAAGAACTATTGCTAACTTTTCTGTTAAGTTAAGGCCTGATCCTTCTGAAATTCATAGCCAGTGCTCTGTCACGGTGTCATCAGTCTTTGAATGCTGTAAAAGCACAGTGTATCCAGAAAAACATATATTATATAAATTATTATAAAATTTGTGTGCGCCTAACTTTTGTGCCCGTACGCCTAACTTTAAAAAGTTAGGCATACCGGTACGCCCATGGCAAAAAGTTAGTCTAGAGCCCTGCAAAGGCAGGGGAGTGATGTCAGGCCTGGTCTTATCAACTTTACCAACAAAAGACTATAAGAAATGTTCCTGGAAGGTAAGGGGTGGGATATTTCAGCAAACAATGCACTCTGGATCACATGCATCTATATGCAGGGAGCTCTAACAGCAGTTCTGTACTTTACATGTGTTGGTCACCACACTTAGTAGAACATGCTGCTCCCTACAATAAAGCCACACTTATTGGCCAAGCCCCTTTAACATAATAAGCAGGATATGGGCTATTCCTCAGTCTTCAGCACAGGACTGACACATCACCTTCCTATCACTTTTCACCCTCATTGCAGTTTCCATGGTGATTACTCAGGCCGGCCTGTGCAAGTTATTTTCCTGAAGAGCCCTACATCTCCCATGCTGTTTTACACACCTACAGCATGCAGCACAGAGTGGGAGGGAGCACTTTGTTGATGCTCTGAAAAAGGAGGAGTAATAAAGCTGTCACAGTAATAAATGTGGCTGGTATGTGACTGAGAGCTGTGGCCCTCGTGACAACCCATGCTTCCCCACCGAAGGGCCTCAGGTAGGGACTGTTGTGTATGAGGTGTTATTCTGGAGAGGACATTCTTCTCCTCCTCTGTCACAAGCTCTGGTGACAGCTGAATCCCTCGCCACGGCACAACGTTTATCACAAGGGCATAAACAGTATAGCTATGAGACAAATATGCACCCAAATGGCCTGAGATCAACCCGCTGCTATTTTAAAGAAACAAAGACCAGCGAAATGTTAGCAGGACAGGACTGCGTATAATCTACCCCCTCCCCTTCCTAATCTGCATCTTAAAGAAGAGCATCAGAGGAGGATGTCTCTTTGGAGGAACGTTGTATGTCGCCCTCCTGCTTCCTTGTTCTAGGCATTCTGATATCAGCAGCACCTGCAATGCAGAACATCCTTGCTGTGAGGCTGAAACGGAGGCGCGGCAATGAGTAGAGAGGACATGGGGGAAATGGGATGAGAGTGGATGGATGGAGGAGGGAAAGCAGAGCAGGGCAGCGCAGTGATGCTCAGCAATTTAGTAAGAGGCTCATTTTTCTTGAGTTGTGCGCCCCGTCATACAGACTGGGTTATTAGAGCAACACATTTAGCCCATTTCCCCTTGAGTCAGGCAGAGAATGAGGGAAACCAGAGGAGGAAGAGGCCACTCTACCACTGCTTATTGCTGTTATGATATCCCAAGGCACCTAGAGTTTTTGTTGATGAGCGCTTGCTTTTGGGGTCTCTTCCAAGCCTCATTTTCACCTTTCCCTTTTCCTTTAATATTTCGGATAAATGAACTACAGTGCTGAAAATGCTTCATCACAAGGCGAACTGTTGATCAAAGCCTTCAAAATCCAGATTCTTTACCTTTGCACACACACGCAAACACACACACACACGTGCGCGTGCATGTGCGCACTCACCGGTCTCGCTTGTGTTTCTTCCCACTCTTTTTCTTCTTCTCTCTGTGAGTGGGTGAGAAGCTGCCAAACCTGTTGATAGAGAGAAGGATACATGACGTGACTGCTAAGTGAACCTCAGATAGATGTTAAACTGTGGCTTTTCACTGCATTACATTACCCCTCAGATAGGGTCATTATGAGCAAAGGTATCATCTTATAGTGGCTCAGCTGATTTCTCTCTCAGCTCTATTCATCCCTCTGCCTTTCTCCTTTTATTGTGGCTGCTCTCTAATGCCTCTGTGTCTCTTCATTTCAATCTTACTCCCCCTCTTTTCCTGACCTTGTCAAAAGAAAATGGGAGATGAGGGTGTGCTTTGCTAATGGCTCCCCACCCCCATGCACAGTCGCGATATCTGATGGCTCATTTGTGATACTCACACCAAAATAATTGGAATTCCGTTTTACAAAACCACCAGTGTAATTATTCTGTCAGCGGAGCTGGCGAAAGGAAAAAAAAAAAGGAAAACAGAGCAAAATCGAACCACTTCATCAGCGATCAGTGGAAGCTGTTTCCATCAGGAAAGCTAAGGCTGCCTATAGGAGGAGGATTGAAGATCACTTTGCTGACAATGACCCCAGAAAAATGTGGCAGGGGATCAATCACATTACCAACTACAGAAGCAATAACCAGGCGACATCTAGGACTGATGAAGCTATGTGAGAATGCTCTTCCTGGACTTTAGTTCAGCATTCAATCATATCATCCCGGAGATCCTGGTCCAGAAACTGTCTCACCTGGGACTCTCCACCCCCATCTGCCTCTGGATCAAGGACTTCCTGACAAATAGACCACAGTCTGTCAGAGGTTTCTGGGCGTGCACATCTCTGATGACCTCTCCTGGACTGCAAATACCACGGTGGTGGTTAAAAAGGCCCAGCAGGGTCTCCGCTTTCTGAGAGTGCTCAGGAGGAACAACCTGGAGGAGAGGCTGCTGGTGACATTTTACAGAGCCACCATAGAGAGCATCCTAACGTACGGCATAACATCATGGTATGCAGGGTGCTCAGCTGCGGACAGGAAAGTACTGCAGAGGATCATCAACACAGCCCAGAAGATCACTGGCTGCTCTCTGCCCAGCCTGGAGGTCACTGCAAACTCTCGGTACCTCAGCAGAGCTGGCAATTTCATCAAGGACTACTCTCACCCCAGCAATCAACTGTTTGAACTATTACCGTCAGGCCGACGGTACAGGTCACATAAAACCAGGACAAACAGATTCAGGGATAGCTCCTTTCCCAGAGCTATCACCGTAGTAAATAAGCACAAAAACAATTGAACCTATTCCATACCGTCACTGTCATTATATTATGCTGCTATTCATACTGTCATTATATTAATGCTGCTATCCTGTATATATTGTACATACTATTGTTTGAGTACTTACGATTGGGTTTTTTTGGGGTTTTTTTTGTACTTTTTATATTTTACATTTATATTTATTATTGAAACTTGCACCAAGGGAGCGGCACTCCAATTTCGTTGTAGTCTGTACAATGACAATAAAGGCTATTCTTAGGGGTGGGTTTTTATAATCGATTCATCGATTAAAATCGATTCTGGCTTGGATAACGTAAAATCGATTCATTAAAATCCTGAATCGATTTTTTAATATAAATTTATTTTGTCCGAAATGCCAGAATCTCTGGTGACATCTCACAAAATTTCAAGAACCACCAAACAGTAAATGAGAGCAGGTACAGGGATTCTGCACATAGACTTAAACACACAGCGCGACCCGCGGATCAGAATCAGTTAGATGTCGCCTTTCTCACAGTCGGGGCTGAAAGCCGACAGCTCGCTGATCCGGGTCCGCGCTTTGTGTTCACGCCCTTTATGCGCTGATTCTAAAGCTGTTAGTTTGATCTCTCTCCAAACAATATTGACCGAACCAGCAGCAAAAGAAGATCCAAACGCTTCACATAAACATCGTCATGAATTCACTCTTTTACTGTTTTGCTTCCATTGCGATGCGCAGCTCTCTCTCTCTCCCTCTCTCCCTCCCCCTCTCCCCCCCCCCCCCCCCTCTCTCTCTCTCTCTCTCGAACACTTTCGCTTTCTTCATTATTCGCTTGCTTGTTACGCACAAGTCTACTGTTGTTTACAGCGCTGTCGGCCGCTGTTTTTTTCCCTTTTACATTCTTCCGAAAAGAAAACCTCATTTCTGCTGTTCAATACTGAACAAATTTAAACTTTTTAATATTATTCAAAATGCAAAATGCTTAGCCGTGTGTCTAATAAAACCGCTGTAACGTCAGAGGTAATGTTCACTAATTAATGGTTTTCTTTCGTTTTTGATGTACTGCAGAATATTTTTATAAAATCCCAGACCAGGAAAATCACCTTCATGTTTTTCTGTGTTTTATCTTCAGCTACTTTGACACAAAGGCATCTGCTGTGATGCTCACACCTTGGATAAAGTCTTGCGAGTGTCAGCTTCCTTTTTATAGATACAAAAATATGTAAATGTTCTGATCTGAATTATACTTCTGACTGTCAAAATTTCCCAGATTTAAATCGAATCGAATCGAATTAAATCGAATCGTGGATCGAATCGATTTGGGACCTTGTGAATCGGAATTGAATCGATTCTAGAAATCAGTGACGATACCCAGCCCTAGCTATTCTACTCTATTCTATTCCACTCACCGACTCCTTCGACGGCCAGATTTCTTCTTCTTCCTTTTCTTTGGACGAGGGGAATGTGAGCTGCTTGATTTCCTCTTCACCCTGAATTGGCCGCATCAAGAGAGTTAGGGGGAGCATAAATCATTTACAAGCGATTGCTATTATAATCATCTCCAGTTTTCAATTTCTGATTACAGTTATTTGCCGATGCTTTGCCGATAACAGGAATGATAAGTGTATATTTTCTCATTTTCTCATTTCATTCATAACACAATATCTATACAATACATCTTACCATCCAAACAGGAAATCACTTTGAGGAAATGACACTTAATCTTGTCTATGAAGCGACACGCACACACACACACACAGAGTACAGTCTAAATGACCATCTATGTAACAGTTTTCATATATAAATAATAATTGCTGCCTACCTCACGCCACATGCACTGTGGGTGATATTTTAAGATTTTTTTTGTGTTTACATTTGGAGGAAACACCCACAAGCCATGTGACAGGGACGACAGACAGCTGATTTAACACATCCTTGAACATACCTGTTGTCACCATGGTAGTCATGCCCATAATCTCCATCTTCATAGCCAATCACTTCAGGGTCCTCTTCATACCCATCAGGGGGATAGTGCAGGTGGTTGACCCTGAAAACACATGAAGAGATTGTGGTGAACAGTGTGTCTTCATTGTCTTCAGTGAAAACATGCAGACAAACAACAGCAACATCTGTGTGGGGCTTCTTCATAATTAACTTTTTATATTTGCCATCTTAGCTGGGTGTGTGTGACCATGGCAATCACAGGAAAAAGGATGAAAAGAAGAACTGAGCAACATCATTTTCAGCATGTGGGGACATTAAACAATTAAAATAAACAAAGCCGACTTGTGTCATATTTATAAATATTTTTTTAAACATACAACCTAATCAATTTAGCCAAGTGATGGATTTATACCAGGTGGATAGTGGATAGCAGCAGCATGTGGTGTGCAGGCTGCCAGGGTTTAAGGAAGCTGAGAGAACATTGATGATGGCAGCTGCTCACTGTTTGAAAGAACCTCAGGAAAGAGGAGTAACAAGTCTGAAGACTATCATACTACCATACTATACTAATCTGATGTCAATATTCGAGAACTTTACATTTTTAATACAATTATCACATTTGTTTAGGGATTTTCTTGCAAAGAGATTTTCTTTTTACCTTTAAAGATTGTAGTCTGAGCCAAAGGGGGAAAAAAACACTGTCATTGTTATACATCAAAATGGCGATTAATATGCTGAAGTATAGCAGACATTTTATTTTTCAAATAGTAGGAATGCTTCACTGTACATGGACAGCCAAGAGAAACTTTAATTGTGACCAACAAACACAGTAAGAGGGACATTATGCTGGTAAAACAGCCACTCATCAACGCCCTCTAGAGGACAATTGGTGAAATGTGACACTTTTCCTAAATGATTTACTGTATTTAGTGGCTCTGTGTTAAGAAATTATGCAACACAAGTGTATGGAAAGACATCTGGTGTAAAATCTGTACCAAATCATAGACGTCAATCTTCCACTCTGGTAACCCAGTAGGGTTAAATAAGGTAGCAGCAGAAAGAAAATGCTAAATTATTTATTAAATTTTCTGAATGTATTAATCATATCTTGGATTTATGGGTTCAGCTCAAATTGGTAAAATGCTCTGATCACAAAGTAACACCAAGATGAATGAAAATTAGCTTTACAGGCATGGCCCGACTGATTTTTAACATAGCCTTATTGCAAGTAGAAAGTCTTAAGGGAAGCGCTTATTTTAAGCCCTTAAAGTGATAGACAGAAAGTCAGGGGGTGTTTATAGCCTAATAAATCCTGATGAAACAACAACTGTATAGGAAGTTTTATACCAATGCATTCCCTCTCAAAAAAACTATAAATGTCAGGCTACCACTAGAGAGAAGTCAACGGTGTTCATCCTCTAGAAGCTATGAACAGATGTACAAAAATGTCATTCTAATCTAATGCGCATTTATAAAAATGACCCAGATGACAGATCAGTGGTGCCGTCCTTTGGTGAGGCTAGAAACATTCCACCTACCCATATGGTAAATAGCATTAAATTTTAAAGGAACAAAAACAAAAGCAAGAAAAATAAACCGACTCTATTACACGACAAAAAAATAAAACTAAAAATCAAATGCAACTTGAGTTCTATACCGACAGTTGCAATTTTCCCTCACTGCAGCAATGAGAATATCATTAGCTCTCAATCTCTTACAGACCAGCTTGTGGGATTCATATCTTCAGACTTGTTTATCACACATTGCATTGTATGTATTGACAGATGGCTGGAGCCTCCTTTCTTCCTCTTGGCCTCACTACCCTCTTCCCTCTTAGGTGCCTCTTCTGGTCTGCCAAATGTGACCTTGCCACGTGTGATGTTAAAACAAAAAAAACCCACACCATACTGACTCTTTTTTTCCCTTCATGCTGTCACAACTCCCAGAGTTTATCAGCTCAAACTATTATAACACACTCAGCATGTCATATTCTGGGTGTTATGACGCTTTCGCCCCCTACACACATATGTAACACATGGGAGCACTGTCTTTAGCGAAGACAACAGAGGTTCTCAGCGCGACACCATGCCTCCTTTATTAATAGGTAAGAGATAAAAAAGGAATGTATAATCAGACAAAGGTGTGATATAAATTTGGATAAAACGGAACAGTGATGTAGAAGAAAAAAACAAATAAGTTGTGTCAAGCAGTGGCGTGTCTAGAAAATTTTTGTTGGGGGGGCCAGGTAGGGGCACAGATTTGGAGAAGGGTGGCAGATGTAATTGGCAGATAATGTTTAAAAAAAATTCTACCAACCGTTAACCATAATTCAATAATCCTATAAACCTAATAACCGAATGCGCTTTTAACTCTTATTAGAATGAGATTTTAACCACTACGGTGCAAAGTTTTTAGATACTGCGTTGATAAAGTACAAGAGATACAATCAGCAGAGGTGGGACCAAGTCATTGTTTTGCAAGTCTCAAGTAAGTCTCAAGTCTTTATCCTCAAGTCTCAAGTCAAGTCTCAAGTAATGTCAGGCAAGTCAGAGTCGAGTCTCAAGTCACTGGTGTAAAAGTCCGAGTCAAGTCACAAGTCTGAAACTTTGAATTTCAAGTCCTTTCGAGTCTTTAAAAAAAACAAACGAAAAAATAATGTTGCAGTTATATGCTAAATGTAAATATTAGACCATGTAATTTTAAAATCTGTGTTTTTCTCAACACATACAAAATAGTGAACTTAGAAAATATACACAAATTGTGAAATTGCACCTCTTTAAAATGCAGCTCAATTAAACTTAGCTCCAAGAATAATTTTCACCGACAGTTCTGAGATACGCTGCATGTTATTCTTGGATGCGGTTGTAGGACCAGCTTTAAAATCGCATGACAAAAATATCATACACATTAAAAAAAACTGTATCACCAACGTAGCCTGGAAAACATTTGCTAGTTAGATGAAGTCAGCTATCTCATCTTAGCATATTTATATGCATATTTATAATTATACGGTTCTTGGAGTGAGTGCATACACTCATGAAGTTTAGTAACTTCCGGTCACTGCAACAAGCCCAGGTACAGTTTACCGACGGATGGGTGCAGGACCTTGAAATGCACCGTGTAGAACGAAAGACCATCGTACGTATCATAAGTTTACCAGTCTCACAAATCGTCTTCATAAATACACATTCGTTAACCGTTTATTAATATAACCTTTGAGCTCAACGGTAATTAATTAGTAGTGGAAATAATTTCTGGTAGCATCACAGAAATGTAGCAGTGACAATAATATTGTATGCTGTAATCGTACTGGGCAATTAGTGATACAAAAAACCTGTTTTATCCTGTGAATAAAAGTATGTGTTTTTGTCAGTGTACCATAATAACAGAAGCGAAACGCAATATTGTGTCAGGATAATTTACTATTTATGCACAATAAATAAAGGAGCATAGCGGACAATTTCTGTTCAGCGCCAGACTTGCTTGTAACCTATATCACCAATTATGTTATGAAAAATGACGCATTAACTACAACAGCAGACTGACCTTTGTGTAAATGCTTGGAGCAGACTAACCTGTGAGCTGGAGTGTTCTAGGACGTTATATTTGATCTTTGAATGGCTGCAATCCAGTCGCCTCTTTGTTACTTCGGAAACATGGCTCGAACAATTTCTCTTCCACGACGTAATCCGATAACAACCGATCTCTTTACCCGTCGGCTTCCCGTGGCTGTCATGCGACCGGCTATTGCAGTTAATAATACAACAGCTTCTTGACATTTTTGTGTTTCTTTTTATCGCTGTGTGACTGATCTTAATTGAAAGCCTGCGTGCGCTAGTACCGCTTGCCACGAGTTCCCAGAATCCTTTGCGGTTCTACCCGTGAATGACGTCACATTTTCAATCTCTATATAATATGCATGTTAAATTTTATATTTGGGGTGAAATATCAAGTCTTTTCAAGTAAACCGGTTCAAGTCCAATTCAAGTCCCAAGTCATTGGTGTAAAAGTCCAAGTCAAGTCACAAGTCTTAGAACATTTTTTCAAGTCAAGTCTAAAGTCATAAAATTAATGACTCGAGTCTGACTCGAGTCCAAGTCATGTGACTCGAGTCCACACCTCTGACAATCAGTGCTTTGTCAGTGTTTACTCAGCATTCAAGGACATCAATATTTGCATAGTATTTTTACTGACATATAGTGCACATATGTTTTGGGCAAAAACATTTTTGAATATTAAAATACGAACATTTGTAACAAACAATTGACAAATTAGCCAATTCCAATGTAAAACTTTATCTGCCTGTTAAAAAAAGAAGATAATCTTCTCACAAACTGGTGTTTGATTTTGAAACAGGAAAAAAGTGGGGAAACAACTGAAAAGACTAACATTTGAATAAAACCTGAAAGCAAGTAAATACTTCCTATGCTGCCTTATGGTAAACTTTGGTAATATTGATAAAGAACAACACTGGCTGATGATGAAATACAGTCAGCTGGCATGGTGACACAGCCAGTATTAACCTGCAGGGCTGGACTGGGACAGAAAATCGGGCATTTTGACTAGAGACCGGCCCACCAGGTATTAAAGCCATAAAGACTTTGAATGAAAACAAATGCTGTTGTGACAGTGATGTACACTGTCTTGTTGGTATATGTATGATTTCTATACATTTTACGTCAGATAAAAACTTTGGTTGTAAGATTTAGATAATTATTTAATAAAAGCGAGATATTTTAAATGAGAATAAGAAAGAAAAGTATTTCTTTGTGCCCCCCCTTTCCCTGTTAATGCCCTACCTGGCCCCCTGGCAAAACTTTCCTAGACCCGCCCCTGCACAGTTACCAGCTGTCAGCTACACAGAAAAGGATCCTGGTGTAAGTTGTCTCTCAGAAACAGTTCATAACTTCCCTCCAACTCATTCATGTCACCTAAAAGGTAAACCTGTTTCTCCATCACCTGTTCAGCTCTGATGATTCAGTAAGGACATCTGCTGGTTTCATCTTCATGTTTCCCTCTCACCACATATCCAAACCGACATCATGACCAGCAGGTTTACAGCTGTGGCTCCAGCAAACGTCAGCTGATACTAGAAATTAATATTAAATAAATTCTAACAACAGCTGATCAAGCTTAAACGTGCAGCTGTTGTTTAGCGCGACATCCGCTGGTTTCCTCTTTCTGGCATAAAGTGGGCGATAAATAAACAAGAGAGAAAAGCCGATCAGCTGATCATTGATCAGTTTCATGATTGAAGTAGCAACAGGAGAGGGAGGGTGAGAGGATGAGAGAAGAAGAGGCAGCTGTGCAGCGTAATGACAGAATAACTCCAGCTTTGTGTCTTTTTTTCATTATAGCGAAAGACCAGGACAAACTACATCTCTTCTCAGCTCAATACGAAACGTGTAATATTTTCTCTGATTGAGGGACCATTCCATTTTTTTAAGGAGCCGTTGGCAACTCTACTAACTAACCTTATGAATAAAATAAAGTTCACTATAAGTTACATCATAGCACCCACCCAGCTGTATAAAAACTCCGTCAAGCTGGCTAGAACGCAGTACGAGTTATTGTAACTGACGGTAAAAAGTCAGCACAACGAAAATAAACTACACCTAAACTTGGTTTATATCTAACCCAGATAGACTGCAGGTCATAACTTCTTACCTGAAGTTCAGTTCACCTGACACTCGGACTGGCGGCTGCCTCGGGGCTCTCCTCCTGCCTCCCCTTCCCTCATCTACCTGCTGGCCTCTGTGGAAGCCCCGCCATAGCCACCACCAAACAACTGAGTTATTTTTACACATCCACCTGCATCTGGCCAATCCACCACCTCTCATTGTTCACCTCACTGTGCCCCCCCAGGCCACCCTGCTGGACACGCCACTGGTGTCAAGTATCTGGAAGGAGAGAGTGGAACCAACACGAACAGGGAATGGGGTCTGGTGGTTAGTTGAGAAGACTTTGGCCTTTAATTGGCTGAGCACCACTAGGCACAGCAGGGATGCTAAGAACCAGCAGAATTACATCTGTGATGAACATGAGTTACAAAAATCAACTTAATTGGAACTCGCGCAACAAAAATATCTGCCTCAAACAGCAGAATTAAGTGAGGAGAAGAGGGTGTCAGACGACTCAGATGTTTGCATTAGAAAGTGAAGTTGAAAGTTTGCGAGGGAATATAGACTATAGATGATATTTTAAGTAAGCACCGCATGTTGATGGCACTCACACTTTCACTGCAAAAAGGCAAAAATAACTCACATTTTAACTCTGAGCTGAGAAGACACGCATGTACACAGAAACACATCGATACCCTGCAGTATTATTTTTTGGTTAGATTCACTAAAATCTCTGTAAAGTCTATATTTTTATTATTTAGCTTTTGAAATCCAGATGGTGTGGCCTCTCAGACTAAATGCAGGCTCCAGTCCAAGCCTCTGGTAATGTAATTGGCTTGGCCTTGGAGGAAGTGTTCGGATACTAGGCTTGTGCACATTCAGAAGCAGCTGCATACTCTTCCTCCTTAACATCAATATTTTTCTAAAAAAATGCCATCACTCCACATCAGCCAAATACAAAATATTTAGCATGGCTGTATTAGGTAGAAACCTCTGGGAAAGAGAAATAAAGCCAAAAAACTAGAGTTTCTCTTAGAGCCACTTTAAGCAGCTGTAAAAGTGAGTCAATTCACACCGACGCTCTTGTTAAAATGCCCAACTGAAGTGATGAAACTGACATGTTTACAGCATAGTGGGGAGAAAAAAAAGATCTTGGCTCACCTTCATAACAGCTGTATGGGGGTGACTGTTTTTTTGGAACTGATTAATTTCACACTTTTAAGGCTTAAATGAGGTCCGCTGTAGATGATCGCTGAATGCTAAGTACTGCCTCTGCTAATTTGAGTAATTGGACTGGACTCATTGGTCATGTTAGAGCATTTTAATGGAGTTAGCTTACCAATTCAGATTGGAATGTGGTTTATTGTACTAAAAGCTTGATCAAAAACTTTGCAGTCCAGGTAAGTGAAATTCTACTTTTCTCTTTTTTCCATTTTCTTTCTTTTTTTTTTTTTGTTTGTTTTTTTTACTTATCACAAAGTAACATTTCTCTTTGCAGTGCATCCATGCAGTCAATGGAGTCATCTTGATAAGCAAGTTTGCTAACATTAGCTAATAACTAGGGGTGCAACGATATTCGTATCGATATTGAACCGTTCGATACAGTGCTTTCGGTTCGGTACGCATATGTATCGAACAATATAACATTTGTAATTTATTTTATCAACTTTCCTTCTGACGATGCTGTCTGTGTTGAGCGCTCAGTGAATCTGCGTTCGACTACTCCGCCTAGGCTGCACTGTCGAGCGCAGATCTACTGAGCGCTCAACACAGACAGCATAGTCAGAAGGAAGAGCGCAGGGCAAGCTAGCAAGACAGAAGTTAAGCTCTCCAGATCTGGCGTTTGGAATTATTTTGGTTTTCATGTGACGTATGACCCTGAAGGTCATGGACTAAAGTAAAACAGTATGTTGGATGTGCCGTGCAATGCTCAATTACATGGGTGGGAGCTAGTGTGTTAGCGCAGTTAGCTCGTTAACGTGTTGGCCGTCTAGCCCCATGCACGGGGCGATCCGCGGTAGCTCGTTAACGGAGATTTGCCGTGTTGTGGCGTTAAGGTCATTTCAACGAGATTAACCTGAAATCACTAGTGGGAACACAACGAATATGACTGCATATTTACGCCGACATCATCCTAGTGCAAAGACAAAAACAACAAGCATGCTACTAACTTTAGCCGAGTCATTTAGACAGCTGTTAGCACATGATTCTCCTTATGCTGCTGAGAATATAGCCCAGAAGAAGCGGATAGTATAGCTTTTATTTTGGAAAGAGCCATTTCTCTGTAATAAACTCTCTTTTCCAAAGATGAGTGATTCCTCAATCAGATACAGGGCTTGCAATATCGCTAGCCCGACGTCCTGGGGCTAGCGATTTTTTTCAGTCGGGCTACCAAAATCTATCTCTGCCCTGCCCGTCGGGCTATTGTAGGAAGGAAAAATATATGTCAATGCTTTTGCATTCTTTCAGAAATGTAGCTGGGTAATTATGTCATTGGCATCGGTGAGCCACTGTCAATATGTGACATATTGAAATCGCGTTTGAATTTGCGCTCGTTTTTTTGCTTTCACTTTGCAATCACGCGAACTGTGTATAGAGAGCGACAGCACTGATCTGTGAGTGATGATAATTTGCGCACCAATTCCTCTGACATCGTCTTATTAATCGTTAGCTTACTATGCAAACATGACAAGTGAAATCTCCCGCAGCAAGCTTAAACATGTGAGAGGTTGATCGCGCAGAGAATCGCTGAGCTTATGTGAGTGCGTGTGTAAAAGCAGGAGGATATATATTTCATTTCTTCTGAGCCAAATAAGACAGGTCAGGGTGAAGAAGTCAGGGTGAAGAAGTGACAGCCAAAGAAAAGCTTACCACAAAACGGAGAAGTTATGACAAATCAGACTATAAGGCAAAAAGAAAGTGCAGCTTTATGGTTTCATGGACAAAAGAATTTCTGTGGCTGCAATATGACGAGCTAAATAACCAGGGCTGCACATAAGTGGTCCGCAGGTGCGCATTCGCTGTCAAAATAAAAAACACGCACAAGGGTTAGGGTTAAATTTAAAAACTGTACTTTTGAGTTAAAATATATATTTATAATTTTAATAAATGACAAATTAAAAATGCATGAACATTTTTTTGTATCGAAAAAATATCGAACCGTGACACCAAAGTATCGAACCGAACCGAACCGTGAATTTTGTGTATCGTTGCACCCCTACTAATAACCTAATATGCACTAATTATCTATTACAAAGCCAGATCTCGATTAACAACATCTGCACTGTGATTTAAAGTCGGATGTATTAATAGTAGGATGTGTTAATAACACAGCAGTTCTAATTGTTTGTGCTATAGGTGGCTGTAGCTCAGGTGGCAGAGCAGGTCAGCCACTAATCAGAAGGTCGGTGGTTCGATCCCAGGCTGCCTCCTGGCTGCATGTCAAATATCCTTGGGCAAGATACTAACCCCGTGTTTGCCTACTGGTGGTGGTCAGAGGGCCCGGTGGCGCCAGTGTCTGGCAGCCTCGCCTCTGTCAGTGCGCCCCAGGGCAGCAGTGGCTACAATGTAGCTGCCATCACCAGTGTGTGAATGTGTGGGTGAATGACTGAATGTAGTGTGAAGCGCTTTGGGGTCCTCAAGGGACTAGAAAAGCGCTATACAAATACAGGCCATTTACCATATTCACTTGACAAATTTCTTACTTCTAAAAAAAAATTATGAAAAAAACATCTCTAATGGGATTCACAGACTTTACCCATGACCCATGAGTGTGCTGACTCAGTTAGCTGAAGTTGCTTTAGATTCTTTTAAACAGGGACATTAAAATGTAAATAATTGTGAAAGATTCATAACAGCATGCGACTTCAGCATTACTTGCTGACTTCACATTCAATGTCTTGATTTAGTTTTTTCAAAGCAAAACAAAAAGAAATTGTTGCTTTAGCTGTCGGTGTTGCCCCCACAGGGCAGGAAAAGAAACTCGCTGCCAAAAAGAGCAATTAACAACAATTTAAACAATCTAGTGGTCCCCATGCTTAGTCATTAGTAACAAATCAACCAATTCCCCATCCTGTCTCTAGTTTCCTAATTTATACTATGCTCCATTATGCTGACGACATCTGTCCAGTCCAGACAGCGTTCCTATTAGGCAGATGAGTGAGTCTCTCTGCTGACCTGGTGAGGTAAGAGCCTCTCTAATTCAGCCACTGTCCCTGAGACTTGGCAGTGATGGACTATGGCCAAGGGTCTCCCTAGGGCTGTAGCACCAAGTAGTGCAACTCATTCATAGCCTCTTTCAGACAACCACTCTGCTCGTGAAGTCCTGCACATGTTTCTGTTGCTGCAGAGAGTTATAGTTTGTTATTCTGGGGAGGAGGCAGGTGGTGGCTGTATGGATTACTCTTCATTATATGTATGGGGGCAAACTACAAAGACTTTAGAGTTGTCATATTGAGATGAAAAGTTTACTGTGCTGGGATTTCTATAAGCCGAGCTGATTGATTAGATGGTCGTCGGGGAAAAACCTTAATCTTGTGGATGCACAATGTTTAGATAAGATAAAACCACTTCTATACAAAATAAGATATATTTCTGTTTCCTAATAAGGAAAGGCTGGTCTCAGGTATTACATCAGATATTGAACTGCTATCTGAAACTGAGGGGCAGCCTTGGTAAGTAAGCACGAAAGGCTCTGAGAGGCTTTACATGCTGCATTCCTTGTCTCGCTCCACATTCCCATCCATTCTTCAGGAAATCAATGTGGGACACCAGTAAACAGAGTTATGAGGTAGCCACAGCTTACTGCTGGCTGTTTATTGCTAGTGTATTAAGCTACAGCTGATTTATCACATTCTGTCATTTTCTTTCCTCAGACTTCCTGTATCTCTTATCAATTTGTAATACCTTTTCTCAATCCAACCAACATATCTAATTGAGGAGTCAGATTAATTAAGGCATGTTAATGTCTAAAGAGGCATTTCACTTCAGCTTACTTCACACAGAGGTCTGCTTGCGTGTATTTTTTTTAAATCCTGGGTGAGCGAAAAGGATAAGGAAGAGTGGGAGGATAACAACCCTGCAAATTACAAGCCTCTTCAATTTTCCACATCAAGGCCTTTGTAGAGAGGGAATGTTGCAGAATTTCAGGCGAGCACAGACATCCTAAATTGACCTGACTCACAAGTGCCCTTGAGAGTGAACTACTGTGAAAAGCAAAGCATGCAGAGTTTCCTGTGTCTTTATAGTTTGCCGTCTTTGGACCATAAAGGTTCATCTCATTCATCTTACTGTACATCACGGCTGTGGGTAACTCCTCCTCCCCAGCCTTCTTTTTCATTTCACTGTGGTTTAGTTAAACGTCAGACAACAGCTGACATGCAGAGGAGGGAGAATCATTAATCGCGACTGCGAGACAGGAAGCATGAGCGTCATTAACAGTCATTAGTTCAGAGACAGCAGGACAGGTTGCCACCACAACCATGCCTCTCTCCATCACTCACAGGTTCAGAACACTGAGTCAGGAATGCCTCCACACCCACATCCTGCTGTTGCCATTCCTCCCGTATTTCAAGGTTCCAGCCTTTGTGATTGTGTCTTTCTGTGACGTGGACAAAGTCTTTTTACACATTCATTCATTTTGATTGCTTTAATTCCGTCTTTGCTTGCCTCAGAAGAGGCACTCTCCCTCCCACCTTGCGCTTAAAGCTTGAACGAGGCTTAGCACTAAACAAATTGACAATTATCATGCCAATCTTCGCCTCATTGGCTTCCAGCAGAGTTTGGAATAGACTTTAAAATGCTACTGATTATTTTCAAAGCACCAGGGTTTTAACTATTCCCTGTGTATTCACAGAAAGGCAGTGCCAGTCAAAAGCCATTAAAATTTATTGCACTTTTGCAATTACGGTCCATGTTCTTTGGAACCAACAGCTTTCAAGGTATTATTTGAGTTGCAGGCCATTTTTCATGACCTCTTTTAAAATCAATTTCTGTTAGCATTTGCTATTTATTGCTACCTAGTTATAGTAGTTTCATTTATTATGAAGCATCTGCATTCATTTTCTAATCAATTTATCATCAAGGATGATGCCTAATGACTTTGCTAACAATGTGTTTGCGAACAAAAAATGGAGTTGAGATAGGCTGTGAAAGAATATAAATACATTCTTTGGTTATGCATGGACAATCCTCTGAAAAAACAATGAAATATATAAATTTTATGCAGAAACATCCACCCCTCTCCTCTCTTCTTCTCTGACCCGACTGGCACAAGTAGCTGTTAAACATTATTGTACAAAGACAAAGATTTATAGCTTAAGGGCAAATTTACAATGCAAGGCAACCAGAATTGCATAAAATTGATGAGAGGAGAAAATTCTGCTTATAATTTACGGACAGTGGCCTAATTTATGAAAATGTACAAAGTCTCTCTACAGAGAGAGGAGCAAAACAGATCTATCAGAACTGGGTGGGTACTGTGTGTGTGGGGTCTTGGAGGTCGAGTTTTTCGGGTCGAGTCTCTGTAATAAACATCCCATTTAATAAACACTAGAAGAGGATTTTAGGTAGTGCCAGACATGAACAGTTAGGGCATCACTGGGCTTCATTTTTGGGATTTTGAAGACCGATACCATTTTTTTTCTATCACACATAAAGCATAAATGGGTTTAACATTTGTTAGGTGTAGTTACTGCACTTATGATTCTTTACTAAGATAATATGATAATGTTGCAAAAACTGGCACAAGTTACCCGTTTATGCTCTGTCTGACTCTGCAGGTTGCTGTGCTTGTGCCATTCCAAACAAGATGTTGCCAGCAGTGTAGTTGCAGACTGCCCTCAGGCCATTTATCTATCCACTTTCTTCCACTTATCCAGAGCCGGGTTGTGGGGGAAGCAGCCTTAACAGAAAAGCCTAATACTCCCTCTGCCCAGCCACCGCCTCCTGCTTATTCAGGGAACACTGAAGTGCTTCTGGTCCTGGGTCTATGCGCCCCCAGACACCTCACCCAGGAGACGCCCAAGAGGCATCATTCTTGTCAGTAGAGCTGGGCGATAGAACGATAACGATATGTATCGCGATATAACTTTTTCTCGATAGAAAAATCAAACTATCGCGATAGACCTCGCCGCTCTTGTCCTCTTAAAAAAAAGAAAAAAAAAAAAGAAAAGAACAGCCAATCCAAATTACGTAGCGCAGAGCCGAACCAATCACAGCCGCAGCGTCACGTCACGTGACTTGTTACGTGCAGCACAAGTGCCAAGCCGCACATGTGTATTTGTTTGGGAAGCAGCCAGCCACCGTACCGCCCGGGTAATGGAGGAAATGAGTGTGCCGACTACAAAAATCAACCGAGCGTGACCGAAGGTTACCGAAGAGAAAACAGATGATGGTTCCAATGCCGGAGAGATTGTCGAACGGAAGAGCCATAGAAGTTCCGTAGTGTGAAGGTATTTCGGCTACTTCAAGTCTGACAAAAAACAGAGTAGCGTGCACTGTAAATTGTGCCGAAAGCAAGTCTGGAAATACAATAAACTGGTGCGTGCGCTACGTCCACATGTACCCGGGTATTTTTGAAAACGCAGATTTTTCTATGCGTTTGCACCTTTCGTCCACACGTACAGCGTTTTTGGTCACTGAAAACGAAGATTTTTGAAAACTCAATACTGTTACTGTTAATTCTACTCTCTGCAGTGTTTAAATGCTTACATATACACACAGTTACTGTCCCTCCACACATGCGACTCGGTTCTGCTTCTATGCCCCAGCTTTGTTTACTTTTTCCCACCGAGGCTTCTAGACTTCTGATTGGCCAACATTTCTGCACGGTTAGGAATCTAGCTCCACCTGCTGCTTTGGCATGTTCATAGCAGCGTTTTCCTTCATTTCTCCCTTTATGTGTGGACGGGATTATTTTTTAAAACGAAAACGGAAAATCTCCGTTTTCAAAAATAATAATAATGATGGATTGGATTTATATAGCGCTTTTCAAGGCACCTAAAGCGCTTTACAATACCACTATTCATTCACTCTCACATTCATACACTTGTGGAGCTAAGCTACAGTTGTAGCCACAGCTGCCCTGGGGCAGACTGACAGAAGCGAGGCTGCCATATCGCGCCATCGGCCCCTCTGGCCATCACCAGTAGGCAAGTAGGGTAAAGTGTCTTGCCCAAGGACACAACGACCAGGACAGAGAGCCCAGGGATCGAACCGGCGACCTTCCGGTTACAGATGCGATTCCCAACCCCCTGAGCCACGGTCGCCCCTACATACCCGTGTATGTGTGGACGTAGCCTCAGTCTCTGACCGGAAGCGCTAATTCGTCATTCGGCTTTTGTCAGACTAAAGTAACTGTTAAAAGTGTTTGAAAAGCTAAGCTATACAACAAGGAGAGATTGAGAATTTCCTTTTGGTTCTCAGTTTATTTGATATTGATAAAAGTTAATCAATTTTGTCTGTTCTTCTGTAAAACAAACTAAGCTTTATTTTTAGAATTAATATTTTGTTTCTAAGTGGAATTGACAATTTAGTCTGTTTCGTTTGTTCTATTTTGAAACTTAAACGCTTTAGCGGCTGCCTTTTGTGTAGTTTGCAATATTTGCCTTTATTTATCTGAAAAAGTCTCATGTTCCTTAAGTACATCTTCCCTGTTGAACTTATTATGGGAAATAAATATTTAAATAAAAACAAGCTGCTGATTATTTCACATTTTACTTGTGAGCAACGGCACATTTAAATCTTACAAATATAGTTATTTGGGTTATATCGTGATAGATATCGTTATCGCCTGAAATGAAAAAAAACATATCGTGATATGAAAAAATCTTATATCGCCCAGCTCTACTTGTCAGATATCTGAACCACCTGAACTGGGTCCATTAAATGTGGAGGAGTAGGGCCTCTACTCTGAGCCCCTCTTGAATGACTGAACTCACTCAATCTCTCAGAGAGAGGCCAGCTACTTTTCAGAGAAAGCTCATTTCTGTCGTTTGCATCTTAGGTATCGTCACTACTCAAAAGTGGTGACCAAATTCACGTAGTGGTCAAACTGTGTAACATCAACACTCATACCATGGCTGAAGGGCGTTTCTCCCTTCTCTTCCTTACTTTTTACATTTGCATTTATCTGTGGTTATAAATGCAGATGCAGCTGACTGATGATTTTAAACTAGTGTGCACCACTAGGAAATCTGACCTTCTAATGCACGTGTCACAGATATCAAAGCTGACGACGTAACTTACATTGGTTGTGTGTGGGAGCCTTCTCTGGTGATAACGCCTTCTTTGTCCATCAGCATTTGTCTGAATGTGCTTACTTTCTGTCGGATTTCTTCTTCTGTGTACCTGAGGATAAGAAAACACAACAGTTAACAGAGAAGCAAACACATGTTCATCAGTAATCCGCAGCTTTAAATAGCGGGTTCAGCAGTCAGCGAACAAGGATGAATCTGAATTCTTCTCAGTGTTAACCAGAGTCTATGTGAAGGTCTGTGAACAGTGACACGGCAGCCTTTAATAACAGCACCGATTGCAGCAGAGGAACTGGCAAAACTAACTGTTATCTGTCATAACTGCCAGAAGCTCGCGTAGGAGGCGTGTCGTGCCCCGCTATCACACAGAGTCAGAAAAAATGGCAAAGGCTGTCTTCTGACTGCATCCTGACCAAAAATTACACTCAGCCAAATTATGCACATTCTGATGATTCACTGTCAACCTCTCTGGTCCCAGGCGGGCCAGTACTGCATGTTTTATTCTGCAAGTGAGCACCGGGACTCGCAACTGAGCTGAGAGTAACTGCAAGCAGCTTGTGGAGCTCTCTATCAGCTGACACAGACAGAATAATGAGGATCTCTGCAGAGGCACAGAAAAATCAATTACTGTCTCGGTCATATTGTAGATTTGTATTCATATTTTTTAATCTAACATATTTGGCTTTTTTTTTTTTAGATGGCTGTGGCTGTTAGTAGGGGCAAAAGAAGAGGAGCAAAATGATCAGTGCTGTAATGACGCTCTAATTTCATTGTGAATGTAACAATACAAAATGCACAGAGTAAATCAGAAAGGCAAAACTGTTTATGCATACAGCTTTAAGCTACATCCTCCCAGTCTGTAAATTTCACAAGCAGCAGCCACAGTAGCACTACAGGCTGCCTCTGTAGGAGCAGTGACAGCTCTACAGTGGAGACAGTAATAATTCAACTAGCCTATCTGAACAAGTCCCGTTTTAATCTACAGATACTCATAGATCAGCCGTGCAAGAACATGTGCTTGACAGGACATGGCTTCTTAATTTCACTGCGCGCCGAAGCCCATCTCCCGGTAAATTCACACCAACTTCTAAACCATCTCCAAGTTCAGCTTGGGCTGTGGTAATGAGCTGTAATGAGTTATAGAGCCAGAGAGAAGGTTGGAGGTGGGAGTGAAAAGGGAGAGAATTAATAAAGCTGTGAAATGGTGGCCGAGAGCCAAACATCACAGAGGAAGACTGACTGGGACCCACTTGTATTAATAAGCAACTATAATATTTATGTCACGTTGAACAATGAAAGAGATCCAGCACTGTGCTCACACAGAAATCCACCGAGATTTACCACACAGCTAAAAACACAGATACTTGCCTTGACCGTAAAACTGCATTCATTGTGTCTTTGAATCTAAACCTACTGGTGTGTGGTGTTTTCATATTTGGTGATTGGCCAATTAGAGCAGGGCGATATTGCCAAAAAAATTTATCACGATATATATTTGAAAATTTGCGATAACGATATAACTGACGATATAATTGATGCGAGACAAAATACAACTCCACAACATTACTAGCACAAAAAGACAATCTTCCATTTATTTTCACTTAAACAAGAAGCTGGTTTTTATGTACATTAAAGCTTTATAAAAATGTAACAGTGCAAATGCAAATTCCTTGCTGAAAGTTTAACCAAAAGGCATTTCCAGTAGAAATGGGCTGACATATCCTGAGCATAACCATGTATAATATCCACTGAAGTTAAAAAGAGGTGCTTTGCAACATTAAACTGCAGTGTGCAGTACGTATTTTTCGGACCATAAGGTGCACGGGATTATAAGGCACATTAAGCGAAACAAAGCAGTCAGATAAATCAAACTTTAGCAAACTCATTCTTCTTGCTTCCTCCACTTCTGTACCATTGGTTCATTAATGTTGAATTCTCTGGCAGCTGCTCTATTCCCATGTTGTTGCAGTATATTAATGACTAACCTCGTATTGTGGATGGATTATCTCAGTTGTTCTCCTGACTGAAGTTTGGTCCGTTTACAGCATCCTGCCATGCGATTGCATTTGTCTCTAACTATCAGGAACCTTAACGTTAACTTTTATAAGTGGAAAAGTGTTAAGTGTTCGTCCTCCAGCTTCACCGTTTATGTTATGCTAACGTAGCTGTGTCGCTAGCGATCACGTAGCACATCATTATATACCAGCTAGCCCAACTTCAGTAACCCTACAAACGTCACTGCTGTTTAGTTTCCTGTCTTCATTTATGTTGGAAGTGAAAGCAGAGCTGTACGTTTGAATTTTTTCAGAAATCTCTCAGTCAGAACATGCAATATCATGCTTAGGTAACTAGCGAGCTAACTTCCGCTAGCTTCCTGTTAACTTCTAACTCCGTTAAATGTAAAAAATTTTGTTTTCATGGATGCCTGGAAGTTAAACTTCATAGTTACACCTGGTAAAGCAGCAATGCTGATCGTTTTATTAAAGATGAAAGAATTTAGACAGTTTTTAACTCTAAGTGATGCTGCAGTGTTGTTTGACCTGAAGTATACGGAGTTTAGGACCCAGATTACTCCCAGATTTAAGAGCATCTTAGTCCGACAAATATGACAATAACAACGGCCGCTTGCATGTTCTGCAAAAAAATGTGCTTTGTTGTGTATCTGACGGACAAACACCAAACCAGTTCCACATCACGGAAGTTGCACCATTTTTACAAACCAATTCTGGTTCATCTGTTTCACTCAACAATCGGCCATGTGCGTATGAAAACAAAGGCACTGCGCATGCGCGTTTTACTCCCATTCTATCGCGATATTTCATTTTCCTATCGTTGCCTAACATTATACCGGTATTACCGTGAACGGTATAATATGGCCCAGCCCTATTCCAGTCTGGATTTAGGGTGAACCACAGCCTAACATTATACCTGTCACGGTCTGCAGTAGTGATGGTAAATTTGATTCTTTTTACTGAATCGAGTGTTAATGAGTCACTCACCAAAGTGAATCGGGAGTTTTGAGTCATTTGATTCACTGAGTCAGTTGACCAGAGAGTGCAAAAATTTTACATTTTCACTCAAACTTAATTTGTTTCCCTTTTCATGTAAATCCCACTGCTAAGATGGATGATTAAAAAAAAAAAAAAAAACTATTTTGTAGAGAAAAAAAGAGCAAAAACATTTCTAAAATTAAGCAATTTCCTATCAAAATTGCTTAATAAACATTTATTTTGTTTATTTGTATTTTATTAGTATTTTCCTTAAGTGTGTCAATTATATATTTTCTTATCTAAATGTCCACTGCGCTGTGAGCCAGGGGGCGGTAATACGCCTTAATATTGGTTGCCAACCAAGAAGAAGAAGAAGCTGTGAGCCAGGAGGGAGGGGGTGAATGAGTGATTCGTTCGCTCGCTCTATGATTCAGCACAGGAGGGAGGGGGTGAGTGAGTGAGTGATTCGTTCGCTCACTCCTTGATTCAGCACAGGAGGGAGGGGGTTAGTGAGTCCTGAGTGATTCGTTCGCTCTTTGATTCAGCACAGGAGGGAGGGGGTGAGCGAGTCCTGAGTGATTCGCTTATGCTTATGATTCAGCACAGGAAGGGAGGGGGTGAGTAGCTCAAATGTGTTGTTAGCATGTTAGCAGCGCGATGCTACTCTGAACCGAGGAGCTATTTTCTTGATGTGAGCTTCTACTCAGGGTTTTTTCTTCCAGTTCTGGGCCCTATTTCAGGAAGCCGGTTTAGAAAACTCAGAGTGAAAAACGATACTCAGGGTTGAGTAACCCCGAACTGTCCAACTCGGAATATTCGGTTTCAGAAAGGCTGATAACAATTAGTTCAGTCAACGCGGAGTTGCTTTAACCCCAAGTGAAGCGCGCGGACGAGGATACATAAAGCCCTGATAAGCGGAGCACAGATTAAGCGAGTCACCATGGAGACGGAGGGAAAGAAGGCGCGGTCAATGTATCTTACAGCGCTTGAGGCCGAAATTCTGATGGCAGCATATGCCGATAACATGCAAATTCCGCGGAAAAAAGTAAAGTTAGCCACAGCTGCAAAAGACAGGGAGCATGCATGGCAAAACATAGCCGACAGAGTCAATGCGTGAGTGTTAATATAAACATTGATCTAGGGATTTCCACCCATTTAACACGTTATTTTATCATATGTTATTTTATTTGTTATTTTATACATTTTATTTTGTGACGTGATGTGAGCGCAGGTGCAACCCAACAGGCCCCAAACGTTCCTGGCAGCAAGTAAAAATGAAATATAAAAATATAGTCCAAACAGGTAAGGTGTAATTGTATTATGAGCCATAGTGCTTGGTCTGTTTGTCCCATGTAAATCAATTGCAGTTAGAGGCTACATTAATTTCCTTTCTGTAAGCACTTATTGAAATTATCTGAGCACATTACAAGTACATATTTGCTTACTCTGTATGCTCAAATGTGGCCCGTTATAGCCAACAGAAAAAAAGCGGAGGCCCGAAAAACAGGTGGGGGTCCTCCACCACCACCACTCACAGAGGCTGAGCAGTTGGCCCACAGCCAAAACAGTGGGCGCCCTGTGGCCGAAGGCATCTCTGCGGGGACATCCTCTGAGTCAATAACCCCGCAAGAAACAAGTGCCTACATAGGGGGTAAATTCAAAATAATACATGATGTGCATACATCCTTTCTTCACAGTCACCTTTGCAGTGCTACTCATTCATTTGATAAACTCTTTACCATAATGGATTATTTTGTAGTGAAGTTATTTTCCTACTGATTTTGCCTTCCCTCAGTCTTGGTTGTCTTTGAGAGCATAATGACAATGAAGTGTAAGGTGATTGGTATGTTTGTTAATTGCCATTTGGTCCCTTGTAAGTTATAAGTGACCTGTATAAACCTCATATTCTATCAGTTGATGGTGGTGGTGTACTGCATCTGGTGCAGCCTCCTGTTGAGCCAGACCAACATGCAGTTGTGAGTAATACTCCACAGATTATATGAGGTTACAGTAGAACAGCAATGTTGTTTATTTCTTTACTACAGGAAAATAATGAAGAAACATTGACAGCTGTTACAGAGGAGGAAGCAACAGAGACACTTTATGAGGTTTACATCTTTTAATACTTTGTGTACAGGAAACACAGGTGACCAATAAAGCCAGTTGAACAAAAAATCTGTTTATTCTTCTTTCAACATGTTGAGGTGATGATTGTGACATATGGTGTCTCTGACTGCGCTTCCATCTTGTATGTCCGTGGGAGGGTCAGGATGTTCATGGTTTGGATCACTGCTGATGTTTGGTTCAGAAGGACAGTGTTCTCCTCTAATTGTGGCAATGTTGTGAAGAATCACACATGCCACAATAATGTCACATGCCCTTTCTGGGGTGACCCTGAGTCTTTGCAGGCACTAGAACCGGGCCTTAAGCATTCCGATAGTCATTTCAGTTCTGGCTCTTGTCCTGCAATTAGCCAGATTATATCGCTGCTGTGGGCCCGGTTCAGGGTCAGAGTAAGGGGTAAGCAAATAGGGTAAACATGGATACCCCCTATCACCAAGCAAGTAGCCAGTGAACTCTCCTAAGACAGAAGGATACACTTCAGTTCAAATGTCCCTGAAGCAATTGGTCTTTATATATTTTAAAGTATTTTCAACTCACCATGTCCAAATTTTGTGCTCAGTGTACATTCACGGAATATTTGTGAGTCATGGACAGAGCCTGGCCACTTGGCTTCCACATTTGTGATAATGTTGGCAGCATCACATATGATCTTCACAGTGCAGAGAACACAAATTAGCATCCATTACTATGACGAAATAATTTGTTAGTTTGAAATGCTACAGGGAACTATGTACCTGTACATTAATGCTGTGGAAAGACTTCCTGTTCACATAGTCTCCTTCATTTACTAAAGGAGCAATGATTGGAATGTGAGTGCCATCTGTACAGCCAATCACGCCTGGGAACCCTGAAAATAAATGTAATATTTAAGTAGTAGTTCAAGTATCACCACATCATACATTACGTTTTGGTCACCCTGATACCTGCAATTTTGTGGCATCCCTCTTTGATGAATCTTGTGGGTCTATGACCGGGGAACACCACAAACGAGTACAGGAGACGTTTCAGTGCAACTGTAACATTCCTGACTGCCCGACAGACGGTAGCCTTGGAAACGTGCTCAGCTTCACCAATATTATACAGAAAGCTCCCGTTTGCAAAAAACCGAAGTGCAATACACATAATATGTACAGAACTGAGAGAATGTCCGCGATGTGTCACATGCGTAATATATGGCCTGAGGATGTTATCCAAATGACTTATAGATTGTGCTGAAAAACGGTAACGTTCGCACAGACAATCATCAGGAAATGATAAAATGTCCAAACGTGCTCTGATCACTCTCTCCCGGCGGAGAGCTCTGCGGAGAATTTGGGCTTCACGATCTACTGGCTCTTCAAGGAAGGGACACGCCATGTCTGACACTTCCTACTGTCAGGTTTCCGACAAAGGGGCGGAGACAGTCAGGGTTAGTTGTAGTAAACCTGCTAGGGGGCAGGTTAGCTTCACGGCGTGTGTCGTCATAGTGACTCACTCAGGCTTCAGCTGAACTCGCTTTGTGAAACCGAAAACCCAGAGTTTTCGTTAACTCAGGGTATACTTACTCAGTTTTTCCACTAAACCGGCTTCCTGAAACAGGGCCCAGGGCAGAAATGCTTTTGTTACGAAACTGGCTGTTGTTTTCCCCCCCACAATTTTAATTATAAGCTAGATATATTTCTACTAATGGAATTAGTTTGCTAACAGCAACAGGGACGAGTCAGTGAGTCAGTTGGGCTTGTGAATCATGATTCACGAGTCAGTAAAGTGATTCTCGAGTATTGAACGATTCGTTCACGAATCGAACATCACTAGTCTGCAGAGACAGGCCGTGCGGTGGTGTGTGTAATGGACCCAGGTGCGTACACAAGTGAGTAGACGGGAGTGAACTTAACAGAAAGCAAGCCTTTATTATGGCTGAAGACAAAGTGTACAAACAAAGCAGGGATAGCGTGACTAGACTATAACTAAACTGGGAAAACTAATACTGTGACAAACTAAGAAAACTCAGAGACTATGATGGTCACTGCAAAGACTGACCGTGAAAACATGGTGGTGCAAATGAATACAGAAGATACATGGAACTCAAATACTGGGTCGCTTGACCCCAGACCATGACAATACCGGTATTACCATGAACGGTATAATATGGCCCAGCCCTATGGCCAATTAGTGCTAAGTAACAGACTAATAAAATACTAGAATTTCAATCCTGAAATCTAAAGGACAACCTTCCTGCAGATGGTCTGTACCACACTGCAAGCCATAATAATTGTAAGATAATGCTCCAAAAGGCACCAGCAGCACAAAGATAATAGATTCAAAGATTCAAGATTCAAAGTGTTTATTGTAATGTGTACAGAAGAAATAGCATTTCTCTGTGCAATGAAATTCTTCCTTTGCTGTCCATACACAAATGCCAAGTTGGGTAGAGTTGAAGCAACAAGATAAATAAGGATAAAATAAGACAAGACATTACGATAAAAAAGATTTTAAAAAAAAAGCATAAAAATAATGAAAGATAAATAAATAATTACAAAAATAAGTAAGTAAAGACAAGTGAGGTATGTGCAAATTGCAATTGTGGTAGGTCAGCTGTTCAAGAGTCTGATAGCAGTGGGGAAGGAGTTGTTGAGCCGGGCCGTTCTGGATTTCACACGTCTAAACCTTCATCTCGAGGGCAGAAGTGTGAACAGTCCGTGTTGAGGGTATGTGGGGTCTTTGAGGATGGAGGCAGCTCAATAGAAATCAATAGATTAATTGATTTCAATTAGAATAAGTGAAGCCTACCAGTAATCAGTTTCAACCTCCTGTGATGGCACAGGAAATCAAACCAGCCACGTCCCTAACCAGCCTTAGGAAGTCACTGTGGAGTGGAAATATGGACATTACTTTTATTTTATTGTATGAAAGGATGAGAGAGAGATGGTAGCACAGAAACTACGCCCAGTACAGAAACAATAGCATTATGCTGGCATCAGAGCTTTGGCTCTTTGCAATCATCTGCACAGGTGATCATATAGCTGTGGATGCCAAAACGAGCCTGAACTTCAACAGGTAACAGAAGCAGTGATGAGTAGTCAGGCTTCAAACCTTCATATATGTATCCTCATTAGGAAACTAAGACGACAATGTGCCTCAGGCCATTCCTAAGGTTTTTTCTCCAGTGAATAATTAAGTAACGTAGTGCATTAATTTTAAGAAAAGTAATGGGTGATGTGTAATACAATATTTATTTTAGTAATGATGTCAAATCGAAAAGAGCCAGCTGAGGAGGTTCGGGCATCTGACAAGGATGCCTCCTGGACGCCTCCTGGGTGAGGTGTTCTGGGCATGTTCCACTGGGAGGAGGCCCCGGGGCAGACCCAGGACACGCTGGAGTGATTATATCTCTCGGCTGGCCTGGGAACGCCTTGGTGTTTCCCCGGATAGGCTAGAGGAGGTGGCTAGGGAGAGGGAGGTCTGGGCTTCTCTGGTTAGGCTGCTGCCCCCGCGAACCGGCCCCGGATAAAGCGGAAAAAGATGGATCGATGGATGGATGGATGGATGATGCCAACATTGTTGGCCTACCTATCTTTGTATGCAACATATTGATATTTTATCATTCTTCTCATGTTTGTGTGCAAGAAAGCAAATAAGCGCATTTCAAAAACATAATACCATCCCTGCTGCAGGAGTTTACAAAAATCATAATTTGCACCAATGAAAGCTGTTAGATCAGTGTATTTAAAATCTAAAAATAAAATTTCAAAGGAGCTTTCGTAGAGTTTCAGCATGCCGATATATCAGAATTTTTTGTAAGTTTGAACACTGATATTGGCTGATACAATAAAGGGATGGTACAAACTGTGGTATGACTTACGACTTTCTGCAGTTGCATGCATTCATTAATCCACACAGAAATCACAGAATAAAATAGGTAATATTTTTTTCTTTCTGTTTGAAGCTGAATGCAATCCAGTGGTATTTGTCACTGTTTATAGACTGTTAATGTATAACTGAAGACATAAGATAACAAAGCACAATATATAAATAAAACAGGGTAAAAAAAAACACCTAAAAGGTGTGAGCCGAAGTAAAAGGGTAGAGATAGCGCTTTAAGTTTGGCTTTAAAAGTATTAACATTCTCTGCTGTCCTCAGGTCTTCCATTAGAAATTTTTTTTATTTTTTACAGTGGATGGATGGATGGATGGACCTCAGTAACAGAAATAGGTTCATCTTTGCCTCAAATGCATCTTGTGGCAGAACCATTTTCCCAAACTGGATTGTAAAAGGATTCAGTGGCTCATTTCAGCGTGGAAACAGCATTAATCAGATGAGTGTTTGCGTTCTCAGATTAAATATAGCTGCCAACGCCATGTATTCTGAGCCACTTGCTATCAGTGCCCTGATGGTGCGGAGAATGAGATTAGGAAAAGTGCGATGGAGAGCTGAAATAGCTGGAAGATGGCCCAGCAGAGAAGAAGCCATTCGGTGTGACAGCGCCATCAGGTCCTGCTGTACGGCAATCTGTCAACCCAGCAGCTGTCAACACAGCACAATGGAGGCCACAAAGATACAGTTTATATTCATGGCTTTCCATTCATGGCTCCGGATCCATCACCATACATTAGCCACTACGTGACAACTCTACAGCGGTCCCAGTGTTCTCCCAGCTGTCTGCTGCAGATCGAAGAAGAGTGTATAAGCGTGGTGGGGGGAGTGAATGTGTGCTAGCCCAAAAAGAGGCCACAGCCAAAGTAAGCCATTCTCCTTCATATTGTGCTGATCATATTGGTGATGGTGACTGATGCTACTCAGGTACCTTAGCTTAAGCAATAAAATAATAGTTTGAACTCATCAAGCTGAAGTGCTTAATGACATACAGTACTGTGCAAAAGTCTTGACCTACCTTACATTTCTTTATATTTTGCTACCAAGGAGCAGGTCTTTTTTTGAAATTGCCTTTGAGCCCATAAACAGGAAACAGAAAAAAATCTGAGGATTGGACTGGATAACTTCTCACAACTGTACATACTATGTAACTCCATTTATTTTTGCATGTTTCAATAAATCGTTTTACCTATTTCCAATTTTTCTAGTAAAATATAAAGAAATGAAAAACCTGCAGACCCTCTGCTTCCCTTTCTGCCCCCCCCCCCCCACCCCCACCCCACCCCACCTTCTCTTTCCTCCTGCTGAATTGCTCTATTCTGAAGCTCAGTGCAGCTTCACAGTATGAAGCACAGCAAAGGCAATGTTTGATCGGTCTAGCTTACAAACCAAAGTCTGAGAGTGTGTACACAGCAGTGGTGATGCTTTAACAAAGAGCCTGAGATTTTAGAAGTAGGGGCTTGCAGAATCTCAGACAGCACCTGAATCACACAGCACCTGAATCCCTCCTGGAAACTAGTGAGTGGTGGGCGCTTAAAGAAAGAAGTTAAAAACTCCTTTTTAAATTACCAGACTTCTGTGCTGCATTTCAAGAGACAGACAAAAATCTATTGTGAGCTCAGATCAATCAGTGTAAACAGCTACTTACTAGATGTTACTAGATGTTTGTCAAAAGCTTTTAGACTGAAACAACACATTCCTTCTCTCTACACACAATTAGCCCTTCTTGCAGCTGTGAAGGTGTAGCTAATTTCTTCCTCACACACCATCTGTTCTGACACAGTGCTGAGCAATGGCTGGTCACTCCCAGCCAGGCTGAGCAACACGGAATTCAAATGACTGTTTAACTGAGCATGTCGCTTGTGTATTTTCATCTCTCTGCATATATGAATATGAGGTGAGACCGTCCAGGAGCCAGTTAGCCAAGTTGATGCAAACGAAGGCCATCTAGTGAAGGCCCATTGCCTATGGCAGACCTTCCCAAAGTGTGGGAACTGCCCCCCTGCAGAGCCATTGCGGGGGGGGGGGGGGGGGCGTGGTATGAAAAGGAAAAAAAAAGGGAAAAAAAGCGCTTGGACACTGCTAGCATAATGGACAGGTTTTTGACGGGGCTCCCACAGAAACGCAAAGCAGGAGATGAAGCATCGCTGAATATGTTTCCAAACCAACTTCATTCTAAGCCAAAGACTAGAAAATATGGTGAAGCATATCTTCCCTTTGGCTTCACCTGCACAAGTGCCAAAGTAGGTCTCCCCTGCAGAATTGATTTTCCCTTCGTCGGGAGCACGGGCTGGGCTCTTCAAATCACGGACAAACAGTATCCCACATTCTTGATTTTTAGTTCACAAACACTTGTTATAATAACTAACTACTCCTGACATTTTGGAGATGTTAGCTCTTTATACTGTAAAATTAAAGTGGGATAAAAATAATATCAGGCTGATCCTGCCACGATTTGTTCCCCCGGTTGTGAGAGTTGAATGTGAGTAGGGATGGGTATCGTTTAGGTTTTATCCGATACCGGTACCAAATCGGTACTTTTGAAACGGTGCCGGTGCTTAAACGGTGCTCGAACCGGTGCTTAAAGAATGGAGAACACAAACTTTGTCCAAAAACCTCTCATGTTCAGCTGGTTTTTTTTGTAAAAAGATAACAATGTGTGCCTTTTCTGCAGCTATGTGGCATATATGGCATCACTCTTGGCTGGAAGCAGTGCTTAAACAATGGAAAAAACACAAACTTTGTCCAAAAACCTCTCATGTTTAACTGTTTCCCACTTTTTCTTTGGTCATGTTAGCCTTTTTGGCCAGGGTGAAGGGAGTATCTGCCATCAAACAAGAAGACAGCCGCATGTAGCTATGATGATGTTTGCTAGTTCACCTTACATGCATTAATGTAATAACGTGGTTAGCCTACTCAACGTAAATTACACACGAACAACATGAAGCTACTCATGCAGAGAAGAACGGCTGCTGCTGCATCATCATCCTCATCATTTCTGCTACACTGGCAGGGCTAGGGGCCAGGACTCTATTCTTCGGGTTTTTGGGGGATGTTGCTCCGGGTCCGATAACTGGCAACCCACCCGACGTGCACGGTGTGAGGTCTCGCAGCAAGCTATCAAATACGGCGCATTTCTCGGCTTTTAAAAAAAACGCTATGCGTCGCCAGCTGTTTAATCGGATTCTTGGTGTGACCTCCTTTGACAGTATCACAGTATCAGCTTAAAGCACTTGTTGCAGGCTGCTGAGTTTGCATATTTTGCTGTGAAGTACAGCCACACTTTTGACCGCTTCGCCTTGGACATTTTTAATCTGTAGCTCTGCTCTAACTGAACGTACGTACCTGGCCCCGCCTACTATCCTCGGAAACGTAAAATGATTGGCTAGAAGTGTATCACAGCTCAGGGAAAAAAAAGCACCGAAATAAAGCACCGAAATGTGCGCTGCTTTTCGGTCTGGTTACTACCGTTTATGTCAGAACCGGTGCCATCATGGCACCGGACACCGGTACCCATCCCTAAATGTGAGAGTGAATGAATAGTGGCATTGTAAAGCGCTTTGGGTGCCTTGAAAAGCGCTATATAAATCCAATCCATTATTATTATTATTATTACTGTTAATCTGAATATCTGCCATTCTGCAATTCTTCTCATGTAAACAATAACGTGGCGCACAGCGTGACGTGAAAAAAGGCACATATCTTTGACGTTGACAAACTCTGTATTCCTTGTCCACACGTGCACGTAAAAAAGGAGTTTTAAAAAATCTCAGTTTTCTGTGATTCAAAACGGCATTAACATGTGGACGAAAGGTCCAAACCATAGAAACAGCTGCGTTTTCAAAAATACCCGTGGACATAGCATAAAAGAGTTAGTAGTTTATCTTCTCACTACCTGTAATTTATTGCAGATTACTTGTATTTACTTAATTGTTTACTAAATGTTTGAGGTGCGAAATAAACCGCAGTGGAGCAAAATATGGGTGTGTGTGGTTACAGGATGTGTTTGGGCGTGCGTGTGTGTGTGTGTGTGTGTGTGTGTGGGGGGGGGGGGGGGGGGGGGGACATTTTTCTTGTAAAACAGAGGGGGGCCTGGCAAAAAAAGTTTGGGAACCCCTGGCCTATGGCATGCAAACTTCCAGTGATTTGGGCGGAAACAGGCAGGGGACATCGATCAGAGCGAGAGGCCTGCCCGCCACCCAGCAATAAAAAAATCACCACGATTAAAGATCTTGATTAGAGTGATTAAACAGCTCTGAGCACTTACAGATTTCACTCATTAACTCACGTTCCTGGAAAATGAATAGCTCTGGCCCCTAGACTGTCCTTATGTTGATAGTCATCGATTTGATGAGGAGTGCCTTTGCGTGAAGTGCCCGTGTTCTCATTCCTGACTGCTGGCAATGTCTCCGACTTTGTTATCTGAAGAGCTTTTCTCTACAAGTCGTCCCCAGGTGCTGCTATATGCCTATGAAACTTTTCAGCCATCAATTCTGATGCAAAGCTACAGAAAAAAAAGCGATGCCAGTGTAGTTAGTAAGATTGAATGGCTCTGGGAACATGGGAAACCAAACCTGAACACCCCCACATTTCTATTTCAGGGGTAGAATTAAAATGACCTACGGAGTGCCACAGTGAAATAGTTTAACTCTCAAGTGGAGAGAGGCTTTTCAATTGATGCTCTCTGCAGCCATAAATTTTCTGTTAGATAACAGATTTAACATAAACCAGAGAGAATGGGCAGCAAAGAACAAGTACACCTTTTTCCCACTTTATAAAGATGCCCTCTTCACCTCCTCCACAGTGTAAGCAGCTCAATGGCTGGAGCAGCACAATCCACCATTTCTGATTGCTCATCTTCTCCTTTCTACAACAACAGGTTTTGAAGTTGTTTTGTCTAGCACAGACCTTCTTTATTGCCTTGAGAGCCCCTCTTGTTACAATTTATAAAATGGGCCATTCACCCTGAGATGTTTTCCTATCCAGTGTTTTTTTTTTTTTGGTTTTCCAGGACACACACTTATCGTCTTGTGTCTTATGACGCAGGCTTTGGCTTGCAGGAAAAGCTCCATCAGAGCAGAGAGAGATAATTATTTGCTCTGGCCTCAAAGGCTCTGAGAGAAGCTCTCTTAATAAGATCCGGGCTGCTCACATCTCTTGCAATTAAAAAAGTGTCACTGTAGATGTTACATCACAATGGAAGCAGCCAAAACGCTCCAAGTTCGCTCTCAGCTAATATAAAGCTTCCTCTTCTTACTGTTCTGCCTTGGGTCACTTGTATGCCTGTATCAACATATAATACTCAAATTTAGCTGTGTTGTTCCTTATGTTGTTTATGTTGGACCAGACCTCTCTACTTGACTTTAAAACAGATATTCATTTTTCAATACACAAGCGCATCTATTGTTTCTGCTTGGCGAAGCGGTAAGACATATTTCTTGCACCGGCATCTTGGTGCATGCACAAGCCTAGCACACACTTTCAACGTTATCTTGGTGTCTCTCAACATTCATATGTACTGACACATATATGGAGCTTGGAGCTCCTGTGTGGGTTTTTTGGGTGTGTGTGTGTGACCATGTAGTTTGAGTGAAGCCTGTGAAGAGAGCTCATTAAAGGCTCAGACACCACAGGAGTTCAAACCATGCATGATTATTATGCCTCGGTTAGCATGGAAAAACACCCCTGAAATAGAGTCTGGACCCTTGCATACAGAGCAGCCACTGTGATCAAAATCATTCAGCCAGGCGTATTATTATGTGGCACCTAGAGCTGATTAGAAGTAGACACTACGCATTAGTTTGACATATTCAGTACATCAATATTCTTTGATGGGAGACGGATGGGATGCTGATAGAGCTTAAGTTATGTTCTATCGCCTACAGGAGCTACTCTAACAGACCGTGCCTCTTGTGCTCTTCCAGACATATGTCACATATATGATATATGTAACCTCTAGCCCATCTCATATACATGAAAAGGCGATGCACCATGCAGTGATGGAGCACTCAATGTACCAATAAATGCGAGATGCTGCCAAGCCTTGGGTAGCTAAATGAATGCACTCGCTGAGCCTGTCTAATTGGCTCCCGGGGTGAGGCCATCACTCACGACAGACCATTTATCCTGGGTTTATCTTCGGAGAGGAGCTGGGGGGCTGTGCGGAAAGGGAGGAGGGGAGTGTCTTGCCATGTGCTGGCAAAGCTAGGGAAATGGGATGGGGGGTGCTGCCATCCAACCTTCCCCTGAGCCTAATCCTTCACCCCGTCCTCAGTCAAAACCAGGATTCGAGGGTGACGTGGCTTAAATCCACTACAAATGAAAACAGACTCCAGCCACCATCTTAATTGTGTCTAATGCCTGGCATTGCTCTGCCTCTCTATCCCTGTGTTTCATCCCCTGCTCTATCCCTTAATCCTGCACACACGCTCTCTCATTTAAAGAGGCACATTAGAAATTGGAGAGGCACGGGTAGCTGTGCTGAGCCAAGCTGCCAAATGGGATTCTCCTTTGATTATAGCTTAACAAGATGAGTTGAGTCCATCCAGGGCTTGCTTTAACACTCAGCTGAGTGGTCGCCATCCTTCATGTGCGACCGTGTGCCAGCCGAGGCCGTGCAGTCAGACGAGCACAGTGGAGCCCGTCAGTGCGAATGTCTTGTCTCCTTGCGTGCTGTCATCATTTGCCAAGCTGCTGCGTGCCACTACACCACTCCAGTAGACATTGTGGCTCTTTTCTCAAACTGGGACCTATTACATCTTCTCCAGGCCAGGAGATGAGTAGACCTTGACAGATGGCAAGTGTGTAACCCCCTCTGTCTATCCTCAGTAGCTGTCCTTCAGCTTCATCAATCTGCTGTGGCTTTACTATTACCCTACAGACTTAATGAGACCTCGCAGGCTGACAAGAGCAGTTACGCTCAGGGAACGAGGGACGAGCACAAAAATGAGTGGCAGTACAATCCAGCTTCACCTTAAAAAAAATAAAAATAAAAACCACCCAGTGCATTGATTTAATTCATGTAAATACTTAGCCAGATAAAAGATTCCTCACTCTAGCATTCAAATGTGCCTGCCACCTCTCATATCAACACTAAGCCCCCCCAAAAAAACAAAAAACAAAAAATCCCACTCTAATTCGATTGCCTTTCATTCAATTGGATCACTCACCCCTAATACATCATGGATTAGTCAGCTTTCTGTAAATGACAAATGTGATGTGAGTAAAATGTCACGAGGTATCAGTGGGAAAGTGAGTTTTCTCTGCACTGACACAGGATCACAGAGCTCATCATTAATTATGGTCTCGCCTGGAGTTTGGCTGCGAGCTGTAGTTATTCAAGCAGCAGTGTGCATGTGTGTACAGTATGTGTGTGCGTGTGTGAGCAAACACGCCAGGGAGAAGCACTGAGATTGTTGATAAGGGCTGTCTGCCATCTCTACAGTTTCCATGGTTCTTCCTAACTTTTGCTGGATGCTAATGAAATGGACTCGGCTGGGCTGTCCTGCGTTCTGAGCTAACTATCCCTATGGCTGTAACACATTTAGCTGAGTAAAATTCAACTCAGTGGCAACATTGGGAAGCAGAAATGGGTGGGTGATTGAATTGCTACATCTCTATGGCTGTATCCCAATTCAGGGTCTGCAGCCTAAAAGTACGCAGCCTTAACGGCCCACAAGGGCCGCGTACTCAAAGACCACTAAGGCCGGAAGTGCGAGGCTTGTAAAATGGGACGGTCTAGCCTCCGTCGCGCTGCCCAGGTTGCCTAGCAACGATGATACTAACAGCTGGAAACGTTTCATACAGCTTTGTTTGACAGAAATGAAGGAGAAAATCTTTTGTTCATTTGTTTGTTTGTTTCTACATGAGCTTTGATCATTCTCTGTAAGATTAAGGTCAGCTATTGGACGGCGTATATTTTAAAGTAAAGGCTTTAAAACCAAGTTAGTACAAACGTCACTAATGTCACATAACTTTGCCGACATGTGGCCAACAGTAATGTTTTAATGGTCTTTCTTATTAAACATTTGCACATAAATAAGTGACATAATATTCAGTACTTACTCAAAGTTTACTCTTCGGGCGCCCCTCATCCGCCGTTTTTTTCCGGCAAAATTATCCACACCCAGCGCCGCGCTATGCATTCTGGGATATGTTGGGCCACGAAGTCTACACCACCACATCCTTAAAATTCAGGGAAATGAAGGACACATTTGAGGCCGCATTTCGAGCAGCCCTTGAATTGGGACAACCTTCGTCGCGTTGCTGTGACATAATCGGCCTTAAAATGCGGCCCATAAGGCTGCAGACCCTGAATTGGGATGCAGCCTATATGCATGCATGATTACCTTCCCTAACTAACTCCCACTGTTGGCTTGGGAACAGTGTACAATCCCCTGGCACCCATGACAAGGCCCTTCAACACCTCCCTGTGTCTCCACAGGCACCCAACCAGAAATCAGGAGACCTTAAAGCAAATACATGATTCTTCGCTGGGCTGCTAATTGTTAATGCTGCCAATTATGTTAACTGGGGCACCCGGCCAATCAGGAAGCACCCAGGTCCTGCACCCTGAACCCTTCTTATGCCAAGAAACAGTTATCTTTAGCTCTATCTTTAGAGGTTTCAGAGCAACCTCTTACAAGAAGGACTGCAGTTTAATTCAGTGTCTCACAATAATGCCTGTTTTAAAAATGAGAATAAAAGAATAATATGATTCAATTGTGTCACGACAGAGCACTGTGACTGATAACATTTCCAAAGCATGCTGATAAAAGTATAAAAACACATTGTTATGCACCATTTCCTCACAAAAACACAGCTCCTTAAGTTTACTCCACTCTTCCAGAGAGAATTTTTTTTTTTTCATCCTCCCAATATTATGATGAAAATGACTTCTGGCAGGTTACGGTGTCTGAATGTAATGTTCTGGTGCAGCTTGTGAACTCAGCACCCCTACAGGTACATACCTGTCAATGTCAGGCTCTGTGCTACACAAGCCTTTATGGCTTGCACTCCAACCAGCATCCCAATAACTGCATTGTGAAAAACAGATAAACAACTACCGTTTCTCTGAAAAAGGTAATGTCAGTTGACATCAAAACCCAAGAGCAACTCTTTTTTTTCCATCCGACTTGCCTACGCAAGCATTTCAGATTGGACTCTAGTTTGAATACACATGCATCACATGTGGGCTTCCTTACAAAGCCAAACACAACCTTTTGCTCAGCTGAATCAAGAGCAGTTCCACTTTTATTTGTGCGTTTAGCTCACAAAATTGTCTCCCATGATTTAGAAGACATAGCTCATATTGCCAACCTGCTGCCAGCATATCGAGTCAAATTACAGGACTTGGAAAAAAATAGCAGCCAAGAACAAGAGCAGCTAAGTACTGTTGCAGAAATAATAAAGAAATGCTTCAACACGAAGGGAGATAATTTAAAAAAAGAAAACTTGGATCAATATAGATTGCTGGATTCAAGGGGTAAGGCTTCAGCCACACAGGCCTAGAGACCTCTTGGCAATCTCTGCTCTTGGTCTTAAAAAATTAATTTGTTTTAAATTTCAGCCATTAGTAAGAAAATTGTCCAAGAAAAACATGTATTGAGCTGAAAATAAAATATCAACTACATTGTAGTATTCTCCCATCTAATAGCTCTATGATATTTTTTGGCCCCAGTCACAAAGACCTAGCAACCAGGTGGTGAGTGCATAACAACCGTAACTAGGGAAAAATTATATTTATATTGGTTGGCAAGTGACTGCTGCCTTTCACAAATTAGTTTGCTCATAAGGAGATTGCCGCAGTTGCCTGCAGTTTGCATTAAAGATGGCAACGTTCCGACAAACACTAACTGGCCAATGAGCACTAAGCTAACTGACCAATGAGCAGTAGTAAAACTTGAAAAAAGTGCAATGCAAGCTGGAAGTGGAAACAATTTTCCCTCAAAGTCAAAGTTGTGCCTTACCACTGAAACTGTAACTCTTCTGCAGGTAATATTTTAGTTTGACTTCAACAGATGGCTTCCTTGGGGAATTTTCTTACTAACGACTGAACCTTCTAACAAATAAGCCCAGTGCAAATCAATAGACCAAATATTAAACTTCTCTTTGATTAGGTTTAGATTGAGTTATTTCTTTATTAATGCAACTTTGTAAATGCTTAAGGCACTGTAAGCCTAGCAAATCAGCTCCCAGTCTAGTTTAATAAATCTAGTTGCCTCGACAACTCTGGTTTTATTCATGCTACACATGTGACTAACTATGAATGCAAGCACATTCTTACCCGTAACCTTATTTATTTAACCTTATTTCTATCTTCTGTTTTGTAATCTGTGTAATCTGTGCTGTCTAAAAATTACTTTAGTGTTAACCATGGCAACCTAAACTTACTCAGCTCTTCAAATAACTTAAAAAAGGTCTCCAAACAAATTAAATTATAAATAAAGGACTATAATAATATAACACTCAGGACTATCATTGTACCCTATATAATCATTCCCTCAGGGTCAATAATCAAGTTATTTTCGACCAACTTAGTACTGTTATCTTATCTGTTGTTTTTTTACTATTTGTTCTTTACTTACCCTTGCTCCTCCATCATCTCTTGGAGCTCCATACATTTGAGCTCCACCCTCCTCTTCCTCTCATGGTCCAGAATTTCTCTGTGGGGCTTCTTCACCAGGACAGGCTCTGCTTTGGGCTCCTCCTCCTCCTCCTTAACTGACTGCCCCTCTTCAGTTTTAGCTTGCAGCACTGTAGTTGCAGTTGGCCCTCCAGATCCTACAGCTGTTCCTGCTCCTGCTCCAGGGACAACCGGCTGGGCCAAACCGTTTGCACCATCTTTCGGAGACAGCACCCTTGTTGCATCATACATGATTACTGAATCTGTCGAGACAGAGATGAAGAGACCAAAGGTTAACGGAGAGAGGGGATGAGAGAAGCTGTCACTTGTGGGTCTCACTCACATTAATCATTTAATGTCAGATCTTTCCCTTGTTTTGGGAGGTTCTCACTCAGTGGGAGTAATCTTTATACATTTAGTAAAAAAAAAATCCCCATCAAAGACCATTTTGTACCCATCTCTAAATGTTGTCAGTACATCACACTATCTGAACCAGCAGTAAGCCACAAACATTCTGAAACTGAAAGGTGAGCGCTTCATTTGATGTTAATATCTTTGGACAGGCTGCAGCATTTCTGCCTGAACTGAGCAGTACGATTGCACACACTCGCACCAATATACTGCACCCATGCACGTACACACACAATTTGGATCTTGGGTACATGTGGACATGCACAGCCAGAGACAGAACTGGAAGTAACTTCAGCTCTGTGAGTCAACAACTAAGTAGTGCCTAAAGGCAGGTTAGGAGACAGAGTGCTTCCTCTTCTACACTCTCGTATCTAGTGGAGCAAACTAAAGCTGTAAACTGTAAAGGTCATATAAAAACCATATGACGTGACAAGGAAAAAACAATGGGAGCAATAAGCATACTTAAAGACAGAAATGAGTGACAAAGGTTAGTGTGAGAAGAAACTCAATGCCCTGTTTGATTTTGACTTCCTTAATCTTTTCTCTTTCTGCCTCATTTACTCATGAAATGGTGAGAATGTCATTTTGTTAATAAAAAAGCATCTGGTGGAAGTGTTGTGTGGACTGGACTCTGATTAAGACAGACTGTTCTTTTAAGGCCAGTGCTGAGCGCACGGGAAGTGTGGAAGGGCTTATAGCGTGCCCGCGAACTTAAGCTCCTCTCCCTCTACAACTAATGACTTCATTTTTCAGTGCGGAGGCACAGAAGGCCGGCTGAGGCACTTCATCACTGCCACACATTGAGGACTCAAGACAGGTTGATACTGAAGCTGGATGGACAGACTCTCAGAGCTACAGTCACAAGCCATTCCCTTTTCTTTTATCTAATCACAGGGAGTGTGCGAACAAGCTAATGCTGTGCCGTCTCACGCTTTTGTGCATTTGAGCTGCTCCTGGTAGTCTTTGACTGGTTAATAGGGATGTGCTTGTGTTCTGGAGTGCCGTGTGCTGGTAAACAAGCCGTGGATGTGTGCGGCTCTCGGGTGACAGAACAGGTGGCAGGACAGCAGGAGGCATCATCTCTGAATCTATTATACAGTAAATCAGCGCTTGATATTCCATGACAGTAATCTCTCATCTACACACGCTCACCTGCAGAAGATGGTAAGGAGAAAAGCTCTCATCTTTAAAAAGGGTGTTTAAAATGACATTCAGGCAGACAGCAGCAACACACAACTGGTGAAAAGACAGGAATATGTGATATATGAATCACTCTGTGAATAACAGACAGTTCATTTAGATGTGAAATGAAATGTAGCTTAATGTGCGTGTATTTGTGTGCTTACAGAGAAATTTACATTCATGCATCCCACAGATTCAACAAAAGCACAAGCAAGAACTCACATGCACTTATGGAACATTAAATTTAAAGGACTTAATTATTAAATGACAAGAGAAAAATGAAGCAACCCGCATCTTAAGTAAAAAAATGTGCCGTTTATGTTAATTTGCATAGCTCTTTGGCTACAAAGAGAGCAGGGTTGTGGGTTTGGAGATGCACTTAGGGGAGAACTATGGATAACGCCATACGTGCTGTAGACTGTGTAAAAAAGATAGACGCTGCCACTGTGAGGTCTTGATTTGAAGCCTTGAGCTGAAGAATCACTATTTTTGTGTTTTGAAAGCAGATGTTATAAAAAAGGTGGATCAGACTGAGAAATACAGGGGTTAGGGTTAGACCACACTAAAGTATACCCTGCTTTATTGTGACCACAAATTACAAATCATATCCCATCATATGATATTTAACAGGACTTGAATCTAGTAGTTGGGATCATAACCTAAGCGGTACGATTATTTTCTTGTAGGACTGGAGTTCTTTTTGCTCCCAGAGAATCCACACCCTGTGGATCATTAAAATTCCCCATCAGCTTCTCTTCTCTCTCATATACAGTCTGTGGCTTATTCTGGAAGTCCTGTCTTGGCCTACAAGAGATCCACGAGCCCTCCCATAAATGTCACAACATGCACACATCCCAACATTAAAGGCAGGCTCCTTCACAGCAAGGTTAAATGAAATGATAACATCTGAAAATCAGAGCAAAAGGACCCTCCCATTCCAAATTAAATTCTTCACCAGATGTAGAGCCTGGCCCACATCTGTCGTTACGTTAAACTGGAGCCTCCTCATTATATTAATGCATCATTCCTTTTTTCCCGGGGAGATGGGATGGGCAGAGAATCTGTTTTCTTTCAAGTTAAAACAACTAAATTATTTAATTGTGTGATAAAAAGAAAAAGTCAGAGCAGAAAGGGAGACTTGTCATTGAGCCGATAAGGCGCACAGCTAATTGTGTGCGAGTCCTCTGCAGGGACTGAAGGTTATCTCTAGCTGCTGTATTAATGCTGGCACTGACCTCTTCTGCTATTATTGCAAAGGCGTATAAGACTGTCACATCCCGACAAACACTGTCTGTAATTAGTCATGTGCTAAGTGAAGTTGTTTAGCCGCAAGCACAAAGCGCCGCCATCAATTATTTCAAATCCCAAACAGATTAACACACACTTGGACATTCAATACTCTGCTCCAGAGCCTGTGACTCGTGCCATTTCTTTAGAAAGAGAAGAAAGAAGGCTGCACTGCTGTGTCCTTAACTTCTGTCAGTGGTTTTCCTGTGCTGTCTGCTTGATTGGACCTTGCCGCTGGGGAGGCCTCTGCTGTGTCTATACTGCAGCCTGTCTTCTGCTAACATTATGCAACATGGCATTCTCCAGTCCTCTAGTCTTATAGTATACGACAGCGTATCACTTGTAAACATCGGTGCCAAGGTTGCACATCTAATCTTGGACACTTTTAAACCCGATCCTTCCTTGCCGCCAGAGATTCTACGCGGCGCGGAGAACAACAAAGGACGGGCCGCTCATCCGAGGCGCAGAACAAAGAAGCGCCGAGGGAAACGCGCTGGCATTAGGAATAGACTGAGACAGCAGGCACATCGCGCACCACTGCCCAGCATCCTACTGGCCAATGTACAATCCATGGAGGACAAGCTCGATGACCTAAGAGCAAGGGTCACCTTCCAACGTGACATGAGGGACTGCAACATTCTGTGCTTCACGGAGACATGGCTGACCCCCACCGTGCCGGACCAGGCTGTAACTCCGTCGGATTCATTCTTTGTGCTCCGCGCGGACAGAACGGCAGAGTCAAACAAAACCAAAGGTGGAGGAATGTGTTTCATGGTAAACAGAAAGTGGTGTGATGCCAGGAGCATTTCTACTCTTTCCAGCGGCTGCTCGCCACATCTGGAGTTCCTGAGCATTAAGTGCCGCCCTTTCTATCTGCCCCGTGAGTTCACCTCAGTCATCGCCACGGTGGTCTACATCCCACCCCAAGCGGACACAGGTATGGCTTTGTCCGAATTACATGATGTGCTGAGCTCGCTTCAAAACAAGGACCCGGGCGCAGCCCTCATTGTAGCAGGAGACTTTAATAAAGCGAACCTCAGACAAGTCATGCCAAACTTTTACCAGCATGTCTCGTGTCCAACGAGAGGGGATCGTATTTTGGATCACTGCTACACGCCATACAAGCAGGGCTACAAAGCTGTCTCACACCCGGCTTTTGGGAAGTCTGACCACAACGCCATCTTCCTCATTCCCCAGTATAAACAAAACATACGGCGGGAAGACGTGACCACGAGGGAGGTAAAACGGTGGACTGCCCAATCAGAAGCTACGCTACAGGACGCACTCAACGACGGCGACTGGGACATGTTCAGAGCATGCGCAGTCGACATCATCGAGTTTACGGAAGTAGCAGTACATCGCGGAGCATGACGTCCGAGCGGCATTAAGGAGTTTCAACTCCTCACTGCAGGCATGTCATGTGCCTGCCTGCTTCAAGTCCTCTACCATAATCCCTGTCCCCAAGAAACCTAGGATCACTGGACTAAATGACTACAGACCCGTGGCTCTGACATCTGTGGTCATGAAGTCTTTTGAGCGCCTGGTTCTCTCCTATCTCAAGACCCTCACGGCCCCCCTCCTGGACCCCCTGCAGTTTGCATACAGAGCCAACAGGTCTGTAGATGACGCCATCAACATGGCCCTACACTTCATCCTGCAGCATCTGGACTCCCCAGGAACCTACGCCAGGATCCTGTTTGTGGACTTCAGCTCTGCCTTCAATACCATCCTTCCAGACCATCTCCGAGGCAAGCTTTCCCAGATGAATCAGAATCAGAATCAGAATACTTTATTGATCCCTGGGGGAAATTATTTTTTGTTACCTTTTTTGTTTACCATTTTTGTTTTGAATGTGCCTGATCCCATCTGCCGGTGGATCACTGACTTCCTGACAGACAGAAAACAGCATGTGAGGCTGGGAAAGAATGTCTCGGACTCCCGGACCATCAGCACCGGCTCCCCTCAGGGCTGTGTTCTTTCTCCCCTGCTCTTCTCCCTGTATACTAACTGCTGCACCTCCACCCACCAGTCTGTCAAGCTAATCAAGTTTGCAGATGACACCACCGTTATTGGACTCATCTCGGACGGGGATGAGTCTGCCTACAGGAGGGAGGTTGAACGTCTGGTGTCCTGGTGCAGCCACAACAACCTGGTGCTGAATGCCCAGGAGACAGTGGAGATTATTGTGGACTTCAGGAAGCACACAGCTCCACTCCCCCCCATCATCCTGACTGACACCCCCATCACCTCTGTGGACTCATTCCGCTTCCTGGGTACCACCATCACCCAGGACCTGAAGTGGGAGCCCACCATCACCTCCATCATTAAGAAAGCCCAGCAGAGGATGTACTTCCTGAGGCAGCTGAAGAAATTCAACCTGCCAACACGGACGATGATGCAATTCTACACTGCAATCATCGAGTCCATCCTCACCTCCTCCATCACCGTGTGGTACGCTGGAGCCACTATCAGGGACAAACAGAGACTGCAGCGTGTTGTGCGCTCTGCTGAGAAGGTGATTGGCTGCAGACTCCCATCTCTGCAGGACCTGTACACCTCCAGGACACTGGGGCGTGCAGCTCGGATCACAGCTGACCCTTCTCACCCTGGACACAGTCTGTTTGACCTGCTCCCCTCAGGCAGGAGGCTCCGGTCCATTCGCACCAGAACCTCTCGCCATAAGAACAGTTTCTTCCCCTCTGCTGTTGAACACATGAACAATAACCGTATGACTGTTCCCACCACTAACACATGACCCTACGCTGTGTTCACTGCATCATTCCATGTTTGGCACTGATCACCACCTGCACTCATGTATATATCATGTATATATCTATCTATCTACTTAGCACTTTTAATTCTTATTCTCATTTTTATTTTCATGTCTATTCAAGCTTAATTTATAACAGTATGTTTGCACTGAAGCACCGCAGCAATTTCCTAATGTTGTAAACCCGCTCAACATTTGGCAATAAAACCCTTTCTGATTCTGATTCTGATTCTGAGAGTGAACACAAGGAAAGTGGCGGGGCCAGACGGCATCACCGGCCGTCTGCTGCGCTGCTGTGCTGACCAGCTAGCAGGTGTGTTCACTTACATCTTCAACGAGTCCCTGGCGAAGTCTGTGGTCCCCACATGCTTCAAAAGATCCACCATCATCCCTGTGCCCAGGAACAGCAAACCCTCATCCCTGAACGATTACCGGCCAGTTGCACTGACCTCGGTAATGAAGGTCTTTGAGAGGCTGCTGAAGAACATCATCTCCTCCTCCATCCCAGACACCACAGATCCGCTGCAGTTCGCCTACCGATCCAACAGATCCACAGAGGATCCACGTCTCTAACAGCATCACCATCAACACAGGAGCACCACAGGTCCTCTCGCCACTGCTCTACTCCCTCTACACTTCAGACTGTGTGGCAACCCATGGCTCCAACACCATTGTGAAGTTTGCTGATGACACAGTGGTGTTGGGTGCCATCTCCAACAACGATGAGGCGGCCTACATGGATGAAGTGAAGAATCTGGCATCATGGTGCCAGGACAACCACCTCCAGCTGAACCTCAGCAAGACCAAGGAGCTGGTGGTGGACTTCAGAAGGAGTCAGCACAGAGACTACAAGCCCATTATCATCAATGGCGCTCCAGTGGAGAGGGTGCAGTCCTTCAAGTATCTTGGTGTCCACATCTCCTCAGACCTGACATGGGCTGCCCACATTCAGGCCCAGACCAAAAAGGCTAGGCAGCGCCTGTATCACCTACGACAACTGAGGAAGTTCAGGGTCTCTCCAAAGATCCTCAGGATTTTCTATACAGGCGCTGTGGAGAGCATCCTCACACAGAACATGACATCGTGGTTTGGGAACAGCTGTGTGAAGGACCTAAAAGCTCTCCAGAGAGTGATCCGTACAGCAGAACGCTGCTGCAGGATTGCTCTCCCCCCGCTTCAGGACACCTACACCAGGAGATGCCGGACTAGAGCAGATACTGAAGGACCCGTCCCATCCTGGCAACAAACTGTTCCAACTCCTGCAATCTGGTAGAAGGTTCTGCATCATCCGGGCAAGGACAGAGAGACTCAAGAGGAGCTTCTATCCCCGGGCCCTAAACACACACACCCGCCCTCTCACATCATCTATAATTGACTGAGACAGGACTCTCTTCCAGACACTCTAAACCAAGGCACAATGTACATTCCAAATTCCTTTAATTTTAAAAATGGTTATATTGTCTATCCTGTAAAATAGTCAGATGTCTATTCATATTAATGTACAGAATTCACCTGCTTGCTGCTACTACTGCACATTCACCCAATGTACGGCAAGAACAAGATCCGGGCCATCAACACCTACGCCCTGCCCGTGATCAGGTACCCTGCTGGGGTAATAGGCTGGCCAAAGGAGGAGATAGAAGCCACTGACATAAAGACAAGAAAGCTCCTTACCATGCATGGAGGGTTTCACCCCAAGTCCAGCACCCTGAGGCTGTACGCTAAGCGGAAGGAAGGGGGCCGGGGACTGGTGAGTGTCAGCACCACAGTCCAGGATGAGACAACGAACATCCAAGAATACATTGGGAAGATGGCCCCAACTGACCGAGTGCTCAGTGAATACCTCAGGCAGCAGAAACCCAAGAAAGAGGAGGGAGACGAGGAACCATCATGGAAGGACAGGCCCCTGCACGGTATGTACCACCGGCAGATAGAGGAGGTGGCTGATATCCAGAAATCCTACCAGTGGCTGGACAAAGCTGGACTGAAAGACAGCACAGAGGCACTAATCATGGCAGCACAAGAACAAGCTCTGAGTACAAGATCCATAGAGGCTGGGGTCTATCACACCAGGCAAGACCCCAGGTGCAGGCTGTGTAAAGATGCCCCAGCACATAACAGCAGGGTGCAAGATGCTAGCAGGCAAGGCATACATGGAACGCCATAACCAAGTGGCCGGCATAGTGTACAGGAACATCTGTGCCGAGTATAACCTGGAAGTCCCAAGGTCAAAATGGGAGATGCCCCCAAGGGTGGTGGAGAATGACCGAGCTAAGATCCTGTGGGACTTCCAGATACAGACAGACAAAATGGTGGTGGCTAACCAACCGGACATAGTGGTGGTAGACAAACAGAAGAAGACGGCCGTAGTGATCGATGTAGCGGTTCCGAATGACAGCAATATCAGGAAGAAGGAACACGAGAAGCTGGAGAAATACCAAGGGCTCAGAGAAGAGCTCGAGAGGATGTGGAGGGTGAAGGTAACGGTGGTCCCCGTGGTAATTGGAGCACTAGCTGCGGTGACTCCCAAGCTAGGCGAATGGCTCCAGCAGGCCTCTGGTAGAGGACCCGAACTTGAAGAATAAACCGCCCGCAGGGGCGTGCTGGGTGTTTTTATAAATATATATATATATATATATATATATATATATAAGATAAGATAAGATAGAACTTTATTAATCCCTCGGGTGGGTTCCTCTGGGAAATTCGACTTCCAAAAAGCACAGCAACGACCGAAGTTACAGTTACAGAATTGTTATATATATATATATATATATATATATATATATATATATACACACACACACACACACACACACATATATATAAATACAGAGACAAATATAAATAAAATATACAAAGGGGATAAATAGAATAAATAGGAATAAAAAATAAAAATACAAGTGAATTGCACATTTCAAGTATTGAGTCTATTGCACTGTTGACTATTTACAAAAAGTATTGCACAAGGTATTGTACAGTGAGGTGAAGAGGCACTACAGCTTAGTTGTTCCCCCCTCCTTTGTCCTCCTGTTTCCCCTCCCTCTCCCCTCCAGAGAGGAGTTAAACAGTTTGATGGTGTGTGGGACAAAGGAGTTTTTAAGTCTGTTAGTTCTTGTCTTGGGGAGAAGCAACCTGTCACTGAACAGACTCTTCTGATTGTTTATGGCCGTGTGCAGAGGATGCCCAGCATTGTTCATAATGTCCATCAGTTTCTTTAATGTCCTTTTCTCTGCCACTGTCACCAGAGTGTCCAGCTTCATGCCGACCACAGAGCTAGCCTTCCTGATCAGTTTCTCCAGCCTGGATGAGTCCCTCTTTGCTGTGCTGCTCCCCCAGCACACCACAGCATAGAAAAGTACTCCAGCAACCACCGACTGGTAAAACATCCTCAGGAGCTTCCTGCAGATGTTAAAAGACCTCAGCCTCCTGAGGAAGTACAGTCGGCTTTGGGCTTTTTTATACAGGTGCTCTGTGTTGCATGACCAGTCCAGTTTATTGTCCACCCACAGCCCGAGGTACTTGTACTTGTTGACCACCTCCTCCCCCTCTATCTGAACCGGCAGTGGACCTTCTCTGGACCTCCCGAAGTCCACAACCAGTTCCTTAGTCTTTGAGGTGTTGAGTTGCAGGTGGTTTGTGTGACTCCATGCGACAAAGTTCCTCACCAGACTTCTGTACTCCTCTTCCTGATCATCCCAGATACACCCCATGATGGCCGTGTCATCTGCAAACTTCTGAATATGGCATAATTCAGAGTTGTAGCAGAAGTCAGAGGTGTACAGGGTGAAGAGAAGAGGGGACAGCACAGTTCCCTGTGGTGTTCCTGTGCTGCTGACCACAGTGTCAGACGTGATGTCCTTCAGCCTGACGTACTGTGGTCTGTCGGTGAGGTAGTCGGAGATCCAAGCCACCAGGCAGGGCTCCACCTCCATCCTGTTCAGTTTTTCCTGAAGCATACAGGGCCGGATGGTATTAAAGGCACTGGAAAAGTCAAGAAACAGTATCCTGACCGTGCCTTTTCCCCCATCCAGGTGTGAGTGGGCTCTGTGTAGGAGGTACAGGATGGCATCCTCCACTCCGACACCCGCCTTGTATGCAAACTGTAGTGGGTCCTGGGCATGTTGTACCTGTGGTCGGAGGAAGTTGAGGAAGAGCCGCTCTAGAGTCTTCATAAGATGTGACGTCAGTGCCACCGGTCGGAAGTCATTCAGCTCATTGGGCCGGTTCTTTTTGGGGACCGGGACGATGCAGGATGTCTTCCATAGGGCGGGCACTCTCCCCAGTCGCAGACTGAGGTTGAAGACTCGTTGTAGCGGCTCCCCAAGTTCAGCAGCACACGCCTTTAGCATCCTAGGACACACCTTGTCCGGGCCTGCTGCCTTTATATATGTATATATATATATATATATATATATATATATATAATGTTCTTCCTCTACCCCCCCCCCCCCATTTTTTGCACATGTTGAGGAGCGTGTCAGGTTACATTTCACTGTGTGTTATACTTGTATGACTATGCATGTGACAAATAAAGACAAATAATGAACCTTGAATGCAACAAATCAAGCCCACAGCAGAAAACGATATCCACACATGGCTGCTGTGCAAGGTACCGCTCATCACTAAATGCTGGAAGATTGCCATTATTTCCATGCAAACATTGTGATCTCTGAGTTAAATTGTCGCTGGCAACCAGAGATGGGCAGCACTGTAATCCGATTACTTTTTTCAAGTAACTTGACCAACACTGCTGGCAACCCATCCAAGGCTGACTCATCAATGCATGCAGCGGATGGATCATGCACTTAAAGCTCAATTAATAAGGATAACATTCAGAAAGTGGCCACACACCGAAAAAAAAATCTCTTTCTCATTAGGAATGTTATATTAAGCTTATGAGATATTTCAGAGGACACTGCCCAGACTGAAATAATAGTGAAGTTTTTGGGGGTTTTCCAAAGGGGAATTTTTGCCTGTCTGAAAAGCAAATAATATTTGTCCTACCCTCTGCAGCCCCTATGAGTTTCACGCTACTGGGATCTTTCATTATTTTGCCTGTCTGCCTCTTTGAATAGCTTGCAGGTGATGACAGGACATCCCAAAACTACAACGGAAAGACGATGTCTTTACACTAACACCACTGGCTTAATTTTTATAGCACACTGTAATTTTTGTGACCATATTTGCATGTGACTTAAAGGTCACTTGTTACTGGAGAGATTTGAAAAGCACAGAGCAATGAGGACACTGTAATCTTCCTCAAATGAAAACATGAAATACACAAAAATGCTGTATTTCTGACCAATTTTCTGTCATCAAAAGTTTGCCCAGCAGTTTGAATTGCGTTCCAGTTGCATCATTTTTAGGTGAAAATGCGCATTCATTTGGAGATTTTTGAGAAAGGGAGTTAAAGGGAATTGATGATATCAATTCCCTTCACCATACTTTGATCCTTGACTCACAGTTCAAAATGATCCCATTCCTGTCTTATGCTTTCTGCAGATTTTTCTACTTATCCACTGGCTGTAACAAGATGTTTTAGCTAATCTCCTTTTCAGCCAGCTGTCTCCCGACTGGCTGCCCCCCCTCCAAACAGAGGCATTTTATAGCAGGTAGGTAAATCTCTTCAAATTAAAACAAGTGCACCTTTGTAACATGGCATCAACATATATGCAATCGAGAGTTGAGTACTTTCTTTTTCATGGCCTCTGTTATTTTTTTTTTCACTTATGGATTGGTTCCACCAAAGCTGGTGGGAAATGTGGAGCTCCTTCAATATGCAATATGCTTTCTATATCTGACTATAGGAATATTTTTGCAGTTTGTATGCTCCACCAGAGCTCTCTGAACACAGAACATATGTGGGGCCATCTGTATACTATCTTGACAGACCTTTTCATGCAAACATTGCTCTATATTATTAGGACAGAGAAGAATAAACTGAACCAGAACAGGGACAAGATGATAATATTTGTTTCAGTAATAAATTATTAGATATGTCACCTATAACACTGACATGAAATCAATAAGGGAGTAAAATGTATGTTTGGCATTGCTGAATTACTGGCCTCTACAGTGATCCAGCTTCATATTAGAAATCCTTTTAGATTTATCTTCTGCTACCTTCACTTCCTGAGTGTCTAATCTCTGTCTGTTGATAGGTTAATCGGGCTGGCTTTGTAGCTCCAGAGGAAAAACATGCAAACACAATAAGACAGTGGGCTTCAATTTGCATTGTGTATCAGGTACCGGTGTCCGGTGCCATGATGGCACCGGTTCTGACATAAACAGTAGTAACCAGACCGAAAAGCAGCGCACATTTCGGTGCTTTATTTCGGTGCTTTTTTTTCCTGAGCTGTGATACACTTCTAGCCAATCATTTTACGTTTCCAAGGATAGTAGGCGGGTCCAGGTACGTACGTTCTTTTAGAGCAGAGCTACAGATTAAAAATGTCCAAGGCGAAGCGGTCAAAAGTCTGGCTGTACTTCACAGCAAAATATGCAAACTCAGCAGCCTGCAACAAGTTCTTTAAGCTGATACTGTGATACTGTCAAAGGAGGTAACACCTCGAATCCGATGAAACACCTGGCGACGCATAGTTTTTTTTATAGGTTTTCATAGGTTTTTTTAAAAGCCGAGAAATGCGCTGTATTTGATAGCTTGCTGCGAGACCTCACACCGAGCGCATCTACTGCGGGTGTGGTGCCTGTTATCAGACCCGGAGTTAGCAACATCCCCAAAAACACGAAGAGGAGAGTCCTGGCCCCTAGCCCTGCCAGTGTAGCAGCCGTTCTTCTCTGCGTGAGGAGCTTAATGTTGTTCGTGTGTAATTTACGTTGAGTAGGCTAACCATGTTATTACATTAATGCAGGTAAGGTGAACTAGCAAACATCATCATAGCTACATGCGGCTGTCTTCTTGTTTGATGGCAGATACTCCCTTCACCCTGGCCAAAAAGGCTAAAATGACCAAAGAAAAAGAGGGAAACGGATAAACATGAGAGGTTTTTGGATAAAGTTTGTGTTTTTTCCATTGTTTAAGCACTGCTTCCAGCCAAGAGTGATACCATATATGCCCCATAGCTGCAGAAAAGGCTAACATTGTTATCTTTTTACAAAAACCAGCTGAACATGAGAGGTTTTTGGACCAATTTTGTGTTCTCCATTCTTTAAGCACCGACCGGTTTGAGCACCGTTTGAGCACCGGCACCGTTTCAAAAGTACCGATTTGGCACCGGTATCGGATAAAACCTAAACGATACCCATCCCTAGTATCAGGGTTGTTTAAGTACTTTCCATCTCAGTGGTTACAAAAATAAAAGAAATAAAAGAAAAAAAATTCTGAGAGGTGGTACTGGTCTCCTTGGAGCCACTTCCTCTCTAAAAGCCAACACTCTCTAACCCATCACCCCTTTCTCAGAGCATGTCAGCATGTCACTGTATGTTGTACACAATGGCACCAATGATTGGATCTCACTCAGTGGATGCACCTCAGCCATGATTATAGGGTGGCAGTAACAGGGGGCCTGACCTTGACGGAGCAGAGAGTAGCTGCAAAAAAAGACAAAAACACACCCTGGGTGGCTGTCGCCTTCTGGATGCATTTTCTGTGCACATATCTAAGTAAGTGCTGTTTTCCATCATGCTTTCCCTCCTTCTAAAATAATCTGCCCCGTGGCTGGAAGCTTCTGGTTTGTTTTTAGCACTTTGGCACCCAGAGGATGTGTTTAGCTTCCCAAAGGTCAGCTGTCTTGATTCCAGACACGTTGGTTTGCTGTTGGATGCTGGGAAACAAGCGGCCTCAACGTTTTTTACCATTTTCCATTTTTTCTTTTTTAGTCAGAGTAGGATGGAAGGTGGATGCAAAATAGGAAACAGGTTATAAGGCCAGAGGCAGGTGTGTACTGTGGCCCTGTTTTGTTTTCTGAATCTTAAGTGTGGATACATGTCACTTCTTATTCACTGCCACATACCAAAGCTCATAAAACAGCCTCTCTGATTTGTTTATGTCATGGATAGATACAGCCCACTGTTCAACTGCTGTGAGTGAGAATTTCTGTGAAGTACTTCACTCACTTTTCTGCTGTCGATTTGGAAGTGAAATAAGAGTGTGGATTTTGACTGAAGACCACAGAGATTCTAGCGGGGAGAAAGAGAGGGTGAAGGCACGGGGAGCGGGGAGGGGGGGGGGGGGGGGGGGGGGTGACTGCAGGAGGCTGTTTGATGCAGCTGAAGAATTCCACAGACAGGATTTTGGAACTACAAACATCTCTTCTCTCAGATGCAGAACCCTGCAAAAAGAAATACATGTTTGTGTGTGGGGCTAAGAGCAAGACTTCATAAATCATGTTTAGCAAAGATTTAACACAATACAACTTGTGACAGCGGTGACAACAGCAACAAACTCTGATTTAATGAGTGGCATGCGAGGCATAGCGCGGCGAAATGAGAAGGCAGCTAAAAATCTTTGGCCTCTGGTGGAGAGACATCCTTGGCAACCTCAAAGGCGCAGTGTGACAGAAATAAACCACCGCTATCCCATTTTCAACACAGAGAAACACAGTCTCACTTCAGAGGAAGAAAGAGAAGCCGTCTGTAAGGGTTCATCCCAGGCACCCGGTTCAGCTGTGGGTTGACAATGCGGAGGAATACGAGCCCGACCTCAGCTCAAGGCTTGGACTAGTTTCCCTCCTTTTTGATCCTCGGGGATCAAACCGTGCTTTTTAAAAATTCTCTCCTTGACTGTAACAGTAGGTTTAAGCTACAGCTACAAACTCCACTGTGCTGCCATGTGCAGGAAGAAATTATTCACATAGGAGTGCTTCTGATGTGATTAGCAGGGTTACCGGCAGGTGACCACAGGCGGGCTCCGGTCTTGCGTGCCTGAGTCAGTCTATGCCTGTCAGAACAGCAAACACTACAACACATCTTCAGCACGCTGGCAGAAAAGACTGTGCCATGCAAACATGAGGCTGATTATTAATTCCAGATCATCTTTAATTGCCTCTCTAATCTCTTCAGCATGACAGGGACATGACCTTGGATGCCTCATGCAGCATGTGACTGGTTTACAAAGATCCATATTTTGGCTTTGTAGTCAAAGATACTGTCTGCAACAGCAAAGATGATTTCATGTGTAAAAGTCTAGTGTTTGGGAGTGTTTAAAGTTCGTTGTACAGCAGCCCTGAGAGTTCAGCTGGAACTTTAGATGGAGTACAAGTAAAGTGAGAAAACATCTTCACTAATTTGACCACACAGGTACATCAGCTACAGATATTTTTTTTTTTTACAGAATATAGAAAAAAAAACAACCAGATACAGAATGTTTAAAATGTAGAGAGCATTTTGCAATGAAAATTTTCCCAGATGCATCAAACCGACATGATAGACACGCTTATCCCTCAGCGGTGTTGAAAAATGTGCTTATGAGAAAATTTTCTGTTGTATACATTTTGTACCATTTTAACTTGACTGCCTGAACTAATTCACAGGCCGCACACCAAAAATAGTCTCCAGAAGAGCATGAAGGGCATTAAGGATGCCTGGAAATTATCTGCAACCAAATCACAGCTGCACTGATATGCAGCACAGCAACGCTTCCACTAATGTGATATGGCTTAAATATGCTCAAAGCTAACAGCAGATCTAGCACAAAAGTTACATTTCAGCCAAAAGCTTCAGCCATTGACTCACTAATTTTATTTTGAAGTGCATCCATGGATGTGGGTTACAGTAAAAGCCCATGTCTGATGTCTCTGTAGCACCTCAGCTACTGACTTCTCTAAATTTGCCACACAGCCACTTACATTGCAGAATAATAATCCTGCAGTCCCTGGAGGACAATTTACATGAACGTTAGCAGATCTCATTAAAAGTGCCAAGTGACTTATCCTCTCAGATACATGCACAGCGCTGAGGATGTAAATAAGTCACAAAACCAGAAGGCTTTTCTGTGAGATGACATTTCAGTTATTACAGCCTATGTTGAGTAATATTAACGGGTTTAGCCTCTATCATGTGTCCTTGCTCAGAAGACATGAGTCATGTTTAGTGTTTCACACTGTAAGATCTAATTGGATTTTAGGAATAAGAATAATTTACTACTTTCTCTTCTTAAGTGCAACCAAGAATCGAGTCTTAAAGGGTAAATAATGCAAACAAAACTTTTATCTCTTCTGTGTGATTCATTTTACCTAAAGGGCATTGGAGATTGAACAGTGGAATATAAAAATAATTCTTTCATCCAAGGATGGAGGTAATAGCAATTTCCTCAACTGCGCCTTCCCTTCCTCCTCTTTCTAATGCCTGGAATGTCAGAGAGCCATTGGGAGATTAGCCTGCCCCATGCACGCTCTGTCCAAACCAGCTGCCCACTATAGGAATTATTAATACTTCACTTAAATATACTCATCACTATACAAGCAAGGGCTTCTGTGTGTGCAGTCAGTTGCTCTGCCCTCATCTCCCAACATCATTATTTTAATTTTCATGTATACTCATCCTCTCTATTTCCCAATGGCTGTAGTTCACAAAACTCATCAGCCACAATTTAGTTCATCCATAAATATTTCCATGAAATTGTCTCTGTTCTGCATGCTAATGATCAAAATGAGCCACAACTTCTGGCTCACACATAACAGGAAACTTTGAATATACTATTTCTCAAAGAAGGCAAGGATCCCAGAGCATTAACTTCCATGGCATACTGAGCTTCAAAGAAAAAAAATCTTATTTAAAAAGTTGGTGGAAACTGCAATCTCTGAGTATAGGGTAGCTTAAAAGTGGCAGAAGTCCCTCCTCGTTCCTCAGGGTTCACAGAGGAGTCATCAGTGTCACATTGTGAGCACAGAAGATTACAACTCAGAGAACAGGTCTCCAAACTTCAAAAGAGACTGCTTGAAGTAAAAGGAGGCTAGGACGCTATCCATTTCTTTTAAACACTTACTGGATGATTGCTGGAATCTGCATTAAAAAAATTTTTCTTCTTCTCAGAGACAAACTTGAACTGTGTATTATCCTTTTGCATAATACAAAGCTATCCATAAGGCTCCTGGACTTCATGGATCTTCAGTGAGGAGAATTTCTACAAATGGAGAAGGCTTGGAACAATACAGAGCCTTCCCAGAGACGACTGATAATGCAAACTACATGATTTATCTAGGAAGATGCAAGAAAACTTCCATTAACTGTCACCTTCTCTTAACTCAGTAAAGCTCAGAGATCATTAATCTTCAATCTGAAAACAAAAAGCATAAGAAAAGTGGCCTTCATGTCAGAGTGGTTACCAAAAACTACTGTTCAGAAGAACATTGACGTTCACACATATTTTGTCACACAAAGCTTGATAACTCAAAAAATGTTGCATGGACTGTTGAATCCAAAGCCAGTGACTCGATAGTGTCGTCGTTTCCATATTCAGCTAACCAGTTAAAAATCCCTGGTTTGATCCCTGGAGGAGACACAAACCCCCTGTGTTCCAAAAAGCATTTGGGATAAAAATCTGCGAAATCAAACACGTGGAACTACCTGCTGTGATACCCCCTTGTGAATAAGGGAGTGGCTAAAACTAGCTTTGTGTACTTTTATATCTACTATAAATCAAATAAAGTACTTTAAAACTACAGAAATCTGTGGAGGTAGAAGTGCTAGATTTTAGCAATGCTTTGCTACTACAGGGGCAGTGCATCTAGCAATAACTGAGGAAGAAAATGCTGCTCTGTGACAGAAAAGAAGAACGTCATTCAGTCAGTCTGTGAGGTGAAGCCCAAGCACAACTGCAAGAGTCAGTCCATCTCTAAATGTCTCAAAGGAATAAAATTAACAATTTAGAGAGGCCTAGTGAACCTAGCCTGGATCTGAACCCACAGAAATGCTGTGGCAGCAGGGTCTGAAAACTTTTAGAGTTAACTTTGTTTGAAGGTCTGACACGGTTTAGTATGAGATACACAGCAAAACAGACAATATCAGTAGGGGGTCAAATAATATTTTTCATGACTCTGGATAGACAACAAAGTATAGGAGTCATCACAGTTTCAGACTTTGAAAATCTTGTTCTATAGGAATGCACACAAATAACCTTTCATTGCAGTTGGCTTTCCGGCTCAGATTTCAGGCTGTAATTAAAAACTGCTGTGACGAATTCTCAAAACAGCCCAGAGTGTCCCACCGTTTCATCACGTTTGAACGCTGTACACTTTGAAGACCACCTGGTTTTGATATGGCTGAAATCTTTCTCTTATCCACCTGCCTGCTGTGTATGGGTGATTGAACCAGTCAAAGTGAGAGTTGGCTGAATAGAGTCAGTGCCTGCAGCAATCTGAAACCAATCTCCAGACTGCTGCAGCACAGAAATTAGCCTGTCCTCCTTTCCACCTGCCTGGGCCACTGTTGTTTAATTGACACAGCACTCAGGAGCCCAGAGTGATCACCCTCCTGATATAAAACGATGCCTGTCAGTTAGCAGCAAACGTTCATTCCCTGACTGCAATCATCCCTGGACTGTGGGAACATCCCTATGAGACTTCTGCAACAAAAGTGCCTTCACTTCCTCCAAGTGCACCCACTTTTATTCCAACCACCACCTGCCATAGCAAAACAACAACACAATCCTTCAAACTTTCAGACAATGCCCCTTTTCATTTTTCACAGGATTAAAAGGTGTCAGGAGTTTACAGCAGATCTGCTCTGTGCCGCCAAAGGGTTGATTCTAAATACAGGTTTGCTGCCTACACCTTTGCAGGAGCATAATCACCAGAAGCCAGCAGGTCTCTACTGCTATCACACAGCTTTTTGCATACCAAAATTCACAGAGGCAGATGAGTCATGAGCTCAAATCTCAGTTTAATTACGATTTGGACTTAGGCTCATTTAGCTGCTGGCAAATGTACCAAAAGATCTTGTCATTAGTTCCTGACGTGATAACACCCATTTTTGTTTGTTTTAGTTAAACTAAATGCCGATCCCTCACATTTCTTGTTTACCAGTGTAAAATTAGCCATTTATCAGACTGTTCCACGCTTCAATAAAACGACTTTATTCAGTAGCCTTATTACCTTTATATAAATTTAGTCACCTGTTAAGTAACATTACAGTTATGGTCATAGATCTGTGTTGTGCTACCCACTGTATTTAGAGAAATTTCCTGTTATTACCATTACCATGTCACCCATTCTGAAACTTCAACATTACTTTTTTGGGCAACGCCATATTGGGGGTTTTTTGGACCCAGATGTTACCTCAAGCATGAGGGGGTTGAGTTTTAAGTTATCAGCTCATACGGGGAAACATGGTTAGCAAGCAGGATACCAATTTAGTTCACTGGGTTGAGAAGGGGACCCATTCACTGTAAGGCTATTGCAGAGCGTTTTAATTCATCCTGGATAATTTACTGCATGTGTGAGGCCCATGATGTCCATTGGTTTGTTGTTGATCAGTACTGAGCCTAAAATATACACAGTGGGGAATATCAAGTGGTTGCATTGTTATTTATTCCTTCTATAGTCATACTATGAACTACATATAAAATTCATCTGGTTCTGCTTTGTAGTCATTGGGTCCATAAGGCACAAAAACAACCCACAACAGTGCTCCACAACAACAACAAAAAGAGTCAGAGTGAAAAGAAAGTAATATGGATGGTAGATTTCAGGTTAGATAGGGGCTACCACACACCATTTATCACCAGACAGTCTATGAAGGTTAAGAAAGTGCTTTTCTGGATGCTTGTACTGCCAAATTTTAAAATAGAAAGGACTATATCTCCACTTTAATATGAAAAAGACAGACTAAGTAGACAGACAGGTGGTTTGAAGAAAAGAAAAGAACAGATTTGATTAATCTTAACTGAGGAATGATGAAAGGATTCGACAAGGATCCGACAATACTTTGAAATTAAATTCTGTGCATCAGTTTCTATGGTAATAAAATAATTAGTGTCAATATAAAGCATGTGCAAAGCACTACAACTGCATGAGTGGATTTTTCTTTTCAAATATTTTCATGTTTGCTTTTGCTGTAAATACATTTTTCCCCCAAGGCCATCATGGTGTTTTGCAGAAATACAGTAAACAATGTACCATTTAGTAAGTGGTACTGAGGGAAAGACCATTTTAATCAACATTATTAACATTAATGGTCTATTCTATTACTGAAACACCATTCATTTCATTACAGGCACACACACACACCCTGGTGCTGGGTAACATCGGATGACATGACACTCATGAGCTGCTGCCTTGTTCTCTGAGTCATTGCATTCACAGCTGCTAGCCAAGGGCTCTTGGACCATGAAAATGCACACAAATCAGATGCAGTTGTCTCTCCTGTAAAGATGGCTACCATCTTTGAAACCAAAAATGCAACCAAAAAAAGCAGGAGATAAAAGTGGGTATTTCAAAGGTTAGGGTGACACTGGCTAGAAACACAAAGCTGGAAATTAAATGGTCTTCTAGGCTTTTCTAGAAACAGAAGAGACTAAATGAACGCAAGTGAGAGAGAGCGAAAAGAAAAGTTGGCTCTACCAGATTTTCCTGCATAAGATGGAACAATTTAATAGCAAAAGAAAGAAAGAAGAATTGTCAATTGAAGCAAAAGAGTGAATCAAGTAAAGGCCATTGATTTTAACTGGAATCCTTTCAGAGAGCCCAATTGCTGCTCTCTTGTATTGACAGGCGAAGTTCACACAATGCCTTTTACAATTAACCAGCAGCTGCCTTTTACAATTAACCAGCAGCTGTCAGAGCTAAAGCTAACATGTCGAGCACTAGTGGTGTTGCCTTGACAGCTAGTTAATTGGGTAACAGTGAGACAAGCCAGTAAGGCAGGGACAGCTACACACAAAATGCTTAGCATGTCAAGGTAAGGTTGGAAGAGCACCAGTGACATCTAGAACACCAGCTAGCTGCTATAGAAAGAACGGGACTGGTGCTTTCTTTCTTTCTTGCTGAACTCACATTTCTCCTTAATGAGAAGAAAGTTGTTGTTTTTTTGGGGGGGGGGTTCAGCACAAAGCTAAAGAAAAACAGTGCTGCTAAGTAAGCTCATTGGAATGAGCTATATGATTCATAAGGCAGACCTCCTTGATCAGCACATTGGACAAGGGAAGCCCAAATGAATTCATTTAGCTTCTTAAAGAACTAAATGCTTACAGATTGTTTACATTTCTAGTGTGTGGCTGTTGGCTTCTATTCCTATTATCAATGAAAAATTGTCAAAAACTTAGACAGCATTAGCATGGTTTTAGTTGTTATAAAAAACAACCAGAAAAAGCTCAACACATCAGATAGCTTAGATGGAAAGCTTCAGTTGGGGGGGGCTTTTGAAGCAGTTGGGCGAGCTACATATATTAAGCATGTCTGTAAACAGCAGTATGACGTTTTTGATATAGAAACAGTTGCTTCTTTTTTTTTTTCATAGTTTATTTGATCTTTATTAGTTATTTTTATTCTAAGTTATTGTAATCAGGCCAGACTGGACTCGGGGACGGGAAAGAAAAACAAGAAGAAAAGTTCAGAGTTTCTCTTTTTCTTTTCCTGGATCACCTGTTGAGAAAGAAAAAAGAAAACAAGCAGAAGAAGACTAGAGCAATAGAATAAACAACATCATGATGATCTATGGGAATATAACAGTAAATACTAAATGTTAAACATTATTGTGCAGCACGTAACACCGAGCCAAAAAGGGTGTAGTTTGCGTGTGTGAGCACCCGTGTGTACACCTGTGAGCATGAACGCGCTTGTTTTTAAAAGGTTCCTACATGTAATGATCTGTTAGAGGGTGTGGGGAGCCAAAGCCCCGTCCACCAGGGCATGAAGCAGGTATGGAGGAGATCAAAACTCCAGACATCCGGAGGCCCTCAGAACACAAGAGACCAAGGAAGACCAACAGAGGGGCAGCCGCGCCACTATCCCAGAAAGAGCTAAGGAGAGTCCCAGATGAAGGGTCAGTCAGCAGCCGCGGAACATAAGCCAGGGGGTTGCAGTGACGTGCCCGGGAGCTCCGCCGGCAGCCTTGGAGGGCCTGAGATGTCCCCAGAGAGGTGGTGTCTGATACCCAACCTGACATATGGACACAGACATACAGGCACACAAAGATACAAGCATCCATTCCCACCCTCATGCTCTCATATGCAATTACTCAACACTCACCCAACGTGGAGACAGACATAAAGAGACACTGTACACACAATCACACTCCCCAAGTGTACTCTAAGCCCCGGGTCTAGGTACCCCCTGGAGGGGGAAACTGCACCTAGACCCAGGTGGTGTTACCCTTTTCCCTGCGGTGGGGAGATGCAGACCGCCCCAACTCCGCAGCAGCAGGGAGGCCCCACATTCCAGACCCCAGTCGGACGGCCAACTCCTCCTCCTGGCCCCACGCTCCAGCAGGCCGCAGAGAAACGGGGTGTGAGAAGACTCCAAACCTCCCCCCGCCCGCTCATATGTAGTGTTGATGCATGTGTGTTCTAAGGTGCATTTAAAACCCAGGAGGACATGGAGCTACCTGCCAGAGAGCAGCAGGTAAGCGCATAGCCCCTCCCGATAGCCCTCAATGTCTACGTGTATTTAGAATTGAGAGGTGGGCAACGACGCCAGGGGTGAGGTGTACACCCTGATGGTAATTTGGAGTCCGTGTAGCGTGCCCATCCCCAAGATCCTATATGTATGTGTTATGAGAGTGTGAGTAATGTGAATGTGTAAGTTGTGAGATAAAATTGAGGCAAGGCCAGCTCCCCCGCTGACCCCAGTAGGCACCCCCATACTCCGCAACCCGCCAGGGAAAGGGGGCCCAGGCCCATCTGGACCCGGCCGGCCGCCCCCCTGAACTTTGTGTGAACTGTTTTTCCTGGCCGCCTGTGTGTGTGTGTGTGTGTGTGTGTGTGTGTGTGTGTGTGTGTGTGTGTGTGTGTTCTTTTTTCTTTTCTTTTTTTGTTTTGTTTGTTTTTTGCTCCTTGTGTTTGGTTTGTTTCTGGTTTAATTTAGTTAGATCTGCAAGCTGGGGAGAAACATTAATACCTAAATATTTAGATTGCGGGCAGCACGGTTGCAAGGTGGTTAGCACTGTTGCCGCACAGCAAGAAGGTCCTGAGTTCAATTCCACCATCAGGCCGGGGTCTTTCTGTGTAGAGTTTGCATGTTCTCCCCGTGTTTGCGTGGGTTCTCTCCGGGTACTCCGGCTTCCTCCCGCTGTCCAAAGACATGCAGCTTGTGGGGATAGGTTAATTGGATAATCCAAATTGCCACTAGGTGTGAATGTGCAAGTGAATGTGAGTGCGAATGGTTGTCTGTCTCTGTGTGTTAGCCCTGCGACAGACTGGCGACCTGTCCAGGGTGTACCCCGCCTCTCGCCCCATGACAGCTGGGATAGGCTCCAGTGCCCCCCGCGACCCTGAAAAGGATAAGCGGAAGCGAATGGATGGATTTAGATTGTGTACTGTAGATTTTGACCAGTTAATTGAGTAGTCTGATCTTCTTGCAAAAGAGTTTATCAATTCAATCACCCCAGAGAGTTTTGGAGAAAACGTATCACATCATCTGCATAAAGGCTGATTTTATGTTCCACGTTCTTGCACTGCATTTTATGCCCTTAATTACTGAATTCTGTCTAATTGCTGCTGCTCCTGGTTTTAGCAGGAGATTAATGTTTGCAGAATTCATATTTGATGGAAGTCTGCTCTTTGATTTCCAACAACGTTCTGAAAAAAAAAAAAAACTGGTGCTAGAATCGTCCAGAATTCTTTGTACAATTCTGCAGGAAAGCCGTCTGGACCTGGAGCATTATTATTGGGCACACTTGTCAGGGCTTCCTGGAGTTCACCTGATGTCAGTGGCGAATCCAGAGTTATGTTGTCTAAACTGATCAATTTCCTTTTTAGATGGGTTTATTTGTGGTGAATACAACGTTTTATAGAAATCCCTGAAAATGTTGTTTATTTATTTCGGGTCATATACTATGTTCCCAGATGAATCTTGAACAGCATCTATATACCTATGTTTTTTCTTTATTTATTTTTAGCTGGTTTGCTAGAAATTTACCAGATTTATTACCATGTTCATAATTTTGTAAGCGTAGTCTTTGTACTAAGAATTTAGTTTTTTTTGTTTTTTTTTTATCAATTATCTCATTTAATTCTAGTTTTGTTTTGCATATTTTGTTCAATGTTTCCTGATCTTGGTGGGACACGTAGGCTTCTAGGGATTTTCTAATTCCTGAATATTTTTGTTTTCTTTTTATGTGATGAGAAAGAAATTAGTTTACCTCTCATCACAGCTTTCCCTGCCCCATAGAACAGAAGCTGATGTTCCGGGAGTGTCATTATAGTCTAAATATGAAGTCCACTCACCACTCAAGAACAAGTGTGCCATCTAAGTGTTCAGAGAGTGCACTGAAAAAAAACGTGAAAGAATGAGGGATCATCAACGTTTGGACCATATACACTTACAATACATAGCTTTTTATCAAGTATAGATAGTTTAATGATTAAGAATCTGCCCTCTGGATCTATAACTGTATCGAGTACTGTGAAATTAATATTTTTATGTATTACAATTGCTACTCCCCTTTGTCTAGAACAGTGGTTCTTAATCTGGGTTCGATCGAACCCTAGGGGTTCGGTGAGTCAGTCTCAGGGGTTCGGCAGAGCCTCCACCGTGACATACACGGCTCATTTTGTGCACCAATAAAAAACATATGTCTTGAATTTGAAAAAAATCATATTTTATTTTTCACTAAAGAGGGGTTCAGTGAATGCGCATATGAAACTGGTGGGGTTCGGTACCTCCAACAAGATTAAGAACCACTGGTCTAGAATTATAACAAGCTGAGAACACATAAGGAAACAGTTGCTTCTTGCTAGGACATACCCGATTCATCCATACCTAAAGCAGATCTGTAACTTTCAGCAGTTTCTCATCAGATGTTGACCGACCCAAACTGCAAGTACAGTGCTTAAATTCCAGAAAGATGTTAAAATTGTGATGCTGAACTAGTTAATGCCGATCTTAAGGATTCTAACTTCATCTTGTGCCAGAATGAGGAACAGGATGATATAGCACTAAGTGTCAGTTGAAACATACCAGTAATTCTAAAAGATATGCATGAAGATGCCATTTGATGACCTCTCCTGTACCCTTAATGAGGAATTTATTAATAAAGATGTGGTTTCAATATCATTAGAACAAATTCTGGGTTTTTCTGCACAGGCAGAGACCACCCTCACTAACTTCCGATGCACACCCAGTCATTATGTTCTATAAGCAGGCCTGAAATATGACAGAAACCACTGAGTTCAGAAAAGAGCATCAGGGGTTTCTCCTCATAGGCTTTTGAGGGGTAAAACTTGATTTCAGTATTCAGCTATATTTAGCCATTAGTGTGAGTGTATGTTAGATAGAAAGCACAGGCTGCAGTGCTAATTAAAAAGAGCTCATGTGGAGTAGACAAGCAATATATAAGAACCAGTCCAGTTAGTATTCCATAGTGGAGAACAGAGCTAAATGGGCTCTGCCTCATATGGTCTATCATCGCATGGTTTGTTAAATTTCAAATAACAGCTTGGATAAAATGACACATTTAATGAGATTATCATGTACTATGAGAACCTGTAATGTTATAACTGGCAAAGAAAATAAACAACCTTTAAGGTGATTGTGACTGAAATGTTGCTAAATCCTGATTGGTGATACCTAGGGATGGGTATCGTTTAGGTTTTATCCGATACCGGTGCCAAATCGGTACTTTTGAAACGGTGCCGGTGCTCAAACGGTGCTTAAAGAATGGAGAACACAAAATTGGTCCAAAAACCTCTTATGTTCAGCTGGTTTTTGTAAAAAGATAATAATGTTAGCCTTTTCTGCAGCTATGGGGCATATATGGTATCACTCTTAGCTGGAAGCAGTGCTTAAACAATGGAAAAAATACAAACTTTGTCCAAAAACCTCTCATGTTTAGCTGTTTTCCACTTTTTCTTTGGTCATTTTAGCCTTTTTGGCCAGGGTGAAGGGAGTATCTGCCATCAAACAAGAAGACAGCCGCATGTAGCTATGATGATGTTTGCTAGTTCACCTTACATGCATTAATGTAATAACGTGGTTAGCCTACTCAACGTAAATTACACACGAACAACATTAAGCTCCTCACGCAGAGAAGAACGGCTGCTGCTGCCATCAAATACGGCGCATTTCTCGGCTTTTAAAAAAAAAAAAAAACCGCTATGCGTCGCCAGGTGTTTCATCGGATTCGAGGTGTTACTTCCTTTGACAGTATCACAGTATCAGCTTAAAGCACTTGTTGCAGGCTGCTGAGTTTGCATATTTTGCTGTGAAGTACAGCCAGACTTTTGACCGCTTCGCCTTGGGCATTTTTAATCTGTAGCTCTGCATAAAAGAACGTACGTACCTGGACCCGCCTACTATCCTCGGAAACGTAAAATGATTGGCTAGAAGTGTATCACAGCTCAGGAAAAAAAAAGCACCGAAATAAAGCACCGAAATGTGCACTGCTTTTCGGTCTGGTTACTACCGTTTATGTCAGAACCGGTGCCATCATGGCACCGGACACCGGTACCCATCCCTAGTGATACCTGCCCTCTTCTAACCATTAAGAAGAAATCTGATGATGTAGACGTCACAGTAAAAAAAAAAGAAAATCAACTGATGGACTAAGTTTTCAAGGTCTTTAAACACAGTCTAATGATGTGTTTTGTAGGGGTGCAACGATACATCAAAATTCACGGTTCGGTTCAGTTCGATACTTTGGTGTCACGGTTCGATATTTTTTCGATACAAAAAAATGTTCATGCCTTTTTAATTTGTCATTTATTAAAATTATAAATATATATTTTAACTCAAAAGTACAGTTTTTAAATTTAACCCTAACCCTTGTGCGTGTTTTTTATTTTGACAGCGAATGCGCACCTGCGGACCACTTATGTGCAGCCCTGGTTATTTAGCTCGTCATATTGCAGCCACAGAAATTCTTTTGTCCATGAAACCATAAAGCTGCACTTTCTTTTTGCCTTATAGTCTGATTTGTCATAACTTCTCCGTTTTGTGGTAAGCTTTTCTTTGGCTGTCACTTCTTCACCCTGACCTGTCTTATTTGGCTCAGCAGAACTAAAATATATATCTGTCTGTGAAGGTTCTCAGTCATCCAGGTCATCTAGTCAAATATAAATCCTGCTGCTTTTACACACGCACTCACATAAGCTCAGCGATTCTCTGCGCGATCAACCTCTCACATGTTTAAGCTGCGGGAGATTTCACTTGTCATGTTTGCATAGTAAGCTAACAATTAATAAGACGATGTCAGAGGAATTGGTGCGCAAATTATCATCACTCACAGATCAGTGCTGTCGCTCTCTATACACAGTTCGCATGATTGCAAAGTGAAAGCAAAAAAACAAGCGCAAATTCAAACGCGATTTCAATATGTCACATATTGACAGTGGCTATAGCTATACTATCCGCTTCTTCTGGGCTATATTCTCAGCAGCATATTAAACAGCTGTCTAAATGACTCGGCTAAAGTTAGTAGCATGCTTGCTTGTTTTTTTCTGCTTCCACTTGTCTTTGCACTAGGATGATGTCGGCGTAAATGTGCAGTCATATTCGTTGTGTTCCCACTAGTGCTTTCAGGTTAATCTCGTTGAAATGACCTTAACGCCACATAGGGCTGCTCGATTATGGCAAAAATGATAATCACGATTATTTTCACTGAAATTGAGATCACGATTATTTGACGATATTTATTTAACCCTTTAAGACCTACTATAGAACCAAGTCCACCAGAGCTTATATTATTTTTATTTATTTTTTTTTACATGCTGTAGTGCCATTTGTGGGAGCATTTCAAGTTGCTATACATCAATACAACTGTTATAGCCCATATTTTAATAATATGTATGCATTAAGTGCATAGTAATTACATAAATTGCAAAAAAGTGCAATAAACTACAAAAAAAATTGAAAATCGCTTTTGTTTTGTTTACATATATTTCTACTTGGAGAAGTTTAAGAGGTTTATCACTCAAAACTTTAAATACAATAAAGTTGCAAAAAATAGTTTCCCACCACAGGAAATTTATTTTGAGTGTCTTCATAGTTTTATTTTGGAGATACAGCAATTTTTATATACTGCAGGAAAAACAAAAAACAATCCTATGATGCAAATTTGCAAAGAAAACAGCATGTGCATCATTTCACTGTGGGAAGTGTTACGAACAGCTGATAGGAACGGCAAAGCGTGTTCAATTCATTTGGACAGTAGCACTTTTATAAATCGAGCCCACAGCACCGGCTTCATTCCATCTCAAAGGCAGTGAGAAAGACACAGGACAAAAATGTCACCCTGTTAGAGAGGGTGCTACGCTGTGTGCCTCTTGAAATCATGAGGGGCTCATCTGAATGTGGCTGCGGCTCTCATTTATTTGATTGTGGTTGTTTGATGATGATGGCAAAAAAAAAAAAAATACTTGTGTAGTACGTGCTGCAGTTCTTTCCTCCTCTGCTGTAGTAGTATCTCGGTGTGAACAGGTACACCTTGCCTGTGTGTTGGTCATACACTGCGTAATAAACACAGAGTGACACCTATCCACTGAAATTCTCCCAAGATGACTAGCTTGACCTTATAGCAGAAAGGTTTGTATTTCACGCTTGGATGCTTATGGATATAATCGCCTATAAGAATAAACAGGGGTTTAATTTGCATTGCACACTCCAGTTAGAGATGATGGGTGGTGATATTGTGAATAAACTCCAGCTTTTATGACAACAATGGACCAGACAAGATATGAGAGAGAAACAGGTGTCACTGGGGGAGGTTTTTCAGCGGCAGTATGCCGTGTTGCCCTCTACTCATCACGACACAGAAAAACACGAATAACAGCCCTTGTGTGTTCTCTGCTGTTGTGGTGTGTACATGCATATCTGCTATGCATGTGAGGAGGTGGAGGGTGGAGCATATCCACTGGGACCGCACTTGAGATTGCCAGCATACAAATGCCGTCTCGCGCTGCACCACAGGAAAGAGATTAGGTGAAGTTCTGTCATTTTTCCTGATATTTTGGGCCTTAGTTGTTTTTTTGTTTTTATTTTTTCTACGTACAATCATTGAGAGATCCGCTGGCTGTCACAATAAGGAAGCAATCTTTTCATAGCGAGAAGAAGCACAGTGATTAACTAACGACAGAGGACAGATAGCTTCCACTAAATCAAGTTTTGACAGGAATTATCACTGATTGACCCACTTGCGCTGACAAGCTGTGGACAGTCAAGGCAAAAAAAACAACCCCAAAACAAAAAACAGAAAATAAAATAAAAACACTACACACAAAACAGCCACTGAAGGCAAGAATGGATGAGGACAAAATTTATCTGGCACTGATATTGACTGGTTGAAAGCTGGAACTGTAGAAGCCAGAAAGAGAAAGGCTTAGAGAGAATGTCAAACAGGGAGGGAGCTGCGAAAAAGAAACACACTGAGCGACGAAGGACTGAGACAACAGAGAGGTCACCCCTATCATCTCTGATCTGTGACCTCAAACCCATCCTTAAAAAGAAAAAAAGAAAGGTCATAGAGAGGTAGATAGAAATAAAACAGCACTCATGAGAGGATGATCAAGGCGGAAAGTAGGACACGCTGACAGACATGTTGGTGACAGTGATGATGACCTTCTGTCATCAGCTGCTCGCACACCTAACTGCCCTGTGGACAGACATGCCGATGGGTCATACGTGCATGCACATATGCACTGTGCAGCCAGAGAGAGATAAGTAAAAAAAACATATTTCAGCAGCTTCCCTCGAACTGTCAAGGTGAGATCGGTCACCACACCCACCTACCCATGTCTGGGTTTTTCTTTTACATTTCAATCCGCAGTGTTTCTACATCGGAGACAGCGCGTGAAACGCCTGGGTCATGGCAGAAGGGAGATAACATGAGACAAACCATGATGCCATAATGGACATCCCACCGCTCTCTCTGCTTGCTCAGATTTCAAATCTCCCCTGGCCATCTGTCAGAAAGGGGTACGTGCTAGTGGGCTATGAAGCGGCATGAAGACATTCCAGTATTAATGCAGGCTCCGCTGCACCGCCCCAGAGAAGATACATGCATGTATGAGTGTGATAATTCCTTTGATATCTAAAAGGGTTGGGGGGGGGGGTCCAAAGCTCTGTTTGAGGCCTAATCAGTGTTAAAATGTGTTTACATGCCTGCAGAAAGAGCTGGTATTGGGCAAAATCTTCAAAAGGGAGATGCTTCTAATCTGCAAGCTGGGAGCATGATTACGGCACCCTTTCAGGGGAGGCACACTGCTCTAATCCACAACCTCAACATAAACAACAGTTTGTATATTCATACACAGGCTGAGAAGTGTGTTGTGGATGACTTCTGTGGATGACATGAACTGATGCAGAGTGAAGAAAAAAAGTGGAAGGAGCGGTGAAAGTAAATCTGTAGGAAACATTCCCTCCAAAGAATTTATCGGAATAATATTAAAGCCTTCTTTGTTATGGGTGTGATGTGGAGTAAGGTTCAAAAATTTTTTTCTTCCAGGATAGTCAGAGAGCATTTTTAGCGGCCATTCACATCCTAATGAAGCGAATTTACTGGATCCTCCGTCATGGGTTGTTAATTGTTAAAAGTTTATTTAGTTGGCAAGCTGTGAGGCTGTTATTTATCATTATTGTGGATTTTCATCCCATCCACAGGACCCTGCGGTGTCATGCTCTGCGGGCGCAGATCGTGTTGGGGAAAGGCCCAAAAGCAGACGTGTAGACACAACTGGACTTAATGAAAAGCGAGACGTTTATTTAGGCCGGGAGAAAGAACGAAAGAAGAATACAAAGCAAAAGGCAAAAGAGACTCAGACTATACTAACTGAACTGGACAAACTGGACACTGTGCATGCTTGACACCAAAACAGGCATACGCGAACATGGAAACACACGACAGACCGGGGAAGATAAAGGATGAAACACAGGGAGAAGAACATGGAGACAGGGTACAGAGAGATAACGGGGGACAGAGCGAGAGAGGGTGAGAGACATGACCAACAGGAGGTGGCGGCAAGGAACAAAACACAGAGACCAAACCAAGGGAGCGGGAACATAAACTGATAACCCTAAATTAACTTCAAACTAAACTAGAGACCTCTAATAATACAGTAGGGAAATTACCAGGGATTACCAAACTCTATCATGGTCACACGAACTAAACAAGAAAACCCCAAAATAAGGAAATGCAGAAAATAGGTCCACTTCTCAAAATCAAAAAATGAATTTAACAAGACTCAAAAGGTCCAAAACACAGAACACTGGGTCAGCGACCCAGTACCATGATATGCAGCGATGGCTGTGACCGAAGGTCACCTTTTTTTGAGACTAATTTGACAGTTCAATTGAGTAACAACCGGTACCATCCATGCTATGATGAAGATCCTTTTTTAAAAAGAAATGTTGTCACAGTGCAAATCTAGGAATTCATAGCTTATTAAAATGATTGCTACCTCATAAAGACAAATGTTTGAGAGTAGTTTTGATGGGTTATACGCGCACAAACTCACACAGACACACAATGTGTCAGTGATATGGAGCACAGCCCATTGGAGAGGAGTCCCTGGTCTATTTGCAGTAACGCCATCTTCCCTGTCTGGAAGTCGAGTTGCACTGTCTGCTCTCCTTTACCGTCCTCGTCTGCAAAGCTATACCTAGAGACAGGCTATAGAGGCCAGCCAGATCTCTGGGGAGATGAGGACAGCAGCAGAACCCACTTGTCAGCATCAGAAAACAGGGTGTGGTGGAGCCAGCGCACTGAGAGCTAGCTAGAAAGACACAAAAAGAGGAGGGAGCACATATAAAGGTCAGTTGAGCTGGTATCTGTTCTTCCAGTGGTGCCTCAAAGGTTAGAAAGAACCCTCGGCCGCACCCAAGGTGAAGTGAGAATACAATAAATGTCACCCACACATAGCTCAAACAGCAGCAGCTACACAGAAAGAGTATTTGCTACAAAGTCATTTCGGTCAACTTGCAGGCCTTCTGTGGAGCCCCTGTTATACAAGTAATAAAGAATGGTCTTTCTTGTTTTTCTGCCAGCAATAAGCATGGCCACCTGTTTGGATTAGCTGGTGTAAAAATAACCGAAATGAGTGTCCTCAGTGGGCCAAGACAAAGCCCTCACTTATGTCTGGCTCTCTTCCTCTGTCGTCTATTATAAGCAAAGTGACTGCAACATCTGCATCAGAAAACCGGCTACAAAACCTTAGAAAACAAAATGGCTAACTAGGTACAGAATCACCCCCTCTGTGTCACATCTCCTCTGAGGCTCCCCGTATGTGCAGCAGTATGAAGGGCTTATTAATCCTCTGGGAGGCATGGGACAGAGGATGAGTGTTCCCAGGCTAGTTGTAATATCCTCTGGCCTGGCTCTCTGTTTATCTGCACACTGTCCATCCCCAGTGCCTCCACCAGCACCATCTGTCCCCTGCCAAACACTCTGGCTTAAATCCTCCCTGAGCCCCTGTCTCTCCTATTTTCATCCAATCAGCCTCTGTGACATCTAAATGTAAAATCCTCAGGTCAAAATATGAAACTCTAGGATAAGTAAAAGTTGTGCTTGGTGACTCAGTTCAATTTTCAATGTTAATTATAAAATGTTATTTTAAAAAAATGGTTTTCATGCCCCATTGAAATCAGCTTTATAACATTTACACGTTTTTGTTGTAAGTATTTCCTTAGAAATTGAGGAAAGTTTGTATGTTCGCTCCTTGAATGCAAATAATTCCCCCTCTTTCTCCCCATACTTCTTTTGGTCCACTCCATCACAGCGGGCTGTGCCCTGGTCATTTCAGATTCCAGGCTTTGAAACTAGCACACTGCAGATCCTCTAATCTCAACTCATGGCTTTCCCCTCAGCTCTCCTCTGCAGTGAAGTACATATTTCAGGAAATCCTCCAGCCCATGTTACTTGTGTTTTGGGAACAGGCTTTAGTGTTTGAGAAAGCACTGACAAGCAAGATGTGGTTCTTGCAGTTAATTAAAGCAACAGAAGTGACATAAGTAGCTTTTTTTCCCATCTTTTTAACTTGGTGCACAGACTAGAATAAGTGGGAAAATAGGTAGCCTAATAACTCCTCTAAATACAACACTGTATGTCAACAAACTAAGTGGTGAATTTGTGGAGGGACATATAAATAAATTCCAATAATGTCTCTTTCCCCTAGGATAACTGCGTCGTGAGGCACAAGCTGTACACACAGAGCTATTTTTATATAATGCAACTGAAACACATCAAAATTATATGTGAGATATTAGATGCTATTTATACACAAATGATTAATGAATGTATTGGACTGCTTTGCATGGGGGACATTTATACACAATCTCTATACTTAGCATATAATACTGCAGTTACAGCGGCTGTCCACCTCATGCTCGTAGAGGTGTGAAGCTCAGCTGTGGATTTGTAGATCTCTGTCAAATTATTAATACATGTTTTCATTTGAATGTTCTCTCAGCTACAGTGCACACTTGCCAAGTGCATAATGATGTAGCATCCTTCACCAGTAGTTTGCATGTCAGAAGACAACTTCTCCGCAAACACTCACCAACTACTTGCTAAGTAGTTGTGAAAATGTGAAGAGTGTGATGCAAGCTGGAAACGGGGATCATTTGCATCAAAATAAACCTTTTTCCAGTTTAAATACAGTTGTTAGTTAAGTGTGCCTATGCCAAGAGGCACACTTATTACTATTCGTCGGATTTATTATTAAGTGTGCCTATGCCAAGAGGCACACTTATTACTATTCGTCGGATTTATTATTAAGTGTGCCTATGCCAAGAGGCACACGTATTACTATTCGTCGGATTTATTATTCTTATTCTTATTATTTTCCATTTTTCCACCTGAACTTTTGCAGCGAAACTCGCCCCACAGAAGGGTGTGCTATGACTTTTGGTGTTTATGACTTTTATAGTTTTTTAAATATTAATATTTTAGTGAAAATTTTCCCACGCTTATGTGCCGCACAATTTTGAGACAAGGGTTACATATGTTATATCATTTTGTCCGGCTTGGTCTGGACTAGTATGCTATGACTAGGGATGGGTATCGTTTAGGTTTTGTCCGATACCGGTGCCAAATCGGTACTTTTGAAACGGTGCCGGTGCTCAAACGGTGCTCAAACCGGTCGGTGCTTAAAGAATGGAGAACACAAAATTGGTCCAAAAACCTCTCATGTTCAGCTGTTTTTTGTAAAAATATAACAATGTTAGCCTTTTCTGCAGCTATGGGGCATATATGGTATCACTCTTGGCTGGAAGCAGTGCTTAAACAATGGAAAAAACACAAACTTTGTCCTAAACCTCTCATGTTTAACTGTTTTCCACTTTTTCTTTGGTCATTTTAGCCTTTTTAGCCAGGGTGAAGGGAGTATCTGCCATCAAACAAGAGGACAGCCGCATGTAGCTATGATGATGTTTGCGAGTTCACCTTACATGCATTAATGTAATAACGTGGTTAGCCTACTCAACGTAAATTAGCTACTCACGCAGAGAAGAACGGCTGCTGCTGCCACCATCATCCGTCATCATTTCTGCTACACTGGCAGGGCTAGGGGCCAGGACTCTCCTCTTCGTGTTTTTGGGGGATGTTGCATAACAGGCAACCCACCCCCAGTAGATGTGCTCGGTGTGAGGTCTCGCAGCAAGCTATCAAATACGGCGCATTTCTGGGCTTTTAAAAAAAACGCTATGCGTCGCCAGGTGTTTCATCGGATTTGAGATGTTACCTCCTTTGACAGTATCACAGTATCAGCTTAAAGCACTTGTTGCTGCTGAGTTTGCATATTTTGCTATGAAGTACAGCCAGACTTTTGACCGCTTCGCCTTGGACATTTTTAATCTGTAGCTCTGCTCTAACAGAACGTACGTACCTGGCCCCGCCTACTATCCCCGGAAACGTAAAATGATTGGCTAGAATCTAAAGTGTATCACAGCTCAGGAAAAAAAAGCACCGAAATAAAGCACCGAAATGTGCGCTGCTTTTCGGTCTGGTTACTACCGTTTATGTCAGAACCGGTGCCATGATGGCACCGGACACCGGTACCCATCCCTAGCTATGACTTTTGGTGTTTATGACTTTTATAGTTTTTTAAATATTTAGATTGTAGTGCAAATTTTGGCCCATTTCTAGGCCCATGAGAAAGATTCAACTTTTGGCCCCATAGAAACAGACTTCATTTATGGTGTGTTGGCGCCATCTTTTGGTCCCACTGAAACAAATTTCAAACTTCATTTGTGGTGTGTTGGCTCTCTCTAGTGGTATGTCGGGAGTGGTACGGCCTGTCTACCCGTATTTGCATTACCGTAATGACGACAATATCAATGACGCGCACAGCGTCGCTGCTTTCAGGATCCATTGGAATTTTTAAGGTTGCGCGAACCATTGAATAATTACGGTAACCGCAAGGGTGTATGCTTGGTGGAACACTCCATATCCCACAATTCATAGCACGCCTCTACCGAGTCAAACAATGGCGGCTGCCACTTCGTTTAATATATTTCTCTTATTCGTGTTTCTAGGTCACAAAATAAACTTTTAAGATATTTTCAGGCGAGAGTGTAGGTGTGTAAACGTCAAATATCTGCTCGTTTTGTCAAAACATCCCATATTAGCAACAGTTTTCTCACGATGTTGCTGCTAGCACGGCTAGCTAGCACGGCTAGTGCTGCTTCGCTCAAAAGGTCTTGGCTTTCATACGAGGCGGCGAGGCGGCCGCCGATCGACCAGTGGTGGCTAACGTGGAGCTCAAACAGATGGCAGCCACGGATCAGGGAAATTGAAGGCAGGAGAAGGAGGTTAACTGAATTTCAGGTAAGAAGTTATGAACTGCACTCTATTTGGGTCAGATATAAACCGAGTTTAGGTGTAGTTTATTTTCGTTGTGTTGACTTTTTACAATCAGTTCCAATAACTCGTACTGCGTGCTTGCTAGCATGACAGAGTTTCTATACAGCTGTGTGCGCGCTAAGTTACTGATGTTGAACTTTATTTTATTCATAAGGGTTAGTTCGTAGAGTTGCCAACCATTCCGTACAAACGGAATCGTCCCGCATTCAGAGAAAATATTACGCATTTCGTATTGAGCTGAAAAGGAACACAGTTTGTCCCGTACTTCAGGTAGAACGGAAGAAGACACAAAGCTGGATTTATTCTGTCGTTATACGCAGCCTCCCCTGTCATTCTCTCGCCTGTTGCAACTTCAATCATGAAACTGATCAATAATCGGCTTTTCTCTCTTGTTTGTTTATCGCGCTAAACAACAGCAGCACGTTTAAGCTTGATCAGCTGTTGTTAGAATTCATTTGATTTTAATTTCTAGTATCTGCTGATGTTTGCTGGAGCCACAGCTGTAAAGCGGCTGGTCCAAACCAGGAGATGTCCTTACTGAATCATCAGAGCTGAACTGGTGATGGAGAAACAGGTTTACCTTTTAGGTGACATGAATGAGTTGAAGGGAAGTTATGAACTGTTTCTGAGAGACAAATAACACAAATAACATAATATCCTTTTTTGTGTAGCTGACAGCTGGTAACTGTGCAGGGGCGGATCTAGCAAAGCTTTTGCCAGGGGGCCAGGTAGGGCATTAACAGGGAAAGGGGGACACAAAGATATACTTTTCTTTCTTACTCTCATATAAAATATTTAGCTTTTATTAAATAGTTATCTGAATCTTACAACCAAAGTTTGTATAATAATACACAAGATTGGCTGTAGACCATTGTTCATCATTCAGAACACTGTGGAAAAATAACAAAAAACAAAAAGTGAATACAAAAGTGCATAAATATTTATTTTACGTGTTTGATGTGTGTGGCAGGGCGTGGTTTGCAGTGCTGCTGCAGGGGAGGTGGACCCACGGGCGTAAAGTCTGTGCTCTCTCGGCTGTTTTTTGGGTGTGTGTTGGGCTGTGAGTTGAAAAGCTACAGCCGGCTGTGTGGGTACACCAACCATGTGTGAAAAGTGGTCCATAAAGTAATGCTACAAAGCGTGTTCATGCAAACATTGTCGGGTCTGCCGTGGTACAATGGGACTTCTGCTCATGAACCTCTGCGCACAGCGTCTGCAAATCGGGGCTGTACGAAGTCACCTCATCTTTACACAAAACTGTAAGCTGTCATCTGTGAGGCGCGAGCGGTGTTTGTTTTTACCATAGTTCATGGTGGAGAATTGCTGCTCTGCTGAGTTTTGCTCTCTGTAGCTGTATGAATGGCAAACTACACTGATTAGCAGCGGCATAGGCACACTTAAAATTTCTTCTGAAATTTTCGCTTTCTAGTTTTTCCATGTAAGCTATGGGCAACCACAGCAATCTGCTAGTGACCAGAGTTTGCCGAATGACTGGTTTCTGAGGCCAAACAAATCCCTCTAACTCATGCAATGAGGCACTAAGGAGACAGACTATTAGAAAAACTAATATTTAAATAAATGACCGCATGCACTTGACTGAGCTGAAAAGAAACAGTGGCACATACATGGTGTAAGGCAATGCTATGTTTGCTTTTTTTGGGGTGGAGATGGGAGGGCAGTAGTTACAGAAAAACTGGAATGTCAGCTAGAAATAGTCAGGAAAATGATCCCCTGTAAAATAGTAAACTTTCATTTTAACATCCTTAAAATGTCAATCTGGTCCATACGGTAGTGTAATATCACCAACCAATCAAGTCAATGCTCACTTTCCCTTGTTGCAGTCAACCTGCAGCATGTATTCAGTGTCCAGTTCTAACACATTTACCCTGACAATAACTGGATCACACACACATTTCTTTCTTCACTTCACTCACTTTAATTTTGTCCTTCTCAAATTTCCCACTTTCTGTCGAGTAATCATATTTGCTGCCACTGAATAAATGGCTGACATCTTCGGAAACCCTACCCTTTTAACATCTAAAGGGCTCCTAGAAAGCCTTTAGTTCGTTAAAGCACCTTGGACTATATTTTCATCACTGAGCTCCAGATGTGGGGAACACAGAACCTCATGTTCCTTTCTATCTGCCTCTAGTGAGCTGCACGCCCTTGCTTGAGTTCTGATTCATAACGTGATCTTTTAAAAGGGCCTAGAGCATTCATGGTCCATAACTTTTAGATGCATGCCCCCAAGGAGGTGGATTCTCCAGTTTCTCCCTAATGGAAAAGGCTAGGGCATGAAACTTGACACCTAATTCCTTTAAACCCAGCAAAAGATCTATTCTACACTGTAGGGTTAATCAGTAAGGCTGGAGGACGGATGCTAGAATACAGATGAGAGTCAGATGTAAGGAAGAGGAAAGAGACATGAGAAGCCCAACTCCTCCACCTACTACACCATCTGACAGCTCTCTGAAAAACCTAATTTTCATTTTGTACTTCATGCCTGTTTTTCCTGGCTGCAAGATCTGCTCATTGGCATTGTCTCTGGAATTGCAAGTTTTCTTTTTAAGGAAACAGACAAAAAGAAAAAAAAAAAACAGAGCAAAAGAAAAAGCATGCTGTTTGGTGGGCACTGGCATTCATTCAGCACTATGTCTGGCACCCACCAGTCACTTGCCCTCACTGAGCGAGTAAAGGTCAGACACTTCCTGCAGTGCCCCAGAGGATGGCATTGTATCAAAGAAAGAGAGAGAAACAGTATTTGCATTATAAACTATATGAAACATACTCGACTGTTTGCATTCAGTTTTTTCTGCTGGAAGAAAAGGCTACAGAAAATCATCATTTATAGAGATTCACTGATATTAGGCCTTATTTAGTGATACAAACCCCATCAGTATCGGCACTGGCTATATGCTAAATTGTTATGAGAAAATCCTAACCCTACCCATTCCCACTAAACCCTGCCATCAACGCGATAGATAGTTCTTTGAGAAATAATTAATAGCTTCTCTCAGACACACAGATTTCTTTCTGATCCCCCTCTTGAATCGATGAACTCGGTGTCTTCGGTGGTACCAGCCTCACATTCTCTCTTCTACAAAACAATTATCAGCCAATAACAGCACTACAGAGTAGCAAAGGACCATAAGGTCTACGCTGCCTGTAAGGTCCAACTGCTGAGAAAGCCAGTCTTCACAATAACATCTGCTCAAAATGTGAGTCAACAAAGGCCCTTTTATGGCTACCAGGAGCCGGAGAGATAGAAGAGCTGTCAGTGTGTCTCTTTTATCAGATTGGCTAATATAAGCAGGTCCCTTTGGTAAATAGCAGCCAAGTATTGCCAGAGTCAAATGCTCTGACTCAAACACTACAGCAGTAGTAAAATGTCCCACTTTATCTCTATCTTCTTTGCTGAAGCCCCCTTCTGCTTTCATGGCCTGCATAACTTAACAAGGGTGAAGTGGCAGCCTAAGAGGCGCACAGTGTTGCTGACATCCTCCCGCCTCGTACCTCTGCGACTGCCGCTGACAAAAACATACCAATTTCTAATTCTACCAGGAAAGATCCACAGGGGAGAAATGAAGCCAAACATTCCCTCCAAAAAGAAACTGTCAGCCAGGGTCCATAGACGTTCCCGGGCTCTCTGCTGCATGAATTGCTGCAGTCTGCTGTTCGTGTTTGGCCTCACTGCTCTGCTCTACTGTACAGGTGTTTTTGTCTTCATTATTTGAACTGCAGTGTCTTTGTGTAAGACTCTCTAGTTGGCTAGCTCATTATGACCTCTCTTTTCTTTTTGCCTTGTACTCTCTTGGGTCTAATGTATGTAGATAAAGCTGAACTTCATTCAGCTCCATTTTAACAATACAGAAAGAATTTCTACCAGAAATGTATTTCATCAGGTGTAATACGCCTTATTAGCATAAAGCACTGGAAATGGCATAATTTCACTTATGACTGAAGTGGAAATTCCACTGATTGCATAAGTTTAAAACGCTGCCAAAAGTAAGAAACTTTGACTAGACCATGGCACAAAAATCACTACAAAGGAGCATACAATTCAGGTAATGTTCATTTTATTTGGACGTAAGAATGTATTGTATAAGCAGAATCACAAGTGGAAAACTAAAGGAAATACAACCTGCTGGTCTAATTCTGAAGAAATCTTATATTGTTTAACTGTTGCATTGGCTGTTCTGAAATCTGTGCATTTGTAAAAGCGTTTATTAGTTCACTACTCAGCATTGATTAGAAATCAAAAGGTTACAAATCAATAATTTAATATGGAATGACTACTATAAATACTTTGGGCAATCGAGAAGAGAAATGAAATGTGATCCAATAGCAAAATTCAGTTGTTACATTTTGCAAATTCAGATCACATAATGGTTTTAAGGATAGATCTTTTTCCATCTGCAAATATAAGAAATAGTTTTTATGTTTGATTTGTTTGTAAAGCTGTAAGCCCAGAGCTGAAACAATACAATTAAGTCCTTTGTTTATGAGGGTACACACATGGGAAAACAAAAAGAAATAAACAGAATGATCCACCGGCTAGATTCCACTTTAAGCAACACCTGCCCAGGTCTAACAACACTTCTGGCGTTGCACAGTTACTCCAATTGCACCGTCACGTCCTGAGGTAATGTAATAAAAACGCAAATTAAAAGACAGAAGAACCACATTCTGCTATCAAGTAAGGCTGCACGATTAATCGTTAGAAAATCGCGATCTCGATTCATACCCCTTGTGTGGTGTTCGTATTTTTGTTACTCAGCCAGTGTTCATGGGTCTGGTGGACCCGCTAGAGTTTTGGCTTTCCAAATTAACACTATCAAACAATTTTATGTTAAATTACTCAACAGATGTTTACTTCATCCCAATTACAAGACATATGAACAGCAAACATGGTTAATTTCTTCCCTTTACCTTTGTTAGATCACATTTATGAATTAATGTGCTTCTCGTTTTTCTTTTATATAAAATGTTATAAATAAATCAGTTATAATCAAGTGGAGTGAGTGGAAAGACACAACACATTTACACGTGAAAAAATAATTAATTGTTTAATTTTTCTTTTGAAAAAAACTGAACACGGGTCTCACAGACCCGAACACCATACAAGGGATACTTATGTGCGATCTCATTTCCAAATGACAACGATTTTAAAAAAAAGAAATAAAAAAGAAAAGACGACGACAACGATTGTACCACATTTTGATCCGGGACGTACTCTGCATAAAAACAAGCGCTCACTCTTCCTGCTCAACAAATGGCAAGGGTGGAGCCTTATACCACGTGATACAGAAGCTGTGCCGTGTGATGCTAAAATTAGCAGGGAAAAAACAACGGAGAGCACGTCAGGGATGATGAGAAAGTGACAGGAGAAAATCCGTTCCGGTCAACCACCCAAACATCAATAACGGGAACCTTATACAGCGCTTCCCTATACACGTCGAACTCCCGCAGGCACAAAGAAATTACGGAGGCTATCACTCATCACCTGACCAAAGATATGGCTCCCATCAACACTGTGCAAAACGAGGGATTTAGGAAAATGATCAACACCCTAGACAAACGCTACACAGTGCCGTCCCGCAACTATTTTTCTATTGTTGCACTACCTGCTCTATACACGCAGTGTCGAGCAACGGTGGAGACAGAATTTCAAGCAGTACAACATTTTGCGGCAACAACAAAACGTGAGACATTTGTTGTTTTTATGTTCATTCTCAACTGTTACGAAGTTGATGTGCAGTTAATAAGTGCAATAAATATTTATACTGGAAAAGAAAATCGTGAGAGAATCGTGATCTCAATTCTAAGCCAAAAAATCGTGATTCTCATTTTATGCAAAATCGTGCAGCCCTACTATCAAGTATTATAGCCAATTTAACAGGTATTTAAGGTATCAGAATCAGAATACTTTATTAATCCTGAAAGAAAATTAGGGTTACAGCAGGCAGCACGCTAATGGCGCATGCACACTTACAAAGGAACCTTCTGACCAACTTTACACAAACATCACATTGGGGAGACATGTCAGGTAAATACTCATTCTGTTAAAATCAAGAAACAGCTGGTATCATTATCATATATGAAGCATGTGCATACACTCAATATGAAGGTCTATATTCACTCATTTGCCTGGTTTCCCAAGTGTTTGGCTGGTAGTATACTCATTACATCCCTTCCACTTTCGCACACTGTAAAACTCAATGCAGAGATAATCGCTGCAAACCAATCATCTATCGCCCCACCTTCTTCAAGCCAATCAGCCTCTGCACTGCTCTTCTTTCATTCCCCTTGCAGATGCCTTTGTGCGACCTACCTCCTCCTCATCTCTGCCTCACGCAAGTCACTTCATCCAAGCCTCCAGCTTATGTTCATCACAACCACCAGCGTTTAGACTCTGGAGGGTCCTGGCCTAATTCCTATCAATGTTGGGATTTTATTTGGCTGTGATGGGCCTTCAGAGTCTAATCGCCAAATAGCATAACTGAGTTCTGTATATCAGTAAATCATGTTCAAATACTTCCATACTAAAGATATCTCCTTGTTGAAATGGAATGATTAACTTAATTATATTTATATGTTAATATTTAATTATATAATATGTGTACCCACATAGCTGCAGCTTTTCTTGGCAAAGACACTTTTGCAATACGGATAATGCAATACAAATGTTTTCCCCAGTTTTCACTTTTACTGTGAAATACTGATTCAGTCATCAAAGGACACTGACTTTTAGGACTGCAAAATCTGAAACAATACGACACAAGCTTAGTAACAAGGCTGCACAATATTGTGTCGTTCACAATAATACCAGTAAAAACTTGTACGTGACATAAAAATGTCGTATCATGTTATTGCCGATAGATATGTCGTGCTTTTATATTTCCTAAATGTAACTTCCCCACACTGCCATGCATTAATGCCTTTAATAAAGAAACATCAAGTACCTTCTCACAGTAAACGGGCAAAATCTTGCAATTTAATGAATACATTAGCGATAAGCAAGGCAGTGTGAGCAAATTACATTTAATTGTTTTATGTGATAATACTGCGCAAGCTGTTACTGTTAAAGTTGGTTTTTTCTTCATCTGTTAAGAAGTTGCACTTTTACTTAAAATTTCCAGGGAAAATAAAATGTTAGTGTATATGTTTTTGTTTTAACATAAATATTGTTATTGCAAATTTCCTTGACATATCATGATTGTGCACATTTTGAGGCTCATCCATCCCTACTTATATTCTTACTTATACTAAAATGACTGTGTCAAATAAATGTAAATACATTCACAGGTACTTTCTATCCGTAAAATGTAATATGGGCATTTTTTCCCCACAGTTCCTAATAAAGACGCCTCCTGTGTCACCAACATTTTCATTCTGTAAATTAATTATAATTAGTCTAAGTAATTGCTTGTGGTTGCCTGATCAAAGTGGTGACATAGGCTTGGAGACATAAATGGAGTTGACAGTGTGAGGTGTTAGGAAGATGACCATTGTTGGCAGCAGTAATGTCTTACTTCGGCATGCTAATGTACCACTTAGAAGCTCAAACATGCCTGCAGAGTACTGACAGCACATCTGATATCATAGCCCTCACTCAACCCGCCACACTACATGTAAATGCCCAGAGATTTTAATTCAGGGCCCGATTCCCAATGATTCCCAATCACTGCAATAAAAGACTGTAACCACGAGGTTCCATTGTGTGGAAGACTGGCTATAAATGACAGTAAACAATTTTCTTAAAAGATAACATTCTTTACAATATTTCTAATAAACAGTGCATTTTATCTCAAACTGATCCATTCTTACGACTCAGTCACAAAAATAACTTGTGGATTTTCCACTAAGGGTGTCTGCTGAACAACAGATAGAGGGCTCGGTGGGGGCTTACACCTTACATATCTCTCTCCTCACATATCAGTCCTGTATCAGGTTTGAATTCTCAGTCTGGGACTACGTCTGGCAGAACCTGTCTGATAGAGCTCTTAAATAATTTACGATCCACTATCGATGGAAATTACGTGTAAACTCTTTCTCAGAAGAGGGTAGTTACTGCAGACACAAGCAGGCTTTCTTTCTGTTTGAGCTACACTGTAAAAAAAAAAAAAAAAAATCCTAAAAAAACAGTAATTCTGGCAGCTGGGGCGCCAAAATAATACCAGAAAATAACTTTCCCATGAAAATACGGTTATTTTCAGTAATGACAATACTGTTTGTTGCCCTAATTTTACATGGGATTTTGCCTTTTTCAAGTGCTTTTAAACATTAAATTAGGAACCTATAAAAAAGGTCAATGAATGCGGCAATATGAATAATAATGCTTAAATGTACAGAAATATACAGGGGGTGCAGAATTATTAGGCAAATGAGTATTTTGTCCACACCATCCTCTTCATGCATGTTGTCCTACTCCAAGCTGTATAGGCTCGAAAGCCTACTACCAATTAAGCATATTAGGTGATGTGCATCTCTGTAATGAGAAGGGGTGTGGTCTAATGACATCAACACCCTATATCAGGTGTGCATAATTATTAGGCAACGTCCTTTCCTTTGGCAAAATGGGTCAAAAGAAGGACTTGACAGGCTCAGAAAAGTTAAAAATAGTGAGATATCTTGCAGAGGGATGCAGCAGTCTCAAAATTGCAAAGCTTCTGAAGCGTGATCATCAAACAATCAAGCGTTTCATTCAAAATAGTCAACAGGGTTGCAAGAAGCGTGTGGAAAAACCAAGGTGCAAAATAACTGCCCATGAACTGAGAAAAGTCAAGCGTGCAGCTGCCAAGATGCCACTTGCCACCAGTTTGGCCATATTTCAGAGCTGCAACATCACTGGAGTGCCCAAAAGCACAAGGTGTGCAATACTCAGAGACATGGCCAAGGTAAGAAAGGCTGAAAGACGACCACCACTGAACAAGACACACAAGCTGAAACGTCAAGACTGGGCCAAGAAATATCTCAAGACTGGTTTTTCTAAGGTTTTATGGACTGATGAAATGAGAGTGAGTCTTGATGGGCCAGATGGATGGGCCCGTGGCTGGATTGGTAAAGGGCAGAGAGCTCCAGTCCGACTCAGATGCCAGCAAGGTGGAGGTGGAGTACTGGTTTGGGCTGGTATCATCAAAGATGAGCTTGTGGGGCCTTTTCAGGTTGAGGATGGAGTCAAGCTCAACTCCCAGTCCTACTGCCAGTTTCTGGAAGACAACTTCTTCAAGCAGTGGTACAGGAAGAAGTCTGCATCCTTCAAGAAAAACATGATTTTCATGCAGGACAATGCTCCATCACACGCGTCCAAGTACTCCACAGCGTGGCTGGCAAGAAAGGGTATAAAAGAAGAAAAACTAATGACATGGCCACCTTGTTCACCTGATCTGAACCCCATTGAGAACCTGTGGTCCATCATCAAATGTGAGATTTACAAGGAGGGAAAACAGTACACCTCTCTGAACAGTGTCTGGGAGGCTGTGGTTGCTGCTGCACGCAATGTTGATGGTGAACAGATCAAAACACTGACAGAATCCATGGATGGCAGGCTTTTGAGTGTCCTTGCAAAGAAAGGTGGCTATATTGGTCGCTGATTTGTTTTTGTTTTGTTTTTGAATGTCAGAAATGTATATTTGTGAATGTGGAGATGTTATATTGGTTTCACTGGTAAAAATAAATAATTGAAATGGGTATATATTTGTTTTTTGTTAAGTTGCCTAATAATTATGCACAGTAATAGTCACCTGCACACACAGATATCCCCCTAAAATAGCTAAAACTAAAAACAAACTAAAAACTACTTCCAAAAACATTCAGCTTTGATATTAATGAGTTTTTTGGGTTCATTGAGAACATGGTTGTTGTTCAATAATAAAAATTATTGCCTTGCCTAATAATTCTGCACTCCCTGTACAGTTGGTTTAAATAACAATGGGTTGCATTCATATAGCGCTTTACGAGACCCTCAAAGTGCTTTACAATTCCTCTTTATAATTCCCCTCTGGCCATCACCAGTAGGTGAAGTGTCTTGCCCAAAGACACAACGACCGAGAGTGTCCGAGTCGGGGCTCAAACCGGCAACCTTCTGATTATAAGGCGAACTGCCAACTCTTGAGCCACGATCGCCCTAAATAACAATAATTATTATTATTATTTGATGTAAAAAAAAGTTTATACGAATCATTTTATATCTTTTTCCATAGCATTACATTTGAATTTAACAGTTCAATCTTTCAAATAACGGACAAATATTTGTGAAATTATGATGCATTTGTGAATGTATTTTAACAATCTAAATATGCATATGTTCAGACAGATACATTTAAAAAACAAGAAAATTATGTTTTATTACATTTACAGTGATTTTACGTTAATTTACATTTGAAATGTAAAATCCCAGTCTATTTATGTGAATTTAATGATATTCTAGAACAGTGGTTCCCAAACTTTTTTTGCTGGGCCCCCTTTGTTTTACAAGAAAAATGTTCGTGCTCTATTTAATTTGTAAAATATGTGTACACACACACACACACACACACACACACACACACACACACACACACACACACACACACACACACGTAGAAAAATATTTAGTATACACATCCAGAAATGCATATACTATTATATATTGTACATATATTTATTAGTTTCAGATGTAGCCATTCTTGTATTTTGCTTGTTTACATTATTGTATTTTGCACAACTCTGTTGCTTGTGAAGCTCGCACACAAGAATTTCACTCACATGTGCTGTACCAATGTACCTGCACATGTGATGTGACAATAAAGTGATTTGATTTGATGTATTGTTTAATTAATAAAACATCAGAAAGTGATAAAACACATTAGAAATAGCTTCATAACAGACCAATAAATCAACACATTTTCATCAGCAGATGTTTGAATGTTCAGTAAAAACATTTCAACAAGTTTATGATTAAAATGATCAATGAACTTCAGCCTTACGCTATGTAATGTACGTTTCATGTTGTACTCATGGTCCTTTGTTAGTCCAGTTTAGGATAATGTCTCTGACGTATGTTTCATATCAAATATATGTCATATCAAAACAAGCCCACACCTGCAGTTGTTTCAGTTTTTCACTGGTGTTTCCTGTCAGCTGGTCAACCTCACTCATCCATATCAGCCAACCAAACGACAAGTTCCTCCCTTTGTGCTTCAAACCCCTCCCACTCTGAAACAAGGAGCTGAAAGAGAGAGAAAAGAGTCAATTATAAAGAAGAGAGAAAAGTGAAACCCTCCTCAGAAGGTCTGACTCGCATACCTGCAGTTGACCTGTGATGGACTCCAGTTTGGTGTTCACGTCATCCCTCGCTGTTGCCAGCAGCTGAGTCTGCAGGGTGCCCTGGAAGAGCTGAGTTAATGTTCGACTCCTCCTGGTCAGGCTCTCCAGCTGGATGAGCTGAGGTCTCCCCTCTCGCCGCTGCCTCTGAACACAGAAACACAAATTGCATCTGAAGCAGGAGGTGCAGATTGTTTGCTATTCTTTTCTAAATCCAGGCTAGATCACGTGGAGGTATTTGGAAAACTTTTTTGGCCAGTGGACGACTGTTGTCTTGCAGAAAGTCAAATCAATCAAACATATGCGATACACAATCAATTCACAAGAACACATTGTAAAAAATAAGTCCAGTTCTTGCCTGATTTCAAGTGAATTCTGCATCAAAACAGGGTAAAATGAGTGTTTGCAGCAAATGTGAGCACAAAGCCTCACTTTGTACAAGCCTGCTATTAAAGTTCTCCTCTATGCAGACGACTTTCCTGTTTTCAAGGCACAACTTGGATCTGCTGTACGAATCTTATGGATACACACTAAATGAAACAATAGTGTGTATGACTCCAGATTCTGATCCCTCATCCTAATATGGTCCCAACATAGCAACAGCAATAAAGCAAATGTTGAGGCTTCAAAATACAAAGTCCATAAACCAATGGCTGACATGGGTTTTATCATAAGGGTGATAAATATACAGATTTCAGTCTGTCTTAGAGATTTGATGTTCATTTACCTGCAGATGCCCTATACGTGCCTGTTCCATGGTTTTTCACAACATTTTGCACATCACTATTTAATACAGGAATAGGTGAACTAAAACAAGTCATCTTTCTTTGTGAGAGGACCATATTAATGAAACAAACCTCAATGACATCATAGGGATCCCTAAAGATGCTCCTGCTGCTTCTCTTCCTCCTCATCCTAAGCTTCCTTCTCCTTGTCCTCGCCTTCCATCCAATTGTAATTCAACCTAATTGTGTTTCTCCCCCTCCTCTTCCTCATTTTGTTGGAGCTGTGAACACAATTAATGTGAATCTGGATTAATTTGTGCAAACAAGAAAAATCTACAGCTTTTTGGTCAGAGGTGCTCTTGTGATTTAAGCCGGGTAGAGTAGATTTATGTGTTGATGCTACCTGCTTCAGCTCTGGCTGCTGAGTGATATTTACACCCTGGCTGGATTACAAACTTTAACCATGTGCTGAACTTTGGCCCAGCGTTGATACCTCTTGTTAGTATGACGACCTCTTCTTAGCTTGTATGTATGATGGTGGATAAATGAAATATACAAAAAAAATTAACTATATTACAAAATAACATCTATCTTGGAAACATCAAATGACCGGAGCATAACTTGTCAACTAGTCCGAAACTAAGTTATGCAGGAACAGTCAAAGACACACCTTCTCATGTTTGAAACCATTGTTTGAAAGGTTCTTTGTGGCACCAAAAAAGGTTCTTCTATGGCATCAGTCTAAAGAACCACTTTCTATTCATTTCTATATAATTCGATTAGACAATGAAGAGTTATCTAATCTAATTATTCATTCAAAACACTTATTCATAGCTGTATTTTATACAGCTCATACAGAATTCAAAGTACAGGTTCATGTGAGTATTTAATGTACGGCTCAGATCTACAGAATTTCAGAGTTTCTAGAGCAGACACATAGCTCACAACAGGCTTCAGGCGCCATTTTAGTGACTTTAACAATATATTAAATTTTAATTTCGGTCTAGCTGACATTAGGTTATGTACGCAGCACGCAATTGAACCACATATTTTAGAAGCCAAAGGTTCAAATTAGCTGGGAGCAGCTTCACTTAATTATAACAGTGGTTTTGTTAGGAAAACAGTTGGATACTAAATTGCGCTGACCTCAACGGCTAACGTATCTAGCTAATCGCTACTGTTAGCACAACATTAACAGCAAGCTACAATGACGAGTAACAAAAACAAAACAGTAATAAGGTTTTAATGAAAATGTTTTACCTTTTCCAACAGTCCCAGAATCCACAGCTTCAAAGTCCAGCAGGTACTGAAGACTGTTATCCGTTTCGCTGTCACCGTCCGTGAGAAAGAGTTTTTTCCCCCGAAAGGTCAAGGCCCGCCGCTCGCACACTCTGTCTGCGCATGCGCATCCCAACGACTGACCCCCTCCGTCCGCTCCCGGGAGGTTATAGTATGACGTGTTCTGCCGTCACTCTCTCTCCCTGTCATTTATTTGGCTCGAAACACATATTAACAAATTGCTCAGTGATGAACAACTACTCAGATCATTTACCTAAGCAGTGCGCTTTGTCAAAACAAAGTGTGTGTTCATTACACTGACATTCTGTTCTGCAATTGTTATTTACTTGTATCTTATAATTTGACTTTACATACTGCTGGGTGGTTTGTAAAGTTTACAATAACTAGTATTATCATTATGCTATATTTTCAAAAATATATAATAATCTCAAAAGTAATGCCTTGGAGTAGAAAATAGTAATGCTTTATTAAAATTTAAAACTAAAGTACAGTATTTGAATGTGTGTATTGTGTCTACTGTTTGTTAACTCACCATATTCATAATGTGTTTGCGGGGTTAGGGGTATGTGTGTGTGTGTGTGGGGGGGGGGGGGGGGGGGGGGGGGGGGTTAGGGTCTTTAGGCTTTGGCCCCCACCCCTGCCACCAGTATATTTTTAAGCAAATATTTCTAACTTTTATTTGAATATTCAGTTTCCTACCATCTTCTCTTAAAGGGTAATTGCCAGGTAACCCGCCCTCCCCCTTCGCACACACATACACACAAAGAAAACACACAGTATAATTCACAGCCTCGTTATAGTGAGTAAATATTTATGCCATTTACACCATCAAACTTAAATTGCTAAGGATGAAGAACCTTTTGTACTTTAAAGAACCATTTGTAATAGCTGAAGAACCATCCACAAAATAAAAAGGTTCTTTGACGTATGATGGTTCTTTAAAGAACCATGAAGCCATCTGAAGAACCATTTAAGAACCATAATTTTTCTGAGTGTAGCGCTACGCGTTCAGCGGGAGGCATGGATGATGAGCGGCGATAAACTTGCAAAAAGCAAGTTATGCCCAACTCCACTGGTGGATTCTGACAGTGTGGAAAAGTGTGAAAACATCCACGATCACCAACGGATTTTGAAGGGCTGGACTGCTGCATGATGGAGAGGAGGACACCGCCACGGCCCTTCTGAGGGTGTTCGACTCTGACACTGACAACGAGGATTTCTTTGGTTTTGAAAGTGACAACGAAGGAGAGAAGCGGAGAGTGGATGACGAAGCCATCCTGAGCCTGTTCGTTTCCGACACTGGAGAGGAGGACTTTGGTGGTTTTAGTGCGCAGGAAGAAGAGAAAGATGGTGGTGAATGACTGACTTTTCTTCTTGTTAAAGCTGTGTCACTGCACCTGAGCCCAAAAGGTAGTCCGAATCTATTTTTCTGGTGTGCTATAGGTTACTGTTATGTACTACATGTGCAAATATGTACCCATAACTTGTTTTTCAAAATATTAATAAAAGGGGTGTGTCTCCAAACAGCCATCTCTTTCCTGACAATTCCCTTTGTGCATATTCTCTTCCATATGATAAGTCAACATTGAAACACCTGCGGCTTTTAGTCAGGTGCGGCTAATGTATGTACAAAACAGGATTTTCCCCTGATTTTAGCTTGTGCGGCTAATATTCAGGTGCGCTTTGTAGTCCGGGAAATACGGTAATTTTGGAGTTACTACAAAGATTGAAGATATAGGATGATCTGTCTGCTGTCACTGGGTGGTGCTGAGGTCTGAATCTGAGGACAGCTCCTGTAATCACAAACAGAACAGAATCATCACAAACTGAAATATAAAGTTTATCTCTCAAATCTGAAATAGAGCTGATCCTTCTCTGTCCTCACACACTCGGGATCTGAAGTTGTTCAGTCTACGGTTCTGCCGACAGCTGTTTATTTTTTTTATTTGTTTTAAAGGCCTTACTAACACATTTTCTAATATGTTTACCTTTGAGTTGTTGATGCTTTATAAATGGACATCTGCAAAGATGAGATGATGGAGCAGGTTTCAGTCGAGGTTCAGTCTGCTGCTGCATCCTGGTCACAACATCTGTATGTTGTGACCAGGATGCAGCAGCAGACTGAATGTTATCAGTTATCAGCTCAGTATTGAACAAGAAATATTAATGTTTCAAATTATTTGTCCTAAAGGATACAAGCTGTACAGAGTACTGCACATGTGACTTTGTGAACATAATTCATTAAAAACAATTTGGACAGTTTTTTAACCTGAATATTTGTAACAAACTCAGTAAAAAAAAAAAAAAAAAGCTAAAAAAATAATCAGGGGAAAAATGTAAAATTTTAACTTAAGCTGACAAGTGGAAGTAGTTGGTTTCAGTACATAAGTATCGGGCTTTGCTATTTAATCAGTAGCTATTGACTAATGAGGGGAAATTAAAAGTTGGCGTTAATATCCTTCCACATGTGGAAAGCGATAGAAAACAACCTGATGTTTGCACATATTTAATAATCAGCTCTACACAGGAGCAGAAGCAGAGTCCAGCCTGTTGCTCTTACAGTATAATACTCATAATAAAAGTACAGTAACCGTGGTTAGTCACTGAGCAGCCCGGTGCGTTTCTCTTGATTTCTTTAGTCAGGGTAAATTCATTCACCTGCACGGGTTAGCTAAACGAACTTTACAAAACAAGTTTCCCCAACAGCCGAGTGCTCATTTTAGCTAGCTAGATTACGGATTATCTTACAAACACATTTAACTTACCAAAAATAATGCAGTGGGGCCTCAGGTCCTCCTGTCCGGTAGTCCAATTTACTGAAGAACACCTCAGGCTGTCACTTTGAAATAGTCGGTAATGTAAACGCTGGACTTCTCAGCATCTGCCATTCCCGAACAGACACGTGCGAGTTTGTCCGTGACCGCAGCCGCATCGTCAGTGTTTTCTCCAGTCATTGGTCAGCATTATAATATATGCAAATACATGCGGGTCGGAATCCCCGCTCCCCAGCGCGCCCCCGTACGCCAAAACAGTGCCAGCAGAGTGAAACTGAAAAATGGTTTGAAACCGAAAAGTGGATTGAAACCGAAAAATGGGTTGAAACCGAAAAAAAATGGATTGAAACCGGAAAAAAATGGATTGAAACTGAAAAAAAAAAATTGTAAGCGAAAAAAAAAAATTACAGTTTCAATTAATTGTTTTTCACTATCAATTTTTTTTTCAGTTTCAATACAAGATTTGTCAGTACATTTATTTCAGTTACAATATTTTTTTTCGGTTTCAATATTTTGTTCGGTTTTGTTTCAAGGTGGCATCGTTCTGATTCCATAATTAACAGGGAGAGGGGGGCACAAAGAAATACTTTTCTTTCTTATTCTCATTTAAAATATCTCGCTTTTATTAAATAATTATCTGAATCTTGCGAACAAAGTTTTTATCTGACGTAAAATGTATAGAAATCATACATATACCAAAAAGACAGTGTACATCACTGTCACAACAGCGTTTGTTTTCATTCAAAGGCTTTATGGCTTTAATACCCGGTGGGCTGGTCTGTAGTGAAAATGCCCAATTTTTTGTCCCAGTCCAGCCCTGCAGGTTAATACTGGCAGTGTCACCATGCCAGCTGACTGTAATTCATCATCAGCCAGTGTTGTTCTTTATACATCAATATTACCAAAGTTTACCATAAGGCAGCATATAAAGTATTTGCTTACTTTCAGGTGTTATTCAAATGTTAGTCTTTTTATTTGTTTCCACACTTTTTTCCTGTTTCAAAATCAAACCCCAGTTTGTGAGAAGATATCTTCTTTTTTTAATAGGCATTGGTTTTGCATTGGCATTAGCTAAATTGCCAATTGTATGTTAAAATGTTCGTATTTTAATATTAAAAAATGTTTTTGCCCAAAACATATGTGCACTACATGTCAGTAAAAATACTATGCAAATATTGATGTCCTTGACTGCTGAATAAACACTGACTGATTGTATCTCTTGTACTTTATCAACGCAGTATCTAAAAACTTTGCACCGTAGTGGTTAAAATCTCATTCTAATAAGAATTAAAAGCGCATTCGGTTATTAGGTTTATAGGGTTATTGAATTATGGTTAACGGTTGGTAGAATTGTTTTTAACATTATCTGACAATTACATCTGCCACCCTTCTCCAAATCTGTGCCCCTACCTGGCCCCCCCAACAAAAATTTTCTAGACACGCCACTGCAAATACAGGCCATTTACCATTTACATATCTCTCTAAGTGTTGAACATTAACAAATAAAACAACTGTAAAGATGGAGACACATGTTGTGACAAACTGCATAGAAAGAGTCTGTATGCTTACTGATATTTGTTAAACTTCTCTAAAAGCTGCATTTTAAATTACCTCCCACTTAAAAAAAAACTGTTACTGCTTATGCCTGCTGCTCTTCTGTAGCACTAGCTAGATGCTGAAACACCGACAGCAATTTTACATCTTCACCATGAATGCATCGCAAGGATGAGAGGAAAAAAGGATGCGCTGAGGGTCTAAGTGTAAGGATAGACCCTCAATGCCATCACAAAATATGAACTCATTCGGCACTAAGCATTAATTTGTCTATCAAATTTTATTATTGAGTAACTGAACGTGCTCAAACATGGTTTACCACTTTAACCCCTGTGTGTAGATAAAAAATAAATAAATAGTGACCAGGTTTCATTAAGTAGCCTGTAATCCGAGTTATGAAAGCAATCAAAAAGAAAAGCTGCTGGGAAGTAGCTCTGAATAATACACACACTCCCATGCAGACCTTTCTGTTAAACAGGCTATTTATTATTTACATGAGCCATTTGCTTATAAGTCTGACTACAGATGATCATTCAGTCTCACACACACACAACTATGTATTTTCCACTGCATGCATATATGCACACACATTTTAAAAAAATTATTAGTCCTTTATTTAGCCAGGTAAAAAAATCTTATTGAGATTAAAAATCTAATTTCCAAGAGAGACCTGGCATCATGGCAACAAAAGTCAAAATACATGTACCACATAAGTACATAACATTTAAAACAAATACAATATCCCGTACAAACATGTGGAAATTATACAATAACAGATCAATTGAGAGCGACATTGAAAACAATCACACTGAGTAAAAGAGTTATTCTCTCGTTCCTTTAAGATGGACTTAAACTCCCCCATGGTAACCAATTCTGATCATTTCAGTTCTGCAGGAAGTAGGGGCAGCATATTTAAAAGCCTTTTTCCCTAATTCTGTTCTGATTTTTGGGACAATCATTTGTATGATATTGTGAGAATGTATTGGTTGTGGTTTTTACACATATAAACACATAAATAAGAGGGAACCAGCCCAAGGAGAGATTTATAGATAAAGACCAACCAATGGGAAAGTCGCCCGGCAGACTCCCCCGGCACAACATCGCCTGCCGGTGTTCCAGATCTACTGGCGTTTAGATCTACTGGCGTTTAGATCTACTGGCATTTAGATCAACTGGCGTTGGTCGAACAGATGTGTGGTAGTCTTGCGTTTCAGGAGCTGCTACTGACAAACCAGCAAAAAAAATGGCAAATGTGTCACCTGTGACACTTGTGAGGTTATCGCAGACACACTCCGTCAGTCTTGATGCTGTTGAACAACAAAATGTTTAAAAATGTGGCGAGTTTACCTGGTGATATCCTCATGCGCGACGCGATCGCGAAAACAGCAAACAATTAACACCACGCCAATGTTGTTCACAGGACAGCAAGAGTAAACGATCGGGAGACTCTAGTCGTCATTATCGTTCCCCTCGCACGGTTTATTTCTCCAATTTCAGCGTTTTTGCTTCACAACTAAAGCGAGCAGTTTACTTTGTGTGCACTAACATGGACTCGAGTCAACCAGCGCCACCTCTGGCCAAGTGCCACAGCCTACAGCCAGATCAACTTGTGACACACATCTGCACCACATTTGAATTCGTTTCATGCACAATACATTTGTATCTTTCAATTTTGTCTGTTTGTGCGTCATGCAAATAAACCTTTGAAATGAATGAAATGACACTAATATTTCACTAGTTTTGTAACATCACATGTCGTTAGCGTAGTCTGTCTGTGTCTTTTCTCTGCGAACAAACATTTTAGAGTTGGTTGTTATATACAGTCTGTATAAGTGTGGTTAATCTAATAAACATTTGTAAGGAGATGGCAGTTACTGTGAATGTACAGCAGTTACACAGTGATTAGTAATAAACAGTCAGACAATGACCCTGACAATCTCATTCAGTCTTGCAGATTGAATGCACCTTCTGTGGAAAGTGGTACCACACGGTGTGTGTGGACTTCCCCTGTGCAGAAGGCGACTACAAATGTTGTGCATGCTAAATAAACAGAAAAAAGTGATCCCTGTTGTCTTTGCTTACTGATTGTTTTCAGTGTTGACAATCCACATTGCTGCCATTGCATCTTTCAACATGTTTGTGGGTAGATTTGGATGTACCAGGGGTAAGTGCAGCCACTCAGCCTCTACTCAATGTGATCATAGCAGCAGGTGTAGATGTGTCACAAGTTAATCTAGTAGTAGGCTATGGTACTTGGCCACAGGTGGCAGCAGTGGACTGACCTCCATTTGAAACTGCTCCAGCTGCTGTGTGATAGTGGATCTGCTACAAATTGCCTATATTGGCTGGAAATATTAATTTCCGGAGAAAAGACACAGGCAGACTCTGCTTACAGGATGTGATGTGACAACACTAATGAAACATTGATGTGTCATATTTGTCCAAGGTGTATTTCATTGTTATGGGAAAAGAGAATATTAAAATCATGATGACCAATTGGAGTGGTGATTTCTATGACTTTAATAATTTAATAATTTGGAATTTTGTACAAATGTAGGCCAATAAGGAATATATGATATCATTTCATTCTTTTCAAAGGTTTATTTGCATGACGCACAAACAGACACAATTGAAAGGTACAAATGTGTTGTGCATGACACGAGTTCAAACGTGCTGCAGATGTGTGTCACAAGTTGATCTGGCTGTAGGCTGTGGCACTTGGCCAGAGGTGGCGCTGGTTGACTCGACTCCATGTTAATGCACAAAGTAAACTGCTCACTTTAGTTGTGGAGCAAAAACGCTGAAACTGGAGAAATAAAACGTGCGAGGGGAACGATAACGACGACTTGAGTCTCCTGATCGTTTACTCTTGCTGTCCGGTGAACAACATCGGCGTGGTGTTAATTGTTTGCTGTTTTCGCGATCGCGTCAGGATATCACCAGGTAAACTTGCCACATTTTTAAACATTTTGTTGTTCAACAGCATCAAGACTGACGGAGTGTGTTTGCGATAACCTCACAAGTGTCACAGATGACACATTTGGCGTTTTTTGCTGGTTTGTCAGTAGCAGCTACTGAAACGCAAGACTGCCACACATCTGTTCGACCAACGCCAGTTGATCTAAACGCCAGTAGATCTGGAACACCGGCCCCACGTGGACGAACAGCTTTACCGCGACCCTGGCACCACTCCATGGCTGTATTGACCGCACACCAGATAAGAATCTGCTACACTATTCTCTTCACTCACACTCTCTTGTATTAACTTTTGCTTAACTATGTAATTTCAGTTTGCTAATTTAGTATAACGTCACCGTCACTCTCCGCCAATGCTTTAATTGGAATGTTTCCGTTTTTATTTCTTTTTCCCTCTCTCTCTCTTGTCGCGCACCTTGCTCTTTGGTTTATTTGCTTCTCTTTTCTATCACTATGTCGATCACTGTTTACCTATCCATCCACAAGCGACACTGTCTATTTCTACATGCTTACTCTGCACGATCACGCACACACATGCGTTTAAAGGGAACACATTTACAACAGCCACACAGTGCACACAGATATAGGACACTCACACACGTTTGCTCATATTAGTTATTATGCACACACATAGTCAGACCTATGGAGCTTCTCGTCGCGCATTTTCTTCTCTTTACTTACAAAAAAAAATAAAAAAATGATGTGTTTCCATTTTCCTCACCAGTCTAAGCGAGACACACAGCGTACATCATTAGCCACAAACACACAACTATGGGCATGCTAAGATTTGTCACATGGAATGTGCATGGAGCTGGCTCTAGGGAAAAAAGGTTAGAAATACTTAACCAACTTAAAAAAATTACAGGCAGACGTTGTTTTATTACAAGAAACCCACATGCCTGTCACAGGTTTGAATAACTTAAAACACCTGAGTTTCCTAATGTGTTCTCAGCCTGTTATAATTCTAGACAAAGGAGTAGCAATTCTAATACATAAAAATATTAATTTCACAGTACTCGATACAGTTATAGATCATGGTTTTTTTAGTACACTCTCCAAACACCTAGATTGCACAATTGTTCTTGGGGGAGACCTCAAACTGGGACTAAATGAAGAAATGGATAGGCTCAATACAGCAGGAACTCAGTGTAACTGGCAGTCCACAAATATAATCAAACAGTATATGAGCGACTTTGGTCTTTGCAATGCATGGCGCTCCCTTCACCCCAACAGTAAGGAATATTCTTTCTTCTCACATGTCAATCACTCCTACTCTCGTCTGGATTATTTTCTGGTCAGCAGCTCATTGCTGAGTAACATTACAGACGCTGAGATTCATCCTATAGCTGTCAGCGATCATGCTCCTGTATCTTTAACACTAACACAGATGAATAATACTACACCAAGAAAAAACTGGAGATTTAATACATCACTGCTCAAAGACGAAGAGTTTATCAAATACTTTAAAAAAGAATGGACTCTATATTTAGGCTTCAATGACATTCCTGGAACATCAGCATCTGTCCTCTGGGAAGCAGGGAAAGCCGTGATGAGAGGTAAAATAATCTCTTTCTCATCACATAAGAAGAAAGAAGAAAACAAAAAAATTCAGGAACTAGAGAAAAACATCAGATCCTTAGAAAAAGCCTATGTGTCACACCAAGATCAAGAAATATTAAACAAAATACGCAAGACAAAACTAGAATTAAATGAAATTCTTAATAAAAAGACTAAATTCTTAGTACAAAGACTTCGCCTGCAAAATTATGAACACGGTAACAAATCCGGACAACTTCTTGCTAACCAGTTAAAAATCAATAAAGAAAAAACAACTATATGTGCTGTTAAAGATTTATCTGGGAATACAATATATGATCCTAAAAAAATAAACAAAATTTTTAGGGATTTCTATGAAACTTTATATACACCACAAATAAACCCATCTAAAAAAGAAATTGATCAATTTCTCGACAACATAACTCTTCCAAAATTCGCCACTGACGCCAGGTGAACTCCAGGAAGCTCTGATAAGTATACCCAATAATAAGGCTCCAGGTCCAGACGGTTTTCCAACAGATTTTTACAAAGAATTCTGGACAATTCTGGCACCAGTTTTTCACAGGATGTTGCAGGAAATCAAAGAAAATGGTAGACTACCACCAAATATGAACTCTGCAAATATCAGTCTCTTACAAAAACCAGGCAAAGACCCTGTATTTCCTTCAAGCTATCGTCCAATATCCCTTATTAATGTAGCCTTTAAAATAATCTGCAAAGCTCTCCGAAAGAGATTAGAGAAACTAACCCCCCTTTTAATTCATCCTGACCAAACTGGTTTTATAAAAGGTAGGCACTCATCAACAAATACACGTAGATTACTTAATTTAATAGACTACTCATGCAGTAAAAACATTGAAACCATAATATTTTCTTTAGATGCAGAAAAAGCATTTGACAGAGTTAACTGGAAATCTCTATTTGCAACTTTACACAAATTTGGTTTTGGACCCTCTTTCATAAACTGGTTAAAAATATTATATAACTCCCCAACAGCTTGTGTCAGAACAAATGACCAAACATCCTCCAGCTTCTCTCTTCTGAGGGGCACGAGACAGGGATGCCCACTCTCCCCTTCACTGTTTGCAATTTTTATTGAGCCACTAGCAGCAGCAATTAGACAGGCTACAACAATTAAGGGCATAAAATGTAAGAATATAGAACATAAAATCAGCCTTTATGCAGATGATGTGTTACTTTTTCTCCAAAACTCAAAAACATATATCTCTGGGGTAATTGCATTGATAAATTCTTTCTCAAGTGTCTCAGATTATTCAATTAACTCATTCACTGCCATTGACGTCTATAGCCGTCAATGGCAGTGAATGAGTCAATGGGTTTAACTCATTCACTGCCAATGGCTGGCAGTGAATGAGTTAACTGGTTAACAGTTCTTCCGATTAATTGCTCCTTCCATAATTCTTCTCCTTCCCCACTGCAATGTGGAAATATAAAATATTTAGGTATTAATTTCTCTCCTAAACTTTCAGAATTAACTAAATTAAACCACATCCCGCTTTTAAAGACAGTAGAAGGCGACCTGGCTAGATGGAAATCTTTACCCATATCACTCATGGGAAGGGTCGCTGCTATAAAAATGATGGTCTTGCCAAAAATAAACTATTTATTTTCAATGATCCCAAATAAGCCGTCACAAGATTGGTTCAGATCTCTAGACTCGTATATTTCTAAATTCCTTTGGAAAGATAAACCCCCACGTATCAGCTTAAAAACACTACAAAGGACCAAGGATAAAGGAGGATTTGATCTGCCTAACTTTAATCACTATTTTTTAGCCAACAGGCTTCAGTTCATCTCTAGATGGTTTAAACACACCCTCTTAGATGAACCTTGGATAGATGTAGAACAGGCACTATGTAATAACCTAGAAATTTCAGACCTACCATTTATAAGCTCAAACATCAAACGACATGAATGCTTTAAAAGCATCAATATTAGCTCTTCTCTTACAGCATGGTGGGAGTTTCTAAAAAATGACAGAGTCTTCATTAATCCCATGTAAACGTACACCTATCTGGAACAATCCGGACATATTACAAAACAATAACATGATAAACTTTCCACATTGGAGTTGCAAAGGAATTAAATACTTGGAACATATATTGGAAGGAACAGACTTTATTTCGTTTGACAGACTAGTTACACAATATGGGATCAACAAGAAACGATTTTTGGAATATCAACAAATTAAATCCATAGTAAAAAGGAAATTTAATCCCAGTGAAGCTGAATTACAAACACGACCAAGTGTGGTACAATTTTTTTAGTCTAAATCCCCCCCCAAATTATTGTCTAAAATATACAGAACACTTTCTAAAATAGATGAATGAATATCCCTTCCTATCCGGTTGTTCAGTCTGACGTCACTAGCCGTGTCTGGACCTAAACTCCGCTGCAGGTCCATATATCAAACGATCACTATGGCATTACTGAGAGTTGAAAAACTGTCTAAAGTCTTTCATCTTTAATAAAATGATCAGCGTTCTGCTCTACCAGGTTCAACAATTGAGTTTAACATCCAGGCATCCATGAAAACGGAATTTATGACATTTAACGGAGTTAGAAGTTAGCAGGGAGTTAGCTCGCTAGCTTCTATCTAAATACAATATAGCATGTCCTGACTGCGGGGTTTTGGAAACAAATTAAAACGTACAGCTCTGTTATCACTTCCAGCATAAATGAAGACAGAAAACTAAAACGCAGTGACGTTTGTAGGGTTACTGAAGTTGGGCTAGCTGGTATATAATGATGTGCTACGTGACCGCTAGCGACACAGCTATGTTAGCATAATATAAACAAGCTAAGTTTTTTCCACTCGATAAAAGTTAACGTGAGTGTTCTCGGTGGTCAGGAACAAATGTAATCGCATGGCAGGATGCTGTAAAAGGACCAAACTTCAGCCAGGAGAACAACTGAGATAATCCATCCATAATACGAGGTTAGTCATCCCATGCTGCATGGGATGGGCTGTAGTTACATCCTAAGGTTTTAAAAACTGATCTTAAATAAATGATTAGCAGTAATAAAAGCCAAGGGAGGTCAACAGTGATCACTGACTGTTTTAGGAGCTTTTTGAGATCAAATAGAAGAAAATACATAACATTAAACATGTTAACAACACAAAAGCCATATTAAACGCAGACTACTTTAGGCCCGGAAGTAGGATTCGTCGTGTCATCACTGAACAACCGGATTGCAAAATGGGAAGCAGATTTATCAATCAACTTAGACCCAAACCTTTGGTCTCAGATGTGCTTAAAAACCTTTCAATGGATCAGAAATCCCAGTTTGCAATTAATACAATACAAAATATTACACAGAGTGCACTATACTGGTCATAGGATGTTCACGATGGGCTACATGCCTTCCAACAACTGCTCACACTGCACAGCAAATACACCGGACAATTACATCCATGCTCTTTGGTTCTGTCCACCAGTTCAGAAATTTTGGCGTGAGATATGTGAAGACTTATCAAAGTGTCTGAAATGTAACATTCCAGCCTCCCCTTTAGTATGCTTGCTGGGCAACTTGGATGAGGTCACTGCAGAAATAAACACAGCCCATGTTGTTTTTACGGCCCTATGCATTGCCAAGAAAATGGTCCTCATTAACTGGAAAAATAAAAATAATCTTAATTCTAACCAATATAGAAACCATTTAATTGATACAACATCTGCCATCACATTTGATCAATCCCTTTGGGCTCCTTTCATCGGCTTCATCACCTAGTGGGGGTGGGGGGTCATGGTTTGGTCCTGCCTTCGCTATTGTGGTTGATTTGGGGGTAGGGACGGCCTTAGGGCGTCTGGGGAGTCCCTAGGGACGTTTCCCTAGACGGCCTAACCTGGGGGATGTGGCCATGACCTGGTTAGGAACTCTGGGGGCTCTTAGATGGTGTTTTCCTTGTGGCTGCGTACAGCGGAGATGGGGGAGGGTCTGTGCTGGCGGACGTTGGTTACTGGCCTGGTAGCCTGGCTGCCCCTGGGAGGGTCCGGGACGGGCGTGGCGGCTTGGGGGTGTGGGGGTGCTCCGCCCCCCGGTCTGGGGTGCTGGCTGGGCCTTGGGGGCTCTGGTCCTGGCTGTTGTGTCGCCGGAGCAGTGGGCGGGTGGGTGCAGGGGGGCTCAGCCCCAGTGCAGGGGACCTCTGGTGCATCGGCCCAACTAGGGGGCTCTCTAACTGGTGGGGAGGTTGTTATATCTTTGCAGGTGGTCTCCTCAATACAGGAGCTCACTCTGCAGGTGGGGGGAGAGATATAGGAGCGGTGGAGAGTGAACTCAAACTGGGTGTCTATTGTCTTGTGTAGTTTGGGAGATGATTGGATGATGGGGTGGGTGCAGTTTTCTCTGGGGTGGAGTCGGGTGGGCTGCCCCGGACTCTGTGGGGCTGGGCGGTGCTGCTGCTGCGGGCCCCGGTCCGGATGGGCCTGGGCCCCCTTGCCCTGGTGGGTTCCGGAGTGTGGGGGTGCCTACTGGGGTCAGTGGGGGAGCTGGCCCCAGGGAGGGGCCGCTTGCCCCTCCCTTTCTTCCCTCCCCATCCTCAGCTGCCTCCCTATTCCCGCTCTACCACACCCAACCACACACGCAGGGCTTGGGGTGCAGGTATGTCACCAGAGTGCAGGAGAGGCACTCCCCCTCTGTCCCCTTCTGGCCGCCTGTGCCTCAATTTTTTTCTGCAACCTAGACATCCACATTACTCACACTCTCACATAACACATACATATAGGGCCTTGGGGGTGGGCACGTTTTACAGCATCCAGAGGATGGTCGGTGTACTCCAACCCACCTCTGGCGCTGGTGCCCTACCCTCAATTTTAAATGCATTTAGGCACTAAGGGTTTTCGGGAGGAGCCGTGCTGCTCTCTGAGAGGAAGCAAGTACCATGCTGTCCTGAGTTTTAAATGCACTTTAGAACAGCACACAGCAACACTACATATGAGCGGGCGTAGGGAGGTTTGAGGTCTTCACTCACCCAGGTTCTGTTAGCCGTCAGGGCTGGGGGGCTGGGAGGAGGTGCTGGCCGTCAGACTGGGGTCTGGGATGCGGGGCCTCCCTGCTACTGCAGATAAGGAGGTGATCCGCTTGCCTCCACCCCAGAGAGAAGGGTTACATCTCCTGGGTCTAGGTGCGGCTTGCCCCTCTGAGGGCGGGGGTACCTGGACCTGGGATATAGAGTATGTTTGGGGAGTGCGACTGTCTGTGCAGTGTCTATTTGTGTCTGTCTACACTAGGGCTGCCACAAACGATTATTTTGATAGTCGACTAGTCACCGATTATTTTTGTGATTAGTCGACTAATCAGATCATCATCCATTGGAGTAAAACGTACAGCTTATTGCACCAGCAGCATTTGCTCTTATATAACTATCATTAGCTTACAGCTTTAAGTGTTTAAGGTATGTGCTAACTAAAAATAAAGACAAGATGATAGTTTATTAAATTTGAATGAAATTTGCAGATTGTCTCGGTGAAGTTTAATAAACTCCTTGCTATCTAAAATATAACAGGACACCGGAGTAAATTCTCGAGCATCTCACACTTCTGATAATCAGCTGTCTGCTTGACATTTATTCAGCTGTGTAAAAACTATAACTTTAATCTCAGCCAAACCGATTTACTCAGGAACAAATAAAATACTAAAAAAAAAAAGCCAAACAATAAAATTTTAAGTTATCTAAGTGACTTATATATCATGTTTAACCTGAGTAGCAAAAGACAGCGGTGGGTTTGAAAACGATTTGCCGGAGTCCGGTGTTCTCACGGCTCTAGTGAGCCTAGCCCCCAGCTAGCTATCGAGCTAGTGGGTAACAGAGGTCTCCGAAAACGTCGGAGCGCTTTTGAAAGTATGTGGTGTCTTGATAAACTGAGCAGATATTTGAGGTTTACACAGCTACATTCTCGCCTGAAAATATGTTAAACTTTTATTTTGTGACCCAGAAAGAATAATAAGAGTAATATTAAAACTAACTAGCTGCCGCCATTGTTGGAAACTGAGCTGGGCTGCGCTATGAATTCTGGGACACAGCTTCTTCTTCTTCGGGGTTTAACGGCAGCTGGTATCCTTGTACATGCAGTGCTGCCATCTTCTGTTTCAGTCCGTTATTACACTCTTAAATCCTACTACTTATTCCTGCGTCTTTTGTGATCTTACAAAGCTTCAAACGACGCGTCGACTATTAAATCAGTCGTCGACGATTTTGATAGTCGACGTAATCGTGACTATTCGACTAATCGTGGCAGCCCTAGTCTACACGTTGGGTGAGTGCCGAGTACTTGGTTGTGCATATGGATTGGGAATGCACGTTTGTGTCTGCGTGTGCCTGTTCGTCTGTGTCTATATGTCAGGTTGGGTCTTAGACTCAACCTCTCAGGCCCTCTAAAGTACGGAGGCCTATCTCCCCTCACCACACTCCCTGCCGGTGGCTGATGCCCTCAGACGTTGGTGTGTTGGTGGTCCTTGTCGTCTGGGGCTGGGCGCTCATGTATGTACCGGCTCACTCCTGGTGGCCGATTGGCGGGGCCGGGCGCCTGTGGCCCGGCTGGGCTCCTTCCGGGGGGGTGGGATGCCCTCTGGCCTCTGGGCCTGAAGCTCGGTCCTCTCTGGCACAGCTGGCTGCCGGCAGAGCCCGCGGGCACGCCACTGCAACCCCCTCTGGCCTCTGCTCCGTAACTGCGGGGTGACCTCTGTTTGGGGCTCTACTCAGCTCTTCCCAGGAGGGTGGCACGGTCCCCCCCCCTTTGGTGGTCCTCCTTGGGTCCTTGTACTCTGGGGCCTCTGGATATCTGGGGCCTGGATCTCCTCCATACCTGCTTCATACCCTGGTGGACGGGGCTATGGCTCCCCACACTCCCTAGCAGATCGTTACATGGAGAAACCTTTGGAATACAAGCATGCTGATCCACACAGGTATGCACACAGGTGTTCACAGACGCGGACTACACCTTCTTGGCTGCTGCCTCAAAGCACATTGTGCGCTGTCTATCTTGCGTGCTGCACAATATCGTTTAATATTTAGTATCTACTGTTATCTACTGCTAGCTAGTTTATTGTGATGGTGCTGTTTTTTTTATTATGTTGCTCTTTGTTGTTTGCTTTCTCTTCTGTTTTTTTTTCTCCATACAGGTGATTCAGGTGTTTTGTTTGTTTTTTTTCTTTCTTCCCCCCTTTCTCACCGTCTCTTCTCCCCTTTGGTTTTCTTTCTCTCCCTCTTTCTTTCATTCTTTCTCCCTGTCCTATCCCCCAGTCATGTCTGTCCCGTTTGTAGCAACCGAAAATAAAATAAATTCATAATTATAATAAAGGTCAATCAAATGGACCAATATGGCAAGGCCATGATGATCCACTTGGTAAAATAAATCCGCTTGGCATCTTTCTTGGCCTTAAGACAACAATTCTGATGGCTAAAGATCCAAAAGGGACACAAAAAAAAAAAAAATCTAATTCCCAAGAGAGACCTGGCATCATGGCAACAAAAGTCAAAATACATGTACCACATAAGTACATAACATTTAAAACAAATACAATATCCCGTACAAACATGTGAAAACTATACAATAACAGATCAATTGAGAGCGACATTGAAAACAATCACACTGAGTAAAAGAGTTATTCTCTTGTTCCTTTAAGATGGACTTAAACTCCCCCATGGTAACCAATTCTGATCATTTCAGTTCTGCAGGAAGCAGGGGCAGCATATTTAAAAGCCTTTTTCCCTAATTCTGTTCTGATTTTTGGGACAATCATTTGTATGATATTGTGAGAATGTATTGGTTGTGGTTTTTACACATATAAACACATAAATAAGAGGGAACCAGCCCAAGGAGAGATTTATAGATAAAGACCAACCAATGGGAAAGTCTGCATATATACAAAGATGGACATTTACCAGCAGCATACAAAGAACAATGATGTTCATGATTTCCATAGCTAGTGATAAAATGTAAAGCACAATGGTAGACAGTATCCAACCTCTTTAGGTAGTGCGCAGGTGCAAGTGTTTTCTCACTTGGAGGGAGAAACAGGATTGATTTCTAAAAAAAGTTACTTAGTTTTAGTCTTACCTTAGACACATACACACAGTTTCACATAATCAAAGAGTGAGTCACCCCTCCCCCATTACAGCTATATAGACGAGTATTCTTATGAGCTGCAGTGAATATGCAGTGAACACACACCACTATGACCAGCTCTAAACTGAGCTGGGGCTCATTTTACACTGAGGTCAATCTACTATTCACTTCTAACAGTGTACACCAGCTATAAGCCAAGGATAAAGGAAACACAGTTTTTTTAGGTGTGACCTGCTCTAAATAGCGAAAGCAGCACGGTGACTGCAGCAAGCAGCATCAATATGAATTCCCAGTATGCTCTGAACGAAAAGATAGGAAAGGTCAGAGCCTGCATTCATCTTTTCAGTACAGTTTTTGCTCGCAGCATCACCTTTTCCTGCTTTTATTCCTCCATGTCCTTGGCCTTTTTCTTGTCTCTCTGGGGTAAATAAATGGAAGTCTGCCACGCTGTGCAGCTCAGCGCTGATGACATTTTGTTATCCGCTGCGGTCTGCTGCTTTCACTCACAGTAAACCACTGTCACTCATTGCACACGCTCATAATGCTGTTTCTCCAGAGCAATTAAACTCGTGTTTATTAAAAAGGCCTGTACACGATGCAAATAATTATTACCAGGATACAATATTATGTAAATAAACTATATGAACCACAAGCTGGGTCTAGTGGGGGGTTTATTAGTTTACCCTTGTAAATACTGATTTTTAATGGGTGAGACACAGAGGTTAGCAATTTGCCAAACGAGCCATTATTGAGGCTCTGTCTCATTTCCTCAAGTGATGGCTTCTCCCTGAGTCATCATCTTATCTTTGCCCGATCCTCTCCACCGATTTACCCACTCAGGATTATGACAGCACTGGATGGGCTGCTGAGAGGATAATTTCTCCCACTCGCACTTATGTGTTATCTACATTATCTATCACAGAGGTTGGGTTTAGTGAGCCTGCTAAGGAACACTAAGAAATACAAACAATTACATGCTGTCACTGCATGGGCTGTGTGCAGTAAAGCATCATCATCAACAGCATATTTACAGTGTGTGTGTGTTTTGAATTGGGTGACATGTAGCAGAGCTAAATAGCTGAGGTGTAGCTTTGGTGTGCTAATTTACATGTTCAAAGTTCAGTCAATATTTTTCACGCATCGGAGGATAACTAGGAAATCTTTCTTTGTCATCTACACTATGCATACGCTGTGCAAGAAACAGTGAGTTTGTAAAATAGTAATAGTAAAAAAAATCATAATAAAAAGAATCTGAAATGAATCTGATCTACAATAATAAAATAATAGAGTGTACTTTTCTTTGTATGTGTAGTTTGTGTTTAGTGAAGACAATAAGAAGGTTTGGTGTATGTGTGTGTGTGTGTGTGTGTGTGTGTGTGTGTGTGTGTGTGTGTGTGTGTGTGTGTGTGTGTGTGTGTGTGTGTTCTCTGGAGTCAGCATGGCAGATGGTTTTGTGTGGAGGGTGTGCTGGGAGAGCAGCAGCTGCTCTCACTGCGCCTCTTTCCATTCTTCTCACCATCACCCCCACCCACACACACAAACACACACATAAACACATACAGTGCTCCTGAAAAATACACCAGGATCACCTGACGGAACTAGACACTGATCCCCTCCATTATTCATCGGCTGACTGAGTGCAGCTACATGACCACCCTAATATGCTGTAAATTCCTAACACAGTGCTCCCCTGGCTTTACTCGCTTTCTAACTGAGTTCTGGTTTTGCACTCGCCTCTGCAACACAGTTCTAGTTTGTCATACAAAGAGCGCCATGTGGACAATGACATCATTCTCAAATTACGAAAGGAATAAAGGGCTCAGCGACGAGCAGAGCGAGTGCAGAAATAAAAATTAAGCATTTTTAACTACTCTCCCATCCCAGTGCCCATCTTTTGTGTCAGGCTCTCCCCCCTCACTTCTCTCCCCTTCACCTCTCCTCTGAGAAGGAACTTCAAAGCAGCTCTGAAGTCAGTGGAATAGAGGAAGGGGATCCCTAGGGGACACACACACACACACACACACACACACACACAGAGTTCACACACAGAGAGCCCAAAGATGGCTAACAAGCAGTCACATAGTGCCCTTTGAACAGTAAGCGTGTGACAGCCTCAAACGGGCCCGAATCGAAAAGAGTGTGGCAATTTTTCACAACCGTATTGACTTCAATAATCCAGTTTCATGTGCCTGTTTTATCACATCTCTCTGTGTCTCTCACACAAATGCTGACATGTACATGCCAGCTCTCAAAATCTGGTGCAAAAGAATCCACTGATTCTTATGGATAATAATCCTGCTAATTTCTAAATTCTAAATTTATTAGTAATACTTCAGATGGAAACTAATAAATAAAACATTCTCTTATTCAGCAGTTATCACTCCGCAAGGGACCAAGTTCATTAGAAATACCCCCCCCCCCTCTCAATTTTCACAGAAAAAAAGAAGCCTGGATTGAATTATTCAGATTCAGATTTTACTCCTTGATCTAAATTTTATCCAGTGTTTTTTTGCTTCTTGATGAGGATGAATCTGGGGCTAAGTTCTCTTTGATCAGGAAGATGAAGCAGGTGTTCTCTTGATCTTCCAAGTGGGAGGCTGACCTCAAACCCGGAGTTACATTGCAGACATACTGATTTTGAATCCAAACCACTGTAAGGAAAACTTAATCACTTCTCAATGTCAATTGTGATTTTAAGAGAACATTACAAGAGAAAGAACTGCAAACTGATGCCGTAAGCCTAACCTCGGCATCTTCAGCAATACACAAGAGATTCCCATTCTGATTTTGTTGTCAGTGTGAGTCACACTCTATATCTGCACAAGCCTTCTCCAATATTTGTTGTGGATGCAGTGTGAGCTACCTTAGAGGAAGCAGAATGGAACAAAAATAATACAATCTCCCATAGAGAGTAGCATTGGAAATATACAAAACAAACTGCACATGATCGTACATGGGCTCTGCTGCAACATTGTAAAGAGAAAGAGACAAAATATCAAACGCAAACTCCTGGAAGAATCAGTCACACAGACAGGGAGATAATGTATCTGTTTGGGTGTGTGTGTACTCAGAGGGGGAGGATTAAAAATGGATGTGCTTTTAACGTGGGAAGAGCGGCATGCTATTTTGTCAACCTGAGCGCCGTGGCATAGGCCCTGCTGCGAGGCCAGAGGGCGGGAGAGGGGATTTGCTTACGAGGGAGAATTAATCTCAGGTAACCTTAACAGAAGTGAGGAAGGCATTGCATTCTGCTTACCAGTGGGCTACTGCAGGCTTTCATGATGGCAACAACACACCGCATCAAGTCGATGATAGCCTTTCAAGGACTGCAGCCAGAGTAGCGTATACTGGCTATCGTATCAGATTCTTCTTCAAACACAAGAAGAAGTCAAATGTATAATTTATTTTTCATACAAACTGTTTTGTCTGTATCAACCTGTAAGATTGTGAGTTGCCTGAAAACCCACGCTATCGACTTACCCCATTTCAAGCAGGCACCTATCTACCTGGTGACACCTATCATACTGTAGCCAATACTTGTGCCCTGTGTGGGTATAAACACTATGGAGCTGTGGTAACGTCACTTTTTGGGTATAACAAGACTGATACAATGAGTACAATGGACCAATTTAGGATGTAATGTGAAACTTTGGGTTAAGAGGTTTGGGAATCCTTGTGTGTGTGTGTGTGTGTGTGTGTGTGTGTGTGTGTGTGTGTGTGTGTGTGTGTGTGTGTGTGTGTCTGTGCTCCACACCTTTACACACACAAACAGCAGTCAGTTAAGGGGAGCCACTGATAGCAAATGTAAAGTGGACTGGATTAATCACTATGGAGCACAGTTGGACAGACAGGCTGATGGACACACATTGTTGCATTGTTGCTTGATGTAAGGATTCCGCTTGTGTATGCTGGTCACCATACGAAACCTCCCCTCTTTGCAAGTAGTAATTTACCAACTAGCCTCGTTCTAAGTAAAAGTGGTAAATGGACTGGTTCTTATATAGCGCTTTTCTACTCATCTGAGCACTCAAAGCGCTTTACACACTGCGCTGTGCACTGTGCTGCTCTACTTTAATTAAGTAATCAGAATAAAATTAAACCATTCCAAATTCACGTGCAGATTTTCTGTGTGGCAAAAACTTCTTCCTTCCAGTTTTACATCTCAAATTATGCAGCGTTTACTTCAAGCCATGGCTGTCTGGTACTTTTGTTAGATTTGTGCATTGTCTTAGTTACTCTAAAGAGGGATAATAGCAGGGATTCAATTTGTTACCAGCACTTTATTTGCTTTGTTCACACATCTGTTGCATCTTTACAGCTTGTCATTATGAACACACTAAGGGGAAAATGGAAAGCTCCAGAATAGTGAGAAGGGTCAATACACAGTGAATGAAGATAGTGATGGAATGAAAACCAATGCGGTGTCATGTAATTACACCATTTAAGCCTCTTCTGAGTAATGAGCTGCCTATGATATCTTTGTGATAAGTGGTGATATGGTGGGGGGGTCTAATTTTTCCACCATTTGATCTCCCGCTCATTTCATCACAACTTTACAGATTATGTAAGCTAGCTTCACGTGCTCAGAAGAAAACAGAAGTTTTTTTTAAAGAGGTGTCTTAGCATTCACCATGCCCACATAGTGAGGCAGTGAAAGTGAACTCTTTAGCTACAAATAAGTGGATTCAGATTTAAGACAGTAACTAAGCCTGACAAGGCTTTTAAATAAAACATTAAGCGTTACCACCTGCAGTCACACCGCCAGGCCCTTATCGGCCAACTGAAGTAGGATAAGCAGATTCAAGGAGAATCGGAGAGTGATGTATCGGGCTGATTTTTCCTGCTTCTTCTGACTAAAAATTATTTGCCATGCCTCCAGTTGTGCTTTAAGTCTCTTTATAAATATCATCAGATGACTGCGTGAGACAAAGTCTGGTTGTTTTGCTTCAATGCTACTTACCCTACCCTGTTTCTACTCTCAGAGTTTTGGCTCTTTGGGAGATTGATTGATTGATTGATTGATTGATTGATTGATTGGTAATTTCTTTCAAACATGTAAACCAGGGGTGCTCAATACGTCGATCGCGATCGACCAGTCGATCGCAAAGGTAGTATTGGTAGATCGCATGGCATTAAAAAAATAGATGCCAGCCTATCATCCATCCCGTCACTTGATTGATACAGGGAAGCCAGTCAGATGACATCAGATTTTTTTCTGACGCTTAGGTCGCTGCGCATGCGCAAACAGCAGTGCGAAGTGTAGTAAAACTGACAAGCTAGTCAGCGAGTTAACTCCAATTTTTAGCTCTCGGTTTTTTCTCTTAAACCTGGCCGTCAGCAGCTACTGTCCGGACTATGCATCCCTGGCTGATTCAATTCAGTGCAAGTCATCAGAGTAAACTCAGGTAATGACAAAAAATTTACATAGTTAATTGTGTTGTGAAATATTGGATATTGCGGTTATGCATGTATATACATTGTAGATATAAAGAATCCTCAATATATTTATAAATAAGTATATGTTTTGGATTTTTGTAGTGGGTAGATCATTTTGACTTGGTCATTTTATAAGTAGCTCACATGCGGAAAAAGTGTGAGCACCCCTGATGTAAACAATATACAGGTACATTTAGAAAAGAAAATAAGAGAGAGAAAAAAAATACTACACAAAAAAATGAATACATTTCAATATAGCTGCCGTTCTGATTAATTTGCATGTTGAAACCCATATGGAAAAGATATATATAAATCTTATAAGGTTTTTATCTGTCTTATATGAAACTTGTATGAAAAGCATACAAGAGTGAAAACACATATAAGATCCCTTGAAAAATTATACAATGAAACTTGTATGTTTTGTATACTTACTAAAAAAATATATGAAAGTAATGAGAAAGTGGCCACTTTCATGAGTAAATCATGTGAGCCTTATATGATTTATATATGATTTACAATAACAAAATAACGCTGAAAACCGATAAAAACCCTGAAAACTATACATTTCACACCTGAGCCTCAACTCTCGCGGCCTGGTACCAAACGACTCACGGACCGGTACCGGTCCGAGGCCCGGGGGTTGGGGACCGCTGCCTTAAATTATAGCTTCCTTCTTTCAAAAAAAAAACATACTCTGAATATTACCTGGCAGTTCTTTATTTTTTGCTTTGAATAGAATTTGTGCTGTTTGGAATTTCACTAGATCGTCAATTTTCAATATTTCAGACTGCAAAAATAGTGAGTTTGTATATTCCCTATAACCTGCATTGTGGATGATTCGAATTGCTTTTTTTTTTGAAGAGTAAAAAGTGAATGTAATGTGGTTTTATAGTTATTGCCCCAGACCTCTGCATAATAGCTTAAGTATGGTGAAACCAGTGAACAGTAGAGAATATGAAGTGATGTCCTGTCTAATACCTGTTTTGCCTTGTTTAGTACTGCAATGCTTCATGATACTTTGGAATGAATATATCTTACGTGAGCTCTCCAGTTAAGTTTTTCATCTATTATTACCCCCAAAAATTTATTTTCACTGACTGAATTATTCAAATTTAATGATAATTTGTTTTTATCAAGCCAGAACTTCACTTTACTTATTTCATTAGTCATATCCTCCCAAAAACTCTGCAGATCATCACCAGAGCAAAAAAATGTTTGTATCATCCACAAAGAGAACCATTTTTAATACTTTGGACATTTTACAGATGTCGTTAATGTACAAGTTGAAGAATTTTGGACCCAAAACTGACCCTTGGGGTACACCACAAGCAATGTCCATACATAAGGAGCAACCACCATTTAATTTCACAAACTGCTTCCTATCACTTAAATAACTCCGGACCCAATCTAAAACTACCGCTCTGACACCATAACGTTACAGTTTTCTTATTAATGTATCATGATCTATTGTGTCAAATACCTTTGTCAAGTCTATGAATAACCCAGCCACATATTGCTTTTTGTCTATGGAATTTGTGATGTATTCTATTGAATCTAATAGTGCCAATGATGTTGATCTGCTTGATCTGAATCCGTACTGACTCTCGGTGAGTAGTTTATGCTTATCTATAAATTTTTCCAGTCGGTTTTTAAACAGTTTTTCAAGAATTTTTGAGAATTGAGGTAGTAAAGAGACAGGCCTGTAGTTTGTGAAATAGTGTTTGTTGCCAGATTTGTAGAGAGGTATAACTTTTGCTATTTTCATTCTATCTGGAAATTGACCAGTTTGAAATGATAAATTACAGATGTATGTAAACGGTTTTATAATAGCCTCAATGACTCTTTTAACCACTATCATATCAATATCATTACAATCCAAAGATTTCTGATTTTTACATTTTTTGACAATTTCAAAAACTTCATTTTCATCAACGGCTGTGAGAAACATAGAATATGGATTTCTATCAATCAGTGTGTCCGATTTTTCCTGTGCTTTCCCAGGATAAGTGATTGTTCTGGCTAAATTTGGTCCAGCAGTTACAAAGAATTCATTGAGACTATTTGCCACAACATCCATATTGTATTCTTCATGGTCATTACAAATGAAATACTTGGGATAGTTCAGTATTTCCCATAATCTTTTAATATTATTTCTGTTTGCTTCACATAGTATTCCTTTTTACTCAATCTAAGTATATTAGGAGAGCAGAAAGAGGAGGAGGAATCAGGACAGCAGCAGGCATGTGTGTGTGTGTGTGTGTGTGTGTCTCCATGAGAGGAGAGTGCAGGGAGGCATGAAGCGGCATGTGGCGATGAGGGACAGTGAGGAGAACCACTGAGATGCTGCAGAGTGGTTGTGGTGCTGGTGGAGAGAGGGTAGGTGGGGACGATGGCGGTGGGGTATCACTGCTCATCTAGGATCAATGTGAATGCAGAGCAAGCAGGAGACAGATGCTTTGTGGAGCCAGAGGAGCCAGAGAGAGAGACGGCAGGGGAAGATAGAGTGGGAGTGAGTGACATTTCTCTCACACCACTATGAGCATCCACATCCTAATACTAGCTAATCCCTCTATCAGCCTCTTACCTCACCTGGGCCTATCTCACCGATGGCAGCGCTGTGGCAAAATGGAAGCCTCCTGCTTTCAGAGATTCAGTCAGTATTTTCGTTTGGCCAGGCCAGCAAGGCGCCGCTCCAAGTCCTATGTAACAGAGTATCAGGTCAGCACCGCCAATGTCCTGTCACTCACTCGACTCCTGCTGGCTTTTTCTTATTGCCCGATCACGAAGAGAGCACTGATTACTGATTCATGGGGTTTTCATAAGGACTGAGGCAAACAGTGATTTGCTATGTGGGCACGGAGAGCAGAGGGATTTGTGAGTTTTGCCCAGGAGCTGCATATCGCAATATAATTAAGCAGCAGTATGATGGATTGTAGGTTTTTGCCATTAGATCATATTCCTTAATTATTTAATTGTTTGGTTTAGCAAGCACAGAAAGATGTCTGTGACATTTTTCCAAAGCCCAAGGGGACATCTTCAGAGAGATGCTTTTGTCTGACAAGCAGTTGTAAAATATAGAATTTACAACCATTTAAAGCTGGAACCACCAAGTCTTTGGCTCATTTCCAGTGTCACATTATAACATTTCAATTTCATGGATTAAAGAAGCAGGAGGGGGAAATTCCGCAACAGTAACCAGACTATCACAGAAGGGATTTCAGTGAGCGTATATTATGCTGTATTCACTCTGTAATATTTAAACATATATCACTATTATGAAGAAGAACCGTTATGACATTTGCTCCATTACACAGGGGGATTTGACATCACCTGGAAAAGGTGATGAAGCCATCATACATTAAAATGTATGATGATATTCACAATACCGACTTTTATATTATATAAATGCTTTAAAAACATGTTTGTTTTTTTTAATAAAAAAAACACAAAAAAAACAAACACTAATCCCTATGGGATCTGCTTCAACTCTGATTCTTCTCTAGGTCTTTCCTACCACACAGTTCATTTGCACACATATAGCACAGCAATACACGTTAGTTTTACAGTGCTATAGATAGATAGATAGATAGATAGATAGATAGATAGATAGATAGATAGATAGATAGATAGATAGATAGATAGATAGATATCTTTCATAAAGTATTCACAATCACTGATAAGGTGTCCCATAGGAAAGCTTTAAGTATTCACTAGTAAACTATACACGCTTACACATATTTCCTTTAACCCAAATGCACATATGCAACCAGAGCTTGACAGATGAATTTGCTGCTGTGTCAGTCTTGGCTAATTCCGCAAATGAACAGCGGTACACCGGAGGCGGTTTAGCCACATAACACGCCACTTGGTTCACAAAACGGTAGCGGAGATATTAAATGTCCCGCAGCCAGGACAGAGGGGAATAAAAAGGAAACAGCAGCTGGTCACAGGGTAGCAAGCGGGCGGAAATCGACGAGTTATAAAACAGCACCATCTGCAAAGCGAGGAGAGGCTGCCCATACGGTCACCCTACAGCTTTATACCACTGAAGTGTCCCTCTTTGTGTCTAATAAACTCGCAATAAGGCGAATACATGCTGTGCAAACAGGACTGGAAGCTAACGTAAACACAGCCTTAATAAGGTCATGCAGTATTTATGAAGCAGGAAGGGAAGGGGAGCGCGTTTTTCTTCTGGGATGCCCGTTATTATCCACCAACTTGATCTTATTTGAGCTTCTTCGAAAACTCTTACCTTTTTTGTAGTCGCTTGACTCGTTGCTGTCGGTGTTTCTGTCGAATATCGCTGGCTAATTTTCAGTATTTTCTGTATCTGGGACTCGGGTTGGCGCTGGTGCTGATGTTAAGCCGTATCTTCAGTCCCACCCGTGTTAGCTAGCCCGCTGCCTCCGCTCGGCTTTGTGGTGCTGAAGTGGACAGCGCACCAAGGAGCTCTGGGAACAAAACCCCTACACTGCGCTTGTCAGACCCTGCCTGCAGCACAGTGCCCTCTATGGATCCGGAGGAGCCACTGCAGCATGGAGCCAAGCACACTGAGTAAGTGAGAGAGACACATAGAGGCAGTGGCGGTCCTAGCCTGTTTGGCGCCCCGGGCGAACACTCCCTCTGGCGGCCCCCCCTCCCCCCCCCCAACACACATACACACACATACATATAAAACATATTAAGCATTGTACATTAACATAAAACTGTCAGAACCATACTGAATTTCACCAGAGAAACACACACACACACACATATGAAGAGAGAGAGAGTATGTGTTGTATGCAAACGGCAAACAGTCAACATAATTCGTCATACAATGAGAACAGGGCAAATCAACAATTGACATTGACTAATTAATATTTAAATCTGTAACATAATGTATTGTTTGGAGTTTAGTCTGTTACTGTTACTATTTTTACCATTTCGTTTTGGAGCAACTGTAATCCACATAATTTCCTTAGTAATAAAGTATTCTGATTGTTTCAGGATGACCTGCCATTATCCAATGATACATATGCTTACCTGTATCTTTTGCTCGTTTCTCCTCCTCTTCTTTTCTATTTTTTCTAAACTGAGCACCTGATGGCTTTAAAACCAATGGAAGATGGACAAGAAAAGTTCAATTTTGCACTCCAGTATGAACACAAATCCCCCAACCCGAGGATTGCCACAACATAACCTAATAGACCAACACCTTAGTTCACAGATTCACTTTGTCTAGGGTTTATTTCTGGGACTTCACACAACCCAGGATTCAAATCATGAATACGTAATGGGCTTGGATTTACAGCATTATGAATGAAATGTGCTCTATTTGGAAGCAGCCGGCCCCCCTCCCCTTTCGACGGGTTGTGTGTGAGACTTTAAATCAAATCAAACTGTAAATTATAAAATTTAAATTGTTATTGATCCCTTCACCCCTGGTCCTAAAGTGTATATTTATTTTCTTACTCTTCTTATATTTATTGTTTGTTTACTTGCACTGCTGTAACTGGAGCCTCGTCGTCTCGTCTCTCTCTCTATATATATACTGGACTGTATAGCGGAGATGACAATAAAGTTTACTTTGACTTCAGCAGCGAGCAGGCGCACCGAGGGCTCTTGCGCTCACTTTTCGCGCATAGAATTTAGAAAAAACATTGGTGCAAATTAAAAGTCTGTATCATGATGTCTGGTGTTTTCGTGTTTGTTGTTTTGTTTTTATTTTTGTTTTATTTTGCGAGTTGGTTATTAGATGCTGTTCCAGCCAGTCAGAGAATCCCCCGCCGCCCCGACCTCTCCTCCCTGTGCCGCAAGCAGCAGGCACACCTCGCAAACGAAGGGCGTCCGTACTCCCAGCAAATGGGCAATAGAAAACCGATCGGTGCCTATGCCATTCCCAATATGCGCTGGCTGATGTTGGGGCAGCATGAGTACGAGCATTTTTTGGGCGACACGTATCAAAAACCGCTACTGCATAGAGGGATGATTCCACAGTATTTCTGCTTGAAGGATTTAATACTAAGCCTTGTATGCCACAGCGGACCAGTTCACTTTCTAATTTTGAAGTCATATCTCCCAAAAGAAAAACTTCACAGCAGACTCATCTGCTGCTTGACACTTCACAGTGTGAAAGCTGTAATGGTGATGGGAGAATTCCCTTTGAATGTTTTAATTTCAAGGTCTTGATCTTCCTTAGGTAATTTGAATGGGGCACAATTTTCCCAATGTGACAAACCAGAAGGATAAAGAAAAGCTTAATACCAGTGCAGAAAATAAACTACAGGCCATGTTTCAATGTGCACAGTGTAGAAACTGTTACATGACATTAGTTGCAAGGGCTCTCCAATGACAATTTTATTGATATTAAAGCTACTGCTCCATCATTCACAAGGGGTCACCACAGTGCATAGGCTCCACATGATTGAGCTTGTCGATTTTTTACCTTGTAACCCCAAAGGGATTTCTGTACCATCCCGGGTCCAAAATAGGTTTCTTTTGCTTATTAGGAGAATGATTTATAATTGACCTGCATAATTGAAAGAGCCAATGCTTATCACACTTACATGTGTGGCAAGCAGGTCAGAGAATAATTTATTATTCAGCATTTTAACAGGTCAGTGTTTTTAAGAGCTCTGGCAGTCAGTATACTCTGCTATAGCTATATATATATATATATATATATATATATATATATATATATATATATATATATACACACACATGGATAACATTTCTATGACTGTTGGGTATACTGGAGTACTTTTTTTTTTTTTTGCAGATAGTGAGTTTTTATTGAGAATCTGATGCATTTTTAAAAGTCTCTGAGCCGAGTGTTTTTTTAATCATTCCACAGGCTGCTCTGTAATATGTGGTCTCCTCTGCCTTCTGAAGGGTTTCCGTTCACGCTGTTCTTCAAAGGTAACATGGGGTGTATATTACTGCCGAGGGGCAGGCTGTAAGGAGTGGTCCAGGGCAGCAGCAGGGTCACCCTGGGTGACAGCGAGTGTGGCTTGCTCGGGCAGTAGGCTGGGATCTGTCAGGATGGCCGTGGTGGTACTCAAGAGACGGAGTGAACTCAGAACCACTGAAGAGAACATGTGAGGAAAGTACAAAAACAAGTTAACTATTCTTGCTATCATGCTGGCTGTAAGTGTGGGCAGTTGAGATTTGCAGGTATATGTGACTCACTGGGTCTTAGAGCAGGCAGTGAACAGTGCTGATCCATCCAGGTCAGAGTGGATCGACAAAGGTCCTCCACACTGGCAGTTGACACCATTCCATTATATGACTCAAACAGCGGCTCCATGATGATACTGAACTGACACCAAGTTGAGGAAAGATGTAGTGATAAAAGGATAAACTTGGCTTTATTTTATATCTTGCTTAATATATGCTTTTTTTTTTTGCTTCAACTGGCTTCCACAGTTTAAATATGTCAGACATTCTTTAAAAATCTCATAACACATGTCAACAATAAGTGGACATGCGAGTGTATGAAACACAAAATAAACCACAGTGCCCACCTTTACTGTGCTAAAGGGACATGTCACTGAGAACAGCACTGCATTAATAAAGTGTTTTTAATGGTTTAATTAATACTACTACTATCAAAAGACCATTCATTTTCATCTGCAGCATATGAAGCAAAAGTGGGCAGACTTCATCAGCTAAGAGACACCCAAATTGAAAATAACTTTGCTTTTTCTAAACTATATACCACACTAAACTAAACTACAAGTTAAACTACAGCTATATTGTTAAATATGAAATGTGTAACAAGCCCAGGCCTGGAAATGTACTGTACCAAAGTGTATTTATTGAACATTATTTGGATTCTCACCAATGGTGTTTTGAAACAATGTGAAATATAGGAATTTCCCACAGGAATAGAGTGGAACATTTACTCAGCCTCCAATTATACTGCTGTCATTTGTTTTGTCTAACCTTTTTTAAGTTTGTGGCATTTTTTTGTTCCAATGAACATTTCACACATTTACATGCATAAGGATACGATCCAGAACTTCCAGTTTTGCAGAGTCTGTGTGCGGACATACTCCCTGAACTTCTCCCTCATGTGGTCAAAGCGCTGGCGTGTGATGGGGACACCGGTGGCTGGTAGCTGCTGCTGGCACGTACTGCACCAAGAAATAAACCAAGTCAACAAAGCAGTCCAGAGCATCTTCATGTCAGCAGGGTAAGATTGGATTGTTGAAAACTGCAATGTCATGGCAATTTGTTTTGTTTTTTTTAATAATTTCTTTGAGTTTTTTCCAGGGATTAATGATTTACAGAATACATCCTTAATGACTTTCAAAAAATACCAAACAAACAAAAAAACCAACCAAAAAAAAAAAAAAAAAAAAGTTTTTCTGAACCACAAATAGGCAAATTATACATTCAGACTGAAATATATACACACAACCTAAACAATTTGATTAAATGTCCCTTAGCAAGCTGCACCTTGACCAGATGTCTTTGGTAACCCTTAACAACCATCTAGCATAACTGTGGCTATATATTTGACCACTCTTCTTGGCAGACTCGGTAGCATGCATTTAAACTGGTTTCCTCACACTCACCGGGTTTTAAAGCATAGTCCACAAATTAGAACAGTGGTGACACACCTGAATACTGAAACTTGTGAATTACATACAGTTGTCTGAAGTGCTGATCTTGGAATCTGCAAATGTTTGTTAATGACTCCAAGAGCTTTTCCCAACTTGTGTAAACCTGCAGTTCACCTTTGATTTTGAGTTGCTTTGACTTTAGATACACCCATTGTTCTGAGTATTGGTTAATCCAATGAGTTCTGTAAAATAAGTTTTTTTATATGCTGGCAAGGACAGGAAGGAGGAAACTACCAGTTGTAGTCCATCATGATCACTAATGAGAAGTTAATATACCTTGGCCTTGACCTTTTAAAAGATACAAGTGAGTGTATGTATATATTTGAGCCTGAATGTATAATTTGACTATTTGTGGATCAGCGAAAATCCTGAACAAATTCAAACTTTTTGAAATTATTAAACATGCATGCTGGGAAATCTTTCTACCCTGGCAAAGGAACAGCTCAAAGAAATCATTAAAAGTATACGCAAACAGTGTTGGGAATACAAGGAATACAACGGAATACATGTACCAGCGTAACATATTTAAAATACAAAATATGAGTAACTGTATTCCATTAAAGTTACCGTTTAAAAAGGTGGTATTTAGAATACAGTTTCTTTGTTGAAATAAATGGATTACATGGTGGTCTTTTCCTGTTTTATATGTAAGGCTATGCCCTCTCTACTTTTGGTAATTCCAGGCCAGTGGAAACCCAAACAAAACACAGATTAAGAGGCTCTAATGCCTGTGTCTCATTCTCACGGCCCATGTCATCCTTACTTGTGGCCCCTAAATATTTACAGGCATAGCCCTAAAGAATGTAGGCTCATGGGCAGTGTAGTCCGTGCTGCAGTGAGAATGGACTGCCATACACGTTATGTGTCTGGCGAGGGAGGAAAAAAAAAGGAGAGTCGAAAAGTACGAGGTGTTACTGACCAGAAACAGGAGATGGAAGCATGTAAATATAATAAGAACCACTACAACCAAAAGAGTGCCTGACCAGCCCACTTGTAAGTAAGCTATTAAGACTCGACAGTACACTGTGTTCGTGTTTTACTCCGAAACAGTAAGTTCCATTGGAGCAACCTTTCAACGCCTCTCTCTGTCTCTCGCTAGCAAAGTTGACCCAGACAACAAAGTAAAGCTAGTTTTCAGTTACGAGCCCGACACGGAACCCAACGTATTAGCTAGAGGTCCCTTTACTGGTGGTGGTCAGAGGGCCCGGTGGCGCCTGTGTCCGGCAGCCTCGCCTCTGTCAGTGCGCCCCAGGGCAGCTGTGGCTACAATGTAGCTTGCTATCGCCAGTGTGTGAATGTGTGTGTGAATGGGTGGATGACTGAATGTAGTGTAAAGCGCTTTGGGGTCCTATGGACTAGAAAAGCGCTATACAAATGCAGGCCATTTACCATTTACCATTTTACTATGTTTCGGAGCCGCGGACCTGTTTTATATATGCGCGGAATAGTTTTCTACACATATGTGAGCATATGCCTGCTCACATATGCAAAAAGTGCAGCCTTACCTAATGTCCGCCCTACTGTTACTCGTTTTATATTAAGATTTAAAAATCTAATTGTAATTGGTATGGCGAGTAACCTTCAGTAATAGTAATCAGTGTTGGGAAGGTTACTTTTAAAATGTATTCCATTACAGAATACAGAATACATGCCCCAAAATGTATTCTGTAACGTATTCCGTTACGTTACTCAATGACAGTAACGTATTCGGAATACTTTGGATTACTTAATATATTATCATGCTTTTTACAACAACGTGAATGTACTATTGCTGTGTGTCTGTGAAGGTTCTCAGAAAGGGTGATGGGAGTCAAAGAGGAGGTACTGGTCCGTGTGTGTGAGTACCTCCTCTTTGACTCCCATCTCCCTTTGGAACACAAACTTGGGGTAATTAGGACCCTACACCACCGGGCAGAACATGTTCCCTCTAAGCCTGAAGGAAAAAAGAAGGAACACACACATGTAAAGGAAGCACTCAAAACGTGCGGCTATCCTAAATGGGCGTTCTTAAAGTCAGCAAAGAGGCACAGAAAAGAAGACCAGACACCAGCGAGGGAGGATAAGAAGGACAGACGCAACAACATTGTCATCCCCTATGTAGCCGGTGTATCAGAAAAACACAGGAGAGTTTTCTCCAAGCATGACATCCCGGTGCATTTCAGACCCAGCAACACGCTCAGACAAAAACTGGTTAACAATGTGGTGTATGCTGTACAGTGCAGCGAGGAATGCCCAGACCTCTACATTGGAGAGACCAAACAGCCACTTCACAAGCGCATGGCACAACACAGAAGAGCCACCTCCACAGGACAAGACTCAGCAGTCCATCTGCATCTTAAGGATAAAGGACACTCTTTCGAGGATGCCAATGTTCACATTTTGGACAGAGAGGACAGATGGTTTGAAAGAGGAGTGAAAGAAGCCATCTATGTCCACTGTGAGCGACCATCTTTGAACAGAGGCGGGGGTTTACGACACCAACTCTCTGCCATCTATAATCCAGTTTTGAGATCCCTTCCCAGACGCCTTAACGCCCACTCACATCCTGGGCCATCTGACCTCAGGAATTCACGTGATAAGGTGGGGCCAGGTTTCACAATGAACACACCCAATACTCTGGCTGATTGGGACCCACACCCAGTTTCACACCTTGGCTCAGGCGATTAGAGGATCATCACGGGGTCCTTTTGTCCCTCTGTGGGGGGATACTCCCACTAGGTTTATATCTGGGACTCTCCACCATTTGACCTTAGAACTGAAGAAGCTTCTCGGATGAGAGGTGAAACGTCTTCAAGCAACTTAAAGAAGTCCAGACGCTTTTCTTTGCAAGCTCCTTTGACTACTATTGCTGTGTTATTTATTACTATTACTGAAGGTCCGCGACTCCGAACTGTAGTAAAGGGACCTCTGACTAATACGGCGGGGTCCCTGTCGGCTCGTAGCCGAAAAATAGCTTTACTTTGTTGTGTGGGTCAACTTTTCTTGCAAGAGACAGAGAGAGGCGTTGAAAGACTGCTCCAACGGAACTTATTGTTTTCGGAGGAAAACACGAACACGGTGTACAGTCGAGTCTTAATAGCTTACTTACAACTGGGCTCGTCAGGCACTCTTCTTGACTGAAGTGGTTCTTATTATATTTACATGCTTCCAGCTCCCGTTTTTCCTCGATGACAACTCGTACCTTTCCACTCCCCTTTTTCTCCCTCCTCGCGCTCACAGACCCATAACGTGTATGGCAGTCCATTCTCCCTGCAACACGGACTACACTCCCCATGATGCTACATTCTTTAGAGCTATGCTTGTAGCATTCTGCCTGTTAGCTTAGCACAACAACAACAACAACGAAAAGGTGCTCTCTCACCCAGGAAACACACAGCCGCAGAGAGAGAGAGAGAGCGTCGCCCTGTAACCATGGCAACCGTAACGCTGCCGCCTGGAACAACAGAACGTAGCTGTCAAACAAAACCCAAACAGTCCTGACCCGCTACAATATGAAACAGGAAAGTAACGCAGTGTAATCCATTTATTTGAATAAATTAACTGTATTCTGAATACCACCCTTTTAAACGGTAACTGTAACAGAATACAGTTACTCATATTTTGTATTTTAAATACGTAACAGCGGTACATGTATTCCGTTACTCCCCAACACTGATAGTAATAAATCACACAGCAATATTCATGTAGTTGTAAAAAGCATGATAATATATTAAGTACTCCTAAGTACTCAGAATACGTTACTCTCGTTGAGTAACATAACGGAATACATGCCCCAAAATACATTTTGGGGCATGTATTTTGTAATCTGTAGTGGAATACATTTTAAAAGTAACCTTCCCAACACTGCATACACCTACATGCCTGCTCACATATGCACAGGCAGAGGTTGAGCTTAGCTAAAGGTCTCACTTGATGGCAGTGTTCAGGAGCTGAATCTCCTCTTTCAGTTTCTGAGCTTCCTCATGCAGCTGAGCTCTCTCCTGCTGCATCTTAGTGATGTACTCGGCGGTCTTCTGCAGTGTGGTGGCTTTGCTGATCTGCACACAGCAGAGAGAGGGATTACCATACATTAATCATATACAAAAATTATTCACCATTATGAATAATTATTTAAATCGACAAGCTCAAATCTGGTTGCACTGTTAATGCTAAGACTTAGCATTTGCATGTTACATATTACAATCTGCCTCCAACTTTCAGCATATCCATCTAAAATGCAGCAGCACACGTTTTCACAGTACCTTTATGCTTGGCTGAGAGCTGAGTGTTGTCACGAGGTTATGTAAAGTGTCAAATCCCAGTTTGATGTTGAAACGCCTCTTCTGCTCTGCTGAGATGTGAGTTATCCTCCTGGTGTCTGTTTGCTGCGCACAGCAGAGCTCAGAAATATATTTGTCACACTTCACACACATTCTCATACTGAGATAACAATAAGACTCCTATGTTCTCACTCATCACTTAACAAGGACTTGATTATATTTATATGTATAAAAAAGAATATATCCAGGACGTCCTACCTTACTTGATTCTAGCTTTCCATATCCTGAGAACCCTGAGTGTGGAGACTCTGGGTTGGAGGCTTTGTCTAGAGGGTTTGGTGGTGATGTTTGTCCTTGATGTGTTGGAAAATTAACTAGAGAAAAAATAAATAACATACATGACATTTATGTATTATATTTGTTGGAAATCAGATGCACCTATGTGCGTCAAACCCTGCAGTAATGAGTTTTTAATCCATTAAATCAGCTAGACATGTTGTGGCTGTGGATGCTGGCATTTAATTAAGGCTTCAGCAGTACAGTTTTAGTCAGGACCAGTACGCTCAAAAGAAGATTGATATTTTTATCTGCAGTTATTATCTTTGGTATAATGGCTCTCCTCTGGGGCTTTGCATTCAATGTGCCACTCAATATTCATAACAGGAAAGGTGAAGGTGAGGAGAGCGGTAAAGGAGGAGCTTGGGTTGGGGGTGGGTTGCTAAGTGGCTTGTAGCAGCCCAGCCCCCAACTGTGCAGAGGCCAAAAACTATTAAACTGATACACTGTTACACTATATGATACTTTTTATCATGATAGGTTTTTGAATAGGCTGTGTAATAAATTTGGGTCACCAAAACTGACAAAATGTCCATCAACCATAAATAGATATAATTGTTAAATAGTGAGGGTGCACTGTAAACGGACTTGGGATGGCTGAAAATAACATTCTTTATTGAATGATGAGTTTAGATTTGAGACTCCACAGAAGTCTGATTGTCACGGTCCTGGGTCTTATGACCCAGTGTTTTGAGTTTTAGTTCATTTTGATGTTTATAGTTTATGTTAAGCCCTTCAGGTTTTCTAAGTTCATTTGTTACCATGCCTAGGTGATTTTAGTTCTTATTAATTCCCCCTCGTGTTTCCAATCCATGTTAAGTCTCCCCTGCTCTTCATGTGTTTCATGTCTGTGTCTTACCTTGTCAAGTTCTGGTTGTCATGTCTGCGTTTCATTATGTTTCCTGTTTTATTTTGGAAGGAGTCGTGTGTTCTTGGTTCTTTGTATTTAGCTTCACTGCTCCTGTCATTAGGTTCATGTTAGTCAGCTGTTTCCTCATGTGTCTCCACTTCCCCTGATCACCTCATGTGTGTATTTAAGTCCTCTGTTTTTGCATGTCATTTGTCAGGTCGTCTGCTCATCCATACCCTCACGTCAGCATTCTATGTCAGTTCACCACGTTTAAGGTTTTTCATGTTTAGCTTTAGTTCACCCAGTTTAGGCTATGGTTTAGTGTTCACCTGTGTCCTGCTGTTTGTACTCCCCTTTTGCTGGCCTCAATAAACGGCTTATTTTCTGTTAAATCTACGCCACGTTCAGTTTATGGAGTTGCGTTTGGGTCCTTTTGCCAACACCTACAGTCTGCCCTCGCCAGACTGTGACACTGATAACAAAGCAACACTTTGCAAATTAAGATTGACCATTTAGATTTAGTTTCTCTTTTTGGTCATGAGCTGCAGATTAATAAATAATTAAAATAACATTTACTCTGCAGTGCTCAAGCAGGAAAACTGATTTTCAAAATAACTTTGGTTCTAAAAGAATAAACTCATTTATCAGCTGCTCATTAGTTTCTGCAAGTGAATCAAATATTTATATTTTGAAGCAGTCAGATTGTGCTCTGTGACTTTTAATGTTTACAGTAACATTCTTTAACAGCTGCTTGTGTATTCAATGTTAAAATGACACCACTTTCTTGTTCACATACCGCTTCTTCTTTGCACATCAGAGCTTTAAGGTTTCAGGAAGTGTTCCTGACTACATTCACGTTTTTAATGCAGTGCCGCCTGAGCCTGAAGATCACAGGCATCCAGTATTTATTATCAGTGCTGCCCCTTAAACACAGAGATTTCTCCATTCTCAGACTCTTTTGATGATATTATGTAATGTACCAGTAGTCAAGAGACAGTCAAGGTCTTCATACTTCTTTTATGCTGATGAACATTACTTTAATATTGGCCCATAATTTAATTCAATTCAATTCAATTTTATTTATGTAGCGCCAAATCACAACAAAAGTCGCCTCAAGGAGCTTCATAGATACAGAGAAAAACCCAACAATCATATGACCCCCTATGAGCAAGCACTTTGGCGACAGTGGGAAGGAAAAACTCCCTTTTAACAGGAAGAAACCTCCGGCAAAACCAGGCTCAGGGAGGGGCGGCCATCTGCTGCGACCGGTTGGGGTGAGAGAAGGAAGACAGGATAAAAGACATGCTGTGGAAGAGAGGCAGAAATTAATAACAGATATGATTCAATGCAGAGATGTCTATTAACACATAGTGAGTGAGAAAGGTGACTAAAAAGGAAAAACTCAATGCATCATGGGAATCCCCGGCAGCCTACGTCTATTGCAGAATAACTAGTTATTAGTTAACTAATCCTTAGGGCTGGACCCTAAGGATCACCTGGCTGGACCAGGTGACCCTGAATCCTTAGTTATTAGTTAACTAATCCTTAGTTAACTAATAACTAAGGATTCAGGGTCACCTGGTCCAGCCCTAACTATATGCTTTAGCAAAAAGGAAAGTTTTAAGCCTAATCTTAAAAGTAGAGATAGTGTCTGTCTCCCGAATCCAAACTGGAAGCTGGTTCCACAGAAGAGGGGCCTGAAAACTGAAGGCTCTCCCTCCCATTCTACTTTTAAATACTCTAGGAACAACAAGTAGGCCTGCAGAGCGAGAGCGAAGTACTCTAATAGGATGATATGGTACTACAAGGTCATTAAGATAAGATGGGGCCTGATTATTTAAGACCTTGTATGTGAGGAGCAGGATTTTGAATTCAATTCTGGATTTAACAGGAAGCCAATAAAGGGAAGCCAAAACAGGAGAAATATGCTCTCTCTTTCTAGTCCCTGTCAGTACTCTTGCTGCAGCATTTTGGATTAACTGAAGGCTTTTCAGCAAGTTTTTTGGACATCCTGATAATAATGAATTGCAGTAGTCCAGCCTGGAAGTAATAAATGCATGAACTAGTTTTTCAGCGTCACTCTGAGACAGGATATTTCTAATTTTAGAGATGTTGCGCAAATGGAAGAACACAGTCTTACATATTTGTTTAATATGTGCGTTGAAGGACATATCCTGGTCAAAAATCACACCAATGTTCCTCACAGCGTTGCTGGAGGCCAAGGTAATGCCATCCAGAGTAAGAATCTGGTTAAATACCATATTTCTAAGATTTCCAGGGCCGAGTACAATAACCTCAGTTTTATCTGAATTAAGAAGCAGAACGTTAGCGGCCATCCAGGTCTTTATGTCTTTAAGACATTCCTGCAGTTTAACTAATTGGTGTGTGTTATCTGGCTTCATGGATAGATAGAGTTAGGTGTCATCAGCATAGCAGTGAAAATGTAAAAATACTATGTCTTCTAATGATGCTGCCTAAGGGAAGCATGTATAATGTAAACAGAATTGGTCCTAGCACTGAACCCTGTGGAACTCCATAATTAACCTTAGTGTGTGAAGAGGACTCTCCATTTACATGTACAAATTGGAGTCTATTAGATAGATATGATACAAACCACTGCAGTGCAGTACCTGTAATACCTACAGCATGTTCTAATCGCGCTAATAGGATATTATGGTCAACAGTATCGAATGCTGCACTAACGTCTAGCAGGACAAGCACAGAGATGAGTCCACTGTCAGAGGCCATAAGATCATTTGTAACCTTCACTAAAGCTGTTTCTGTGCTGTGATGAGCTCTGAAACCTGACTGAAACTCTTCAAATAAACCATTCCTCTGCAGATGACCTGTTAGCTGTTTGACAACTACTCTTTCAAGGATTTTTGACATGAAAGGAAGGTTGGAGATTGGCCTATAATTAGCTGCTGGGTCTAGAGATGGCTTTTTGAGTAAAGGTTTAACTACAGCCACCTTGAAGGCCTGTGGTACATAGCCGATTATTAGAGATAGGTTGATCATATTTAAGATCGAAGAATTAATTAATGGCAGGACTTTGAGCAGTTTTGTACGAATGGGATCTAAAAGACACATTGATGGTTTGGAGGAAGTAATTATTGAAGTTAACTCAGAAAGATCAATTGGAGAAAAAGAGTCTAACTTAACATCAATGTTACTAAGAGTAGCTGTAGATAACATTACATCTGTGGGATGATTATTGGTAATTTTTTCTCTAATGATAAAAATATTTTTTGTGAAGAAGTTCATGAAGTCATTACTAGTTAATGTTAAAGGGATGGTTGGCTCAAAAGAGCTCTGACTTTTTGTCAGTAACCTATTTCTCCAGGCTAAATGATGATCCTCTAAATTTTTGACACGGCATTCCCTCTCCAGCTTACGAGACATCTGCTTTAGGCTACGTGTTTGAGAATTATGCCACGGAGTCAGGTACTTCTGATTAGAGACCTTAGTTTTCACCGGAGCTACAGTATCCAGAGTCGTACGTAGTGAGGAGGTAAAATTATTAACAAGATAATCGACCTCTGTTGGAGTAGTATTCAGATAGCTGCTCTGCTCTATGTTGGTACAGGGCATTGAAGATGATAACAGTGGGTGGATTATATTCTTAAACTTAGTTACAGCGCTTTCAGAAAGACATCTACTTTGATAAAGTCTACTCTCCACTGCTGTGTAATTTAAAGAGAGTTTTTTTGTTGATTGGTGAATCGCTGCCTTTCTCTTTAAAACAAAACAAAAAAATGTAGGAATCTTAAATTTGTGCTTAGTTGATTATTTCTTTGTTGTAATAATGCTTGCTGGCAATAAATTTTATACTGCTGGAAAGCCACATTTCCAAGGAAAATGCATTTGTGGGTTGAGTGGGTTGCACCGATGTAAAACTTTACTTCTCTAAAAATGCCATGTTGTTCATTGTATTGGATGATTAAAGTCTGAAGGAACAAGTCATAGACAGCCAACATAACCACTAGGGATGGGTATTGATAAGATTTTCACGATTCCGATTCCATTTTCGATTCTGTTTAACGATTCGATTCTTTATCGATTCTCTTATCGATTCTTTTTTTTTTTTTTTTTTTTTTTAAAGGAGAACACTAAGGTCAATCGACCTTAGTGTTCTCCTTTTTATAAAACAAAGTTCTAAGCTAATCAGCTTAGAACTTTGTTTTATATCTTCTCTTTGAACAAGGTAGACATTTAGGAGTAACATGGCCTTACAAACCCAACAGTGAGATCTTAAGAGATCCAGCCTACGGCTCTTCAATGGGGTGTCACAGGGTCCCCAGGAAAAAAAAAATTGTAAATGTAAAATAATAAAATAAATATTCGTCTGTAGCAATAACAAAGTATAACATAAATTGTTCTGTGGCAATTACACAAGAATATCCAGTAATGTCCCTGCCTACAATTAAACACATTCACTTACCGAAAATCGGGGGCATCTGCTGTGGCAAATGGGTGCAAGCCTTTGACCACAAACTTAGTCACTGCTCAGTGACATTCGTCTATCCTGGCCTGAAAGGAGATGCTACCGGTAGACTGCAGCGAGAACTGGCAGCATCTGAGCCAGACTCTGTCTGTCTCTCTCATCACGATCACCTAAATGCACAGTAATGGCAGGTTTTGTAATAAGGCAGATCGCGCTAACATAATATGCACTGTTAGTTGATTATTTACCTGCCGCATTAACGGGAGAGGACGTGCAAACGTTACCGCTGCTGCTGGGTTGAGATTCACGAGTCCGGAGCGGAATTAAAAACACGACATTCATTTAAGGTCATCGCGTGTTTTGTGAGGAAATGCTTTTGCATATTCGTAGTGTTTCCTCCCTTAAATGAAGTATCTACTTTGCAAGTATTGCAAGTTGCCCTGTTGTCATCCGTTCTCGTAAAGTATAATCAAACTTTTGAGCGTTTGAGCCGCTTAGGTGCTGTGTTTCCTGCCAGGTAAATGACGCTCCGCAACGTGGTGACGTCATTCGGGGCGACTGGAATCGATAAGGGAATCGTTTGCAAAAATGGCAAACAATTCCAAGGAATTGAAACAGTGGGAACCGGTTCTCAACAAGAACCGGTTTTCGATACCCATCCCTAATAACCACACAGGCTGACTTACAACAAATGCTGGCTGAAGAATGTGATGCCATCCCACAGCACTGTGTGTCCAAGCTGGTGACCAGAATGAGGAAGTGGTGCCAGGCTGTTGTGGCTGTGTATGGTTCTTCCACATGTTACTAAGGTCCCTGTTTGTTAAATGGATAAACTGTTAAATTGCTGATATGGTTTGTTTCTTCAGAATTCAATTATCCACTCTAATGAATGACACTACACAAGAGTCAGTAGCAGAACAAGCTGTTTGACATTTGCAGAGAAGATGGCACATTTTTCATGGGCACAACCCACATTTGATTTAAAAAAAAAAAACAAAAAAAAAAACAAAAAAACAACAACTATCAAATCGTGCTGACCTGTTGACAGTTAAGCATCTGGTATGTTTTTCACATTCTACTGTAAATCAAATAAGGGTTTTTAAGATTTGCAAATCATTGCTTTCTGTACCACTTTTTTATAAATGGGGTTGTATCACTCCCTGAAGCAGTGAGGTCCTACCAGTTAAGCTGCTCCTGTCAGTGCTGTAGAGCTGAACAGGTGACAGCTTCTCAGTCTTGGGAACGAGGAGGGTTGTGCCAGTGTCTGAGGTACCGTGGGTAAGCCGGGTAGACACAGCAGAGCCTCTGGAGGTGCTAGTTTGAGGTCCACTGTGGCCCAGGGTGGCACTCTGGCTTTGCAGAGGTGTCAACACGGGGATCCCTACCGACCAACCGGCCCCGTGCTGCAGCTGTGATGACGGTCCACCTACATGCGATCCTCTGCTTGTCTGCTGAGCAACACATGGTATCCAATTAGAAGACCTGTCTCACAAAAATGAAATCACTTTCCCCTGAAAGGATGTGGCACAGAGTATTTAGAGCAGAGGTTTGAACCAACACATGCGCATATATATATATATATATATATATATATATATATATATATATATATATATATATATATTAGGGGTGCAACGATATTCGTATCGGTATTGAACCGTTCGATACAGTGCTTTCGGTTCGGTACGCAGATGTATCAAACAATACAACATTTGTAATTTATTTTATCAATTTTCCTTCTGACGATGCTGTCTGTGTTGAGCGCTCAGTGAATCTGTGTTCGACTACTCCGCCTAGGCTGCACTGTCGAGCGCAGATCCACTGAGCGCTCAACACAGACAGCATAGTCAGAAGGAAGAGCGCAGGGCAAGCTAGCGAGACAGAAGTTAAGCTCTCCTTGCAACAGGCAAATTGAACCTCATTCAGATCTGGCATTTGGAATTATTTTGGTTTTCATGTGACGTATGACCCTGAAGGTAAGCGAGTCATGGACTAAAGTAAAATAGTATGTTGGATGTGCCATGCAATGCTCAATTACATTGGTGTGAACTAGTGTGTTAGCGCAGTTAGCTCGTTAACGTGTTGACCGTCTATCCCCATGCACGGAGCGATCGGCGGTAGCTCGTTAACAGAGATTTGCCGTGTTGTGGTGTTAAGGTCATTTCAACGAGATTAACCTGAAAGCACTAGTGAGAACACAACGAATATGACTGCACATTTACGCCGACATCATCCTAGTGCAAAGACAAGTGGAAGCAGACAAAAAAAAGCAAGCATGCTACTAACTTTAGCCGAGTCATTTAGACAGCTGTTAGCACATGATTCTCCTTATGCTGCTGAGAATATAGCCCAGAAGAAGCGGATAGTATAGCTTTTATTTTGGAAAGAGCCATTTCTCTGTAATAAACTCTCTTTTCCAAAGATGAGTGATTCCTCAATCAGATACAGGGCTTGCAATATCGCTAGCCCGACGTCCCGGGGCTAGCGATTTTTTCCAGTCGGGCTACCAAAATCTATCTCTTCCCTGCCCGTCGGGCTATTGTAGGAAAAATATATGTCAATGCTTTTGCATTCTTTCAGAAATGTAGCTGGGTAATTATGTCATTGGCATCGGTGAGCCACTGTCAATATGTGACATATTGAAATCGCGTTTGAATTTGCGCTTGTTTTTTTGCTTTCACTTTGCAATCGTGCGAACTGTGTATAGAGAGCAACAGCACTGATCTGTGAGTGATGATAATTTGTGCACCAATTCCTCTGACATCGTCTTATTAATCGTTAGCTTACTATGCAAACATGACAAGTGAAATCTCCCGCAGCAAGCTTAAACATGTGAGAGGTTGATCGCGCAGAGAATCGCTGAGCTTATGTGAGTGCGTGTGTAAAAGCATTTCAGTTCTGCTGAGCCAAATAAGACAGGTCAGGGTGAAGAAGTGACAGCCAAAGAAAAGCTTACCACAAAACGGAGAAGTTATGACAAATCAGACTATAAGGCAAAAAGAAAGTGCAGCTTTATGGTTTCATGGACAAAAGAATTTCTGTGGCTGCAATATGACGAGCTATATAACCAGGGCTGCACATAAGTGGTCCGCAGGTGCGCATTCGCTCTCACGGACAATAACCATATCCAACTTCTTAATAGCAATGAACTGGTCTGCATTGGTGCATCATATCTTTATTCTCTTCCCCCTCCTGCCCCCCCCCCCCCTCTTTCTTAAATAGATAACTATCATATCTGATATCATATCTCACAGTACAATAATATTGAATGGGTTGCATTGTTGTATTTTGTCATGTTTCTCAGGTCTTTGTCTGAATTTCTACGAACATTATTGCTAAGGATTGTCTTATTGCATTGGAGTCACACTGGGTTAAATATGTACACTTGGGTTTTAAGGGGTATTTATTATTTTCTTCTTTTTTTTTGGGTTGTATGGAAGCCCCAAACGCAATTTCATTGTTCTTGACAATGACAATAAATAAATAAATACTAAATACTAAATAAAAAACGCGCACAAGGGTTAGGGTTAGGGTTAAATTTAAAAACTGTACTTTTGAGTTAAAATATATATTTATAATTTTAATAAATGACAAATTAAAAATTTGTGTATCGTTGCACCCCTAATATATATATATATATATTAGGGGTGCAACGATACACAAAATTCACGGTTCGGTTCGGTTCGATACTTTGGTGTCACGGTTCGATATTTTTTCGATACAAAAAAAATGTTCCTGCATTTTTAATTTGTCATTTATTAAAATTATAAATATATATTTTAACTCAAAAGTACAGTTTTTAAATTTAACCCTAACCCTAACCCTTGTGCGCGTTTTTTATTTTGACAGCGAATGCGCACCTGCGGACCACTTATGTGCAGCCCTGGTTATATAGCTCGTCATATTGCAGCCACAGAAATTATTTTGTCCATGAAACCATAAAGCTGCACTTTCTTTTTGCCTTATAGTCTGATTTGTCATAACTTCTCTGTTTTGTGGTAAGCTTTTATTTGGCTGTCACTTCTTCACCCTGACCTGTCTTATTTGGCTCAGCAGAACTGAAATGCTTTTACACGCGCACTCACATAAGCTCAGCGATTCTCTGCGCGATCAACCTCTCACATGTTTAAGCTTGCTGCGGGAGATTTCACTTGTCATGTTTGCATAGTAAGCTAACGATTAATAAGACGATGTCAGAGGAATTGGTGCACAAATTATCATCACTCACAGATCAGTACTGTCGCTCTCTATACACAGTTCGCACGATTGCAAAGTGAAAGCAAAAAAACGAGCGCAAATTCAAACGCGACTTCAATATGTCACATATTGACAGTGGCTCACCGATGCCAATGACATAATTACCCAGCTACATTTCTGAAAGAATGCAAAAGCATTGACATATATTTTTCCTACAATAGCCCGACGGGCAGGGAAGAGATAGATTTTGGTAGCCCGACTGAAAAAATCGCTAGCTCCGGGACGTCGGGCTAGCGATATTGCAAGCCCTGTATCTGATTGAGGAATCACTTATCTTTGGAAAAGAGAGTTTATTACAGAGAAATGGCTCTTTCCAAAATAAAAGCTATACTATCCGCTTCTTCTGGGCTATATTCTCAGCAGCATAAGGAGAATCATGTGCTAACAGCTGTCTAAATGACTCGGCTAAAGTTAGTAGCATGCTTGTTGTTTTTGTCTTTGCACTAGGATGATGTCGGTGTAAATGTGCAGTCATATTCGTTGTGTTCCCACTAGTGCTTTCAGGTTAATCTCGTTGAAATGACCTTAACGCCACAACACGGCAAATCTCCGTTAACGAGCTACCGCCGATCGCTCCGTGCATGGGGCTAGACGGCCAACACGTTAACGAGCTAACTGCGCTAACACACTAGTTCACACCAATGTAATTGAGCATTGCATGGCACATCCAACATACTGTTTTACTTTAGTCCATGACTCGCTTACCTTCAGGGTCATACGTCACATGAAAACCAAAATAATTCCAAACGCCAGATCTGAATGAGGGTCAATTTGCCTGTTGCAAGGAGAGCTTAACTTCTGTCTCGCTAGCTTGCCCTGTGCTCTTCCTTCTGACTATGCTGTCTGTGTGGAGCGCTCAGTGGATCTGCGCTCGACAGTGCAGCCTAGGCGGAGTAGTCGAACACAGATTCACTGAGCGCTCCACACAGACAGCATCGTCAGAAGGAAAATTGATAAAATAAATTACAAATGTTGTATTGTTCGATACATATGCGTACCGAACCGAAAGCACTGTATCGAACGGTTCAATATCGATACGAATATCGTTGCACCCCTAATATATATATATATATATATATATATATGAGATTAGGAACTTATAATGGACATAAATCTGCTTGCTGAATGAAAAGAGACCGCTTGCTATGTCCTCTTTTGTTTAGGTTAGATGAGTAAACTTTTAGATGTAACCTATTTATCAGGTAAGCTTTTGAAAATTTCTGCAGTCTTCTACAAAAACATTAACACTAAGGTGCGGCTTACTAAGGACACCTGTGTCTATTGCCAGCACACAGCACTCCTTTAGTTGCTCATACTTACATACATATATCAGTAATACAATGCTGAGTGGCCTTGATGATATGAATATCCATTCTCCAGTAGCACTTGGTAAAAGTCACTAAAGTTCATTAGTTATTTCTTGTTGACATGCTGTGCTAAGCCAGTTTTCCACACTCACTGAGGAGCTAGAGGATGATGACCTCTGAGCTTTGGCTGTCACTGGAGCAGTATCAAATCCCAGGGTTGGCTTTCCTGATAACACAAATCCAAAATTAAACATTAGCCCACTGCATTTTTTATTTTTGTTTTACTTAAAAAACTGTTAGTTGAGGAAGAACATGTCAGAATTCACTCACGTTCATGAGCCCCAGTGGAGAGCAGTTTAGCCAGACAGCTAGTGGGTGGGGGAGTGGATGGAAGTACAGGGGGGGCAGCTGTCCTCGCTCCTCCTGTCTTTTGCTTATGCTTCCCTTTGGCCCCCGTAAATGTCACCTGTTCTGGCACTGAGAAGCAGTGAGCTGCTGTGACAGAGGGCAGCGCTGCATGGACCGGGTCAGATACAACAGCTAGGTAAGAGAGAGAGTGGCAGGGAGTCTGGGAGTACGTTTCCCCTGTGTGAGGGTATCCGTGAGCCTGCTGCGCAGCACCCTGAGCCCCCATGGTGGAGGCTGTGTGAGTGATGACAGTGGAGGTTCCACTGCTTGTCGTATAGTAACCAAACTTGTGGCATGGCAGTGGGTACAAAAAGGGAATACTTGCAGAGGCCGTCTGTTCAGTGCTGCTGCTAAATGCTATAGAAACTGGTGCATCATGGTATGACTGATGTCCATAAGGCATGGCTTCTGTTATGATGTTGGATGTGTGGTATTCTCCACAATCCTGGCCAGAGCTGGTCTGGTTTGGCCGGGTATTAGATATAGAGGGGTGGGACAGATTGTCAGATAGTAGATTGGGCTGGGAAAAAAATTAATCTGTTTTACTGATTAAACAAGAATAACATTAGATGCTGGAATAATTGAATAATTCTGCACAAGCAGACAATAAACACAAACAGAAGAAGCTGATAACAGCAGCAGTACCTGAGCCAGCTGCGTGTCGATGAGAAGCCGGGGCGCTGTTGCCACAGGGGAGGGAACTGGAGCAAACGCTGCACCAGAAGAACTCCCAAAATAGCTACAGTCCGCAAAACCAGTGTGCTCGGTGGGTTGGCCACGGTTGTTCATAAAGATATCTGAGAAAGAGTACAGTATATATAGTATGTTATTCAGAATATCAACTGGAAAAGGCTCTGATACAGCAGGAAGATAAAACATTTAAAAGAATAATCTAATGAAATAAAGTACACGTGACATATATAGACATTCAACAAAAACTAACCAATATATCAATCAACTGTTTATAAGTAACTCAAATTTTATGCTGAAAAGGAAGTAGGAAGTAGAAAATTAAATGATCCTACTCCGCCTTCCTGTCTAATGAATGATAGAAATATTCTTCTTACTTTTAAAGGCCTGCCAGCGGCACACACACACACACACACACACACACACACACACACACACACACACACACACACACACACACACACACCACACACACACACACACACACACACACACCTTAGATATTTTACTTCATGGTAAAATAATACATGGAAAGTAGGATAGTGCTCTCTGGTGGACAACTGAAGAAACAGAGGTTATACCAAATAAGGATTTTGTATTTTGTGTACTGCAGTTTCTGTTACATTGTATATACAGTGACCAGTGTAGCATTCCGATAAAAACCAGTTTTTGCAGATTTTCTAGACATGGTACAGTGGGGCAAAAAAGTATTTAGTCAGCCACCGATTGTGCAAGTTCCCCCACCTAAAATGATGACAGAGGTCAGTAATTTGCACCAGAGGTACACTTCAACTGTGACAGACAGAATGTGAAAAAAAAATCCATGAATCCACATGGTAGGATTTGTAAAGAATTTATTCGTAAATCAGGGTGGAAAATAAGTATTTGGTCAATAACAAAAATACAACTCAATACTTTGTAACATAACCTTTGTTGGCAATAACAGAGGTCAAACGTTTACTATAGGTCTTTACCAGGTTTGCACACACAGTAGCTGGTATTTTGGCCCATTCCTCCATGCAGATCTTCTCGAGAGCAGTGATGTTTTGGGGCTGTCGCCGAGCAACACGGACTTTCAACTCCCGCCACAGATTTTCTATGGGGTTGAGGTCTGGAGACTGGCTAGGCCACTCCAGGACTTTCAAATGCTTCTTACGGAGCCACTCCTTTGTTGCCCAGGCGGTGTGTTTTGGATCATTGTCATGTTGGAAGACCCAGCCTCGTTTCATCTTCAAAGTTCTCACTGATGGAAGGAGGTTTTGGCTCAAAATCTCACGATACATGGCCCCATTCATTCTGTCCTTAACACGGATCAGTCGTCCTGTCCCCTTGGCAGAAAAACAGCCCCATAGCATGATGTTCCCACCCCCATGCTTCACAGTAGGTATGGTGTTCTTGGGATGCAACTCAGTATTCTTCTTCCTCCAAACACGACGAGTTGAGTTTATACCAAAAAGTTCTACTTTGGTTTCATCTGACCACATGACATTCTCCCAATCCTCTGCTGTATCATCCATGTGCTCTCTGGCAAACTTCAGATGGGCCTGGACATGCACTGGCTTCAGCAGCGGAACACGTCTGGCACCGCGGGATTTGATTCCCTGCCGTTGTAGTGTGTTACTGATGGTGACCTTTGTTACTTTGGTCCCAGCTCTCTGCAGGTCATTCACCAGGTCCCCCCGTGTGGTTCTGGGATCTTTGCTCACCGTTCTCATGATCATTTTGACCCCACGGGATGAGATCTTGCGTGGAGCCCCAGATCGAGGGAGATTATCAAAATCAAATCAAATCAAATCAGATCACTTTTATTGTCACATCACATGTGCAGGTACATTGGTACAGCACATGTGAGTGAAATTCTTGTGTGCGAGCTTCACAAGCAACAGAGTTGTGCAAAATACAATAATGTAAACAAGCAAAATACAAGAATGGCTACATCTGAAACTAATAAATATATGTACAATATATAATAGTATATGCATTTCTGGATGTGTATACTAAATATTTTTCTACGTGTGTGTGTGTGTGTGTGTGTGTGTGTACACATATTTTACAAATTAAATAGAGTAAACAATAAATAAAATATATAAAATAAAATATACAGAGTGAGACATGTGCAAAACAGTGGCGTTACTGTACAGTATGGAGTGCATAATGTTAAAGTTCCAGTAGTGAAGCTGAGGTGTCTATGAAGTGTTCAGCAGTCTGATGGCCTGATGGAAAAAGCTGTCTCTCAGTCTGCTGGTACGGGACCGGATGCTGCAGAACCTCCTTCCTGATGGAAGTAGTCTGAACAGTTTATGGCTGGGGTGACTGGAGTCCTTGATGATCCTCCCCACTTTCCTCAGGCACCGCTTCCTGTAGATGTCTTGGAGGGAGGGAAGCTCACCTCCAATTATCCGTTCAGAGCACCGCACTACTCGCTGGAGAGCTTTGCAGTTGTAGGCGGTGCTGTTGCCATACCAGGTGGTGATGCATCCAGTGAGGATGCTCTCAATGGCACAGTGATAGAAGGTCCTGAGGATGCGGGGGCTCATGCCGAATCTTTTCAGCCTCCTGAGAAAGAAGAGGCGCTGCTGCGCCTTCTTCACTGTTTTGTTTGTGTGTACTGACCACGTAATGGTCTTGTATGTCTTCCATTTTCTGATAATTGCTCCCACAGTTGATTTTTTCACACCAAGCTGCTTGCCTATTGTAGATTCACTCTTCCCAGTCTGGTGCAGGTCTACAATACTTTTCCTGGTGTCCTTCGAAAGCTCTTTGGTCTTGGCCATGGCGGAGTTTGGAGTCTGACTGTTTGAGGCTGTGGACAGGTGTCTTTTATACAGATGATGAGTTCAAACAGGTGCCATTCATACAGGTAACGAGTGGGGGACAGAAAAGCTTCTTACAGAAGACGTTACAGCTCTGTGAGAGCCAGAGATTTTCCTTGTTTGAGGTGACCAAATACTTATTTTCCACCCTAATTTACGAATAAATTCTTTACAAATCCTACCATGTGAATTCATGGATTTTTTTTTTACATTCTGTCTCTCACAGTTGAAGTGTACCTCTGGTGCAAATTACTGACCTCTGTCATCATTTTAAGTGGGGGAACTTGCACAATCGGTGGCTGACTAAATACTTTTTTGCCCCACTGTATAACACTAGTACTTACACCGTACAGCCATGAGTATTCACACAACCATTCAAATCACTGAATTCAGGTGTTCCAGTCACTTTCATGGCCACAGGTGTATATAAGAAAAAAAAGTAAAAAAAAAAAAAAAAAATCACACACCTAGTCATGCAGAGTGCTTCTACAAACATTTGTGAATGAATGGGTCGCTCTCAGGAGCTCAGTGAATTCTAGTGACAGGATGCTGCCTGTGCAGTGAGTTTTAAAGTTTCCTCACTGCTAAATATTCCAAAATCAACTGTTAGTGGTCTTATAACAAAGTGGAAGCAATTGGGAACGACAGCAACTCAGCTACAAAGTGGTAGGCGACGTAAACTCACAGAGCAGTGTCAGTGGATGCCGAGGCACATAGTTAACAGAGGTCACTAACTTTCCGCAGAGTCAGGAGAACCCTACTTGTCTAACTGCATTGTGTAAAGTATGATGGAGAGGGGATTATAGTGTGGCATTGCTCTTCAGGAGTAGGGCTCGGCCTTTTAGTTCCAGTGATAGGAACTTAACTGGCCTACACAGAGTGCTGATCTCACAGAACACCTTTGAAATTAATAAGAGCGGAGTCTGAAAGCTGGGTCTTCTCATCAGTCATCGGTTTCTGACCTCATAAATGCAGTTTTGGAAGAATGGTCAAAAATTCCCATAAACACTCCTAAACCTTGTGGAAAGCCTTCCCAGTAGAGCTGAAGCTGTTATATTTTCAAAGGGTGTGCCAACTTCATATTAAATCCTGTGGATTAAAAATGGGATGTCACTCAAGTTCATTTGCGTGTGAAGGCAGACAACTGAATACTTTTTGCAGTATAGTGTCTCTTCCGTCTTTATTTTAAGATAAAAGAGACAAAGAACAGAAATGGAAAATTAAACCTTCACACAATGTGAAGCTCTCTGATTGAGATAATCAGTCAGGGTATTTACATTTTATTTGCCAGGTCACATAGTTTTAAATCTATGCTGGCAGGTTGCCAGTTTTTTCGCATGTTATTTAAGGTTTGAGCAGTCAATATTAACTGTCTTCACTCAAACTGGCAGTAACCCTAAGTTTTCCTGAACTGAGCGTCTTTCATCAAGACACATTGTTCAGAATGCCTCATGATCTCACAGTAGGTAATGCATACCAAAAGCTCTTTTTTTATCTCAGTAAAAAGAAAACTCAGTATTTTCATGTAAGAGAAATACAGAGAAATCATGAATTAATTAAGAGCGCTGACAGATACTAGCTGCCTGGTCACTGTGACAAAAAAAGCAAAGACACCACACAGCTGATACTTCAGGAGCCTGTCAGGGCAGTAAGAACAAACACACACACACAAACACAGCAGTGGGCAACAGGTTGTCTGTTGGTTACAAAGACTTACTTGTAGCCATGGGGCTGCAGGATTGCATCACTGAAAGTAATACAAATGCCAGAAAAATCACAGCCATTGTTGCCCTGAGCAAGAAACTAAACTCTAACCTGGTTCCTTCCTCTTGCTTGAAGCTTTGCTCCTCTTTTGCTGCAGGCTGACTCGATTCAGTATAAAGACTAAAGCAGACACCCCAGGCATACTGCCATATTGGCTTCTTGTCCAGTACGTGTCAGCTTGGTAAGTTAGGTTCTCTACATTTAGTCATGCTTTACAAAGACATTTACTTTACCTTGCATCAATTAACTTTCAGCCATTTGTAAAAGCTATGCTATCACTTTTAAAGCCGGCAAGCTTGCTAACAGTTGCATATTTATACCTCTAAATGATACAAAGCAGGAGTGAAACTTGTGTGAAGCCATGTGTTGGTCCATCTAATCAATATTAGTGCAACTTTCATTCATTTCAGCTCAATTTATGTTATATTAGCTCCCTATGCCATGAATTTATAAAATCCAATCAAAATTAAATGAAATCACAGACCTGAAAGCTACAGCTCAATAGGAATTGTGGTAACAACATAATTTTACTTTATAAAAAAAATAGAAAATCATCATAATCATCTTCCAGCCCATCAATATTTATTTCCCTAGTTTCTAGGTGGTGCCAAAAGTAGCAATAGTGGTTAAATACATCCTCTTCCACTTCCCCATTTTCCCCAGTTCAACCCTGCCTTTGACAATCCTTTAACTCATGAATGCCAAAGAACATACTGCTGACATAGCACAAATCAGAGGAGTGTCCCTCAAGGTTTTTTCACTCATCAACATCTGGAATAGAAACTTAATTTATGTACTACAAAAATATGATTAAGATAATCATCAGCCAAATATGGCTGATAAGAATCTAATCTTAAAAACTCAAGTACTCTTCACACTATATCATGCACTGTCAGCAAGCATCTAACTGTAATCAACCTGTGATTGGATGCATTAATCAGTTCTTCACATGTTCACATTTACAGATAAACAGATGGACATATGAAAGGGTAGAAAGTACCTGGTATATCCATGAAATCATCCAGGTTGGGCTGCAGTGGAGTCAAGCCTGGTTGAATCATGTCAGCATTGCTGGTGTATGCTGAAGTGGAAGAGAACATAATAATAGATGCATGCGTGAGAAAGAAATGCTCTAGTGCTATTGTGTTTTTTGTTTTTTGTTTTTTTTTGACAAGTCATCTTTCATCATAGGGAATTTCCTTATTTGTAATGTGGGTTTCATTGGCTGAATTGCTAACCCATGTGACCAGCAGACAGAGTCACCAAACTGAGGTAGGAACTTAGAAAGTGAAATACTTCTACATTATATTAAAGCATAGTTTGGATTTGTTTGCCCTCTTGCTGAGAGTTAGAAGATGGATCTTTCATCAAAGGCTGTTTTTAACATAGATTAGCAAAAAGTGGACACTGGTAAATGGCCTGCATTTGTATAGCACTTTACTCAGTCCCTAAGGACCCCAAAGCGCTTTACACTACATTCAGTCATTCACACACTGGCAATGGCAAGCTACGTTGTAGCCAGAGCTGCCCTGGGGCGCACTGTCAGAGGCGAGGCTGCCGTACACTGGTGCCACTGGGCCCTCTGACCACCACCAGTAGGCAAACATGGGGTTAGTATCTTGCCCAAGGATATTTGGCATGCAGCCAAGAGGCAGCCTGGGATCGAACCACCAACCTTCTGATTAGAGGCTGACCTGCTCTGCTACCTGAGCTACAGTCACCCCAGACACTGGCAGAAACAGCCAGCTGGCTGTGTTTAAAGGCAACCTGTCCACCTGCCAGCTGAAGAAATCACATATCTTATTTGTTTAGGTTGCACAAGAAACAAAGTGTTGATGGGGACTTCCTGCTTTGCCTTGTTGTTCCCTTGTCACCGTGAGATGGCTTGGAAAACAGCACAGACTCCAAAATGTATTGTGTCTGATAGTCCCCAGCTCTGACTGAGCTTTAGGCGTGCTGATCCACATTGCCTTTTTACCCATGTTTTCATCTTTTTAAGCTAGGACAACCATCTGCTGGGTAAAGGCATACTTTGAACAGACAGATAATGAGAGCGTTGGGAAGTGCGAATGGATGACAGGCTACTGTTAAAAACCCCCAAACCCCCCCCACACACACACAAAAACAAACAAACAAAAAAACAGGTGATGTAGCACTGCAGTAAACAGGCCCCATCCCTACTTTTATATGTTGCTGGTATCAAATTTTAAAGAGAAAAAAAAATATATATATGTGTATTTCTCAATTTCTCTGCATTTTATATGATGCCCATGTATTATTTTCCATCAAATTTAACTTTTAATTATTTGAAAATTAATGCATTCTGCTGTTATTTACCTTTTTTTTGGAAAAGGGCATTCATTTCTGAAAACAAGACCACATTTAAAATGAGAGAAATAAAAGTCCAACCATATCTCTATGATTATGTTCCTTTTTTGCTGAAAATCTGTCCCTAAAGCTCCTGTCTATGACAGACTTGAGTTAGAAATATTATTTTGGGCAATTTATTTGATTCTAAAAGTAAAATGAACCAGGATATAATTTTCAGCCCAGTAACAACTAATTGGAATCAATTATTTAATCCATGCACTATGCAGCCTACGATCAGCCTTGCTTTTAAATGCTTCCGATCAAATTCTGCAGGATTTGAGACACAAGTCCCTGCTGAAAGTCATTCCACAAACTTGTCTACTACTCACTGTTGTGTCGCTCGCTGGTCCAGGGACATGGCTTCTGTGTCATGGTGAATAGGGTGTCAGAGATGTCGGACAGAAGGCAGTCCAGGTCAAACATGTGGACCTCCGCGGGGACAGCTTCAGGTTCCTGGTATGTCTGATAGGGCCATTTGTCCTGCCTGGCTTGGCAGATCTGACCCTGCCAAACATCAACAAGGAATCAGAACACTTACAGGATCTGACATGCCAAGTTAATCCCAGATCTATCCATTAGGGGCTCAACATAAATAGAGCTGGAAAGTCCTAATTCATCAATGACTTCTAGTTCTCCCAATCTGTGCCTGCAATTAGTGCTCTATGAAAACTTTGTGTCACGTTTGTTCCGCTGATAAATGACAAAATGCCTCTCAAAACTAATATTAAAACAGCAAGAAAAAAAAACATCTATCTCCAGTTACACACAAAACAAAACTGCACACCTACAGCATTCACAACTTCAACATGAAACATGTGCTAAGCTGTCATCTCTCCCCCCCCCCCATCCCTTTCTGCCCCTTCTCCTTTGGAAACCCAGTGAACAACTCACAGAAATGAAGTGCCAAAGCCAGCCTGTTTGAGATGCTTTGTTTCACCCCGATCTTCTACTCCGCCTTTACCTTCCACTTCTAAGCCCAGGGCCACATTTATAGGGAAGCCCACCAGATTGAGCCGGAAACTATTTCTGATTACGTCTGAACACACGACATCCCCTCTTAGAATACAAGCACGCACGAGCAGAAATGAGGTAAGATTGTTGTGCGCACATGTATGTGTGTATGTGTGCGCGTGTGCATGTGGGGTGCATCATGAAAAAGCTGTTTTGACACATTGTTCAGAAACAGTGGGCCCTCACAGGTTTTCATTATGTTGGCTTTGTTCATTTCTTTATTTTGATGTCTCACCATTTCAATAAGAGCGGCAGCCTTTTGTCCCTGACCTAATTCTGGGAGTCGCACACACACACGTGCATGCAAACTGTAAAAGGCCCCTGCTAAACACAAACTGATGCTGCTTGGAGAAAATATACACATGCATATGAGCGGCTGAAAGACTGCAGCATCGACAGGGTGCGTTTACATCGTTTGGCGAGAAGTTTCATTTCAAAAGAGATTCTCCTAGATCTAAATCTAACTAAACTTTGGTATCCAGAAGGACGCAATTTTTTTTTTTAATCAAAGCTATTAGTGAACCTTACCCTACCCTACAGATTACCCCACTTTTAAAACATTTGCATCTCCCACCTATCAAGTTTGAATTTCATTCAACGACGTTGGTCCTTCCTTCCTGGTGGAGAGGGGGCCCACCTAAATTATTGAACTGTTTCATCCCTGCACTACAAGTTGACTTCTCTGGTCCTCAGAGAGGGGTCTTCTTACGGTTCCGTGTGCCAGTCCAAGAAATGAGGTTGATCGTGCCTTCCACACCTTAGCTCCAAAACTGCAGAACAGCTCAATTCTCTTTGTGCCCGTTTAAAAAGGCAGCTTAACCCTGTAACACCAAGTGCTTCGTATTTAATGGGTGAGGTTTTGAGACTGCTACATTGTCAGTGTGATTGTTTTTCATTGTTGTTCATTAAATAATGTATTCAAAAACATTTGATTTTTCTGTAAATTATTTGATGGCTCAGAGTGTACAGTGCTTGTAGTGTGTGTTCATTTTGTTTACTTATGTGTGTGTCTCCCTCTTGCAGAGTGAGATTTTTTTTTTCCTTACTCGTTTACACAGCATTATCACCTAATAGGATATTATTTCACTCTCAGACTGAATATAAGGGCTAAGTCTAGTGATCTTAATTTTCAGCCTTTTTCGTGTTATTATTAGAGCAGCTTTCCAGCTGCCTTCTTCACTCTAAACCACACACTACATCCTTCAGGTCCCTGCAACCTACTGAAATAGGGAAGGTGTGACCAGGTTTTGAAGAACAGCTCAGGGTCAGCTTCCCCTGAACCCACTGCTCCACCTCTCCCATGCAGCTGAGCCACAAACCACACCCTGCTACAGTCTGTAAATGAACTGTGTAAAAATCTATTGAAATACATTGTCACTGTAGATAATAATCTGAACATTATTTTACAATTCTACTTTATTAGAAAGTGGTTGATGCTAAAAATGTAAAGCCAATTAAATTTTAGACTAGGGCTGTCACAGGTTAAAAGTGCACAACTGTAACTGTGTAACTGCATATATGACATACGACATTCACACTTTTGACTAGTGTTTTTCTAAGCACTAAATGTAATCTGTTAAGAGAATGGTGTGATAAGGATATGAGTGCACAGAGCATAAAAACACAGTGAAGTGATCTTTGACCTGTCAGCTACTTGCTGATATTGGCCTTGCCGCGTAATCCATCAAAAGACGGGTCAGACACAGCATTATTATTGAAGTTTTCCTAATGTTGAACTCAAGTAAAGCTTGGACTTCCAGTGCCACAGCACATCTACAGAAAAATGAAAAATTAGAGCCCATGAAAGATGAAATATGAGGAATACTATCATGAATGAGGCACCTCCCTCTCTCTGCCCCCCCGCTGTTTCTCCTCTCTGCCACTAAATATTTTGTCTCTGCCACCTTAGCGTCTCTGTCGAAAGCAGATGCCCCTCTGCTGCCCGGTTTTTGCCAAGTGCTGCTGGAAGTAGGTCATATTTGATTAGGTTACATTCATTTTTTTCACCATTTTTCTTGAATAAAGATTAAGAGTTATGGGTATTGTTGCAGCAGGCAGTTAGCTGGGTCAGTTGCCTTCATATGTCAGGTTGTGACGCACAGCCCAAGTTGTTTTGCCCATTTCTATTTTCTTTTTTAAATCTCTTTTTTTCTCCCCTCCTCCCTTGTTCAGCCAGGGAGGCTAAATTCAAATGCTAAAAATAGTCGCTTGGTGGTCTTTAGTGATCCTATGTCACTACAAGGACATTCAAAAGTAAACAATGCCAGCAGGTCACCCAAAAATTACAATATATGTTGGATCAGTTGGCCAGCTTCAGCCTCCACTCTTCAAAATCAATACTTTTCAACTTTAATTTCCTTGCAATATTGCAATAATGTAGCAATAATGAAGTAATGTGTGACTTCTGACTTACCTCTTGAAGCATTAATAGGATGTCATCCTTCTTTTTCTGAAGCTGCAGCAGAAAAAGACAGAGCGAGTGTGGAAATGAACCATGTTTTTGTTTTTATGCACATCACCTTATGTTAACTAATTACAGTTTTGATCAGGTAAAAGTGTTGGAAAGTGGGGCCATTGGGGTTCATCCTTTGGGGACTATGAAAACGTGACAAACTGTCCAACCAATAGGTACTGGTACTGACTTAGAGACAGTTTAAAGATGTACTGTGAATAAGGTGAGCGCTCACCCTCTTCTTGTAGTAAATCCTCCACTTATGGTACTCCTTGATCACTACCTCAATCCTTCTCTTCCAGTAGCTGCCCTCTAATATGATCGCCTGTTGACAGGATGCCAGTGAAACACTAAGTATGTTTTTTTTCCAAGGATGAGCTTAAATATGCAACACCTACATCATTCATTCACTCACTTCGGGCTTTCGATGCGCATCTGCCTCCAAGCCATCCAGCGGGGTCACAAAGCCACATACTGGGTTTTTCCTCTTCTCCACATCTGAGCCAAGCAGAAAGAGGGAAAAAAGGACAAGAAAAATCAGCTGCGGCGTAGACATTCATTCTGGTGAAATGTGGATTCTCTCAACCCATGTTAGGTCACCCGGTTCTTCTAGTCTCACAATTTAAAAAAAAAAAAAAAAAAAAAAAAGCACCAGCACTCACACTGAATGAACCATGCTCTCCAGATTGCATTGTTCAGACGGATCTTATCCCTCCACAGCAACCGCAGACCCTTAAAAGATTTCCATTTAGGAGAGACTATCTTACCACTGTGGAGAAAAGAAAGGTGGAATATGTATTTGTTTCGGGGAAAATGTGAAAGCCCTTTCATTTATAGTCTTTGAGGCAAAAAGGCATAAACGTGCATAAATGACGTTTATGCCTCTTTTAGAAAAAAACAATAGGAACACTGCCTCAAACCTGCCCTGATTTTGACTAATAGTAGCCAATCAACTTATTCCCCGGTATACAACCCGGCTTTATGTGCTTTCCCCCCCCCCTCCCTCACTGTTTCTCTGCCTGCTGAGAATAGAGCTCCTAATGTGAGGTGCTCAAGGAGTTGCTAGGAAGCCTGGGGAAATCATTCTCAACATGCTTTTAATGGACTGACATGGCTGCGTATTATTCAGCCCGAACAGCAGAGACAGCCTATTGCGAAAAAACAAAGAGCAATCAGCAGAGGAACCACTTTACATCAGTCTGGTTAATGATAAATAGCGGAAAGCAGAGCAGCAATCTGTGCGGAATAAGAGGCCATGTCATAGTCTTGGAAAATATATATAAATATATAATAAAAGTACTTGTTTTAAATCTATTTTTTTTTGTGTTTGATAATAGTTGCACAATGAATCCTGAAACAGTGCCACAATTTGTGAAACTAGATCTATAAACAAATGCAATTTTCCACCCAGTGACAGCAGATTTTAAAAAAAAAGAAAGAAAAAAAAAGTCTTCTTTGGGCCAAGGGTTGATGAAAGCTCTTATAAACACGGTTTCAAAGAAAGTGGTCCTCATTTTTTAAGTAAATGAAAAATCAATGTGTAGTCTGATGTTACTGAAACGTAAGCATGTTTAGAGAGTATAGGGAGGTTTCTTTGGTATTTGGTTTGTTTTAAGTGCGGCGGCTTCCTCTGCTATAGTTGCAAATAGCTCCTGCTATATGCAGGAGCTATTTGTGACATCTTGTAACAAATGGCTGCTCTCAAACAGAAAAACAAATTTCTAGGGCATCGTGTCAGGAGTTTCTTTCCTTTGCATCAGTCACACTGTCCTTTGTCCAGTCCTGCCAACTAGAATCAAAGTCCACTTTTTTTTGGTGAAAATTTCCAAACTGGTTATGCAACAGACTGACAACACATATACACAAACAACCACAGCATTAACTATCAGCTTTGAAGGGAATTCTATTAAGACAAATATAAATATATATATTAAAAAATATATTTTAAAATATGGTTTAGTTTAGTTCGTTTAGTGAGCTTCGGTTAATTTACAATACTCTTATTTTAAAACAGAGACTGATCCTGTGCATATCGCTGCTTTAAATGTCAGCTCAGAATGAGACACTTTCACATTCTTTGGAGATATTTTCTTCCACATGGTTTAGCTGAACTGAACAAGCAGAAAGCTGAAAATAAAAATGCTGATTAAAACCCCGACTTCATTCTTTCCCCCTACTGCAAGCAGCAGGGACCCACCTGTAGGCCAGTGACATGCACTCGAACAGGCGGGTCAGAGTGGGGTCGATGCTTAGGCTCCCGGAGCTGAGTGGACCGTAGCGGTACGTTTGACACCCCGTTCTGTTCACCGTGTCAAAGTCGTACCTCAGAGACCCTCCACTCTTCCTCCTCCGCGCCGCAGAGTCGCTGTGGGGCGAGGATACCATGAAGTGTCCGCTGTGGATCACCTGAGTGCGGGGGAAAGCTTCGGGCGACGGCCCGGTGCCGGCCACCCGAGCGGGTTCCCCCTCCGGGTCAGAGTCCGATTCTAAGAAGTCCTGAAGCTGGCTCTCTCCGGCCGAGCAAACACTCCCTTTGCCCGCCATTGCGCACTTTCATTCAGCGGTGAGGATCGGACAGAAAGTGAACTTTCTCCTCAGCTGTCTTCCCCCGCTTCCTGTCCTGTTTTCTTCAGATATTTGAATATTTCCTCAAGGAAGAGCCGTTTGCTATCAAGCAATGATTATCCTCATCTGTCAGTGGAGGGCTCAGCCAACCAGCTGCAGGACCTACACCTCTGGAGCACGGTGTGTGTGTGGACTGTTGTGTAACAGCATACTATCATTATGTCAACTTCTCGAACTGGTAAAGTCCCGAAGAAAATAGACAGAAAGTGGTAATTATTAATAAACCAAAAAAAAAAAAAAGTATTAGAAAGTAGGAGTAAACCGGCTTCAAGTGGATGTGTCACAGATTCATATTATCATCACTATATACACAAACAACCACAACCTTAACTATCAGCTTTGAAGGGAACTGTATATATATTTTAATTTGCTTCTAAACTTTAACATTTTAGATGTGTTTCAGCAAGCAACAATTCTGTGCATGTAAAAGGATTTCTGCACATTTAAAACATATCACATATATCTGTGTTTAGGAATGATTATTAACAAGTTCTGATCCTTCATAATTGATATTATGGAGCTTTTTTAACCCATAAAGCAAAAAATACCGGCCTCTATTGGCGGTATTCTTTGTTGCATGTTTTCTAATTATTTCTGTGTGTGTGTGTGTGTGTGTGTGTGTGTGTGTGTGTGTGTGTGTGTGTGTGTGCGTTAAGCCTGAAAATATTTTCTTGAAATATTTCCGGATAAAATAATTTAAAAAGCCTCCACAGCAAGCAGACACGAAGGAGTGGGGCTTCCCTTCACCTCACCTCCAATTGGTTGTAGTAGATGGCTGTCCCTCCCCGAACCTGGGTCTGCTAGAAGCTTCTTCCTGTTGAAAAGGGTTTTTCCCTCCCACATTTGCCAAGTGCTTGCTCAACAGGATTGTCTGATTGTTGGGGATTGTTCACCGTTCACAGTTCACTGTACTCAAATGGCCTCCAGTCACCAGATCTAAATTTAAAAAAGCACTTTTGGGATGTGGTAGAACAGCAAATTCACATCATGGATTTGGAGCCGACAAATCTTCTATAACTCTATGACACTCTGTAATACTTTGTTGAATCTGTGCCACAAGCACAGATCTGAAGGCAAAAAGGGGTCCAACATGGTACAACCAAGATGTAACTAATGAAGTGTCCAATGAGTGTATATTAGTTCATTCTTAGTCATGACAAAGGAAAAATAACTACAAAGTGCAGCTCTTCAAGTTGAATATACCTTTCACAGTCTCTTAGCCTGTTAGCCCAGTCAGCCTTCTGGTCACTTCTCTAAGCTTTAATGAGTCTCTGGCTGTTCATGGAGGACCCTAAAAATGCCCATATTGTGAGGGGTACACCCGCTTCGGATGTTATCAGTCCATACAGTGGACGTTATTAGCAGAAATCAGTCCCATAGATATGGGCCAGGATTGACCTTCTCTACCTCCTAAACTGTTCAGAAGGTTGTTATCATCCATCCAGATGGATGATAATAAACTGTTCAGAAGGTTGTTATCATCCATCCAGATGGATGATCACTAACAGGAGCATGGGAAGTACTCCAGAATCCACTCTCGCTGGAATCTGGTGAATACCGCAGAGTTTACAGGTAAGACCATTTAAACGGACAGCATTTGTAGAATGACTATTAAAAGTAAGCGATGTTAGTAATACAACGAGTGCCGGAGTCAACCAGAAAACGTCTCCCAGAGTGTGTCCTCTATGAAGAGCAGCCTTTCCTTATTGTCAGCGGTCGCAGCCGCTATAAAATGCTGGCGGGCTCGTTTCCCTTAAAACTGCAAAGGCGGCACGGTGCTGTCACGCGCGATTCCAGCCACCATCAATGAGTTGGAGGAGCCCGGGAGAATAGGCGGGGGCACGGGAGATGCCATCAGTGAGTCGGGAACTATCGCCTGGATCCTGAAGCTCCTGGTAGCCAGGAGAATGCGATACGCTTCTTCTGTGAGTGAGCGGTAGTCCTTCGCGGCCAGCAGTGGGGAGTTGGCGAGGCCAGCTCGCACTGGAGCTGGCAACTGTTGAAAGAAAACATCAGTGAAGAGGAATCCCCCGTCATCCGTTCCTAGCAAGAACAGCATGCTCTCCATGAGCTCGAGAGCATCACCCAGGGCTGAGAGAGAGAGGATTCTAGGCCCGCTCTGCATCGGAGAGGGAGTAGCCTTGAGAGAGGTGTATTTCACTAGCTCTGCTATCACTTCCGACATAAACGAAGACAGAAAACTAAACAGCAGTGACTTTTGTAGGGTTACTGAAGTTGGGCTAGCTTGTATATAATGATGTCCTACATGGTTGGCTAGCTACACAGCTATGCCAGCATAACATAAACAGTGAATTTGGAGGATGAATGCTAACTTTTTTCCACTTGATGAGGGTTCCTGATGGTTAGAGACAAACCCCTAGCATGGCAGGATGCTGTAAACGGACCAAACTTCAGTCAGGAGAACAACTGAGATAATCCATCTGTAACACTTCCAGCTCTTCAAAAATCACAGACGCTCAGAAAGGTTGGCTTTTCACAGTTTATTCCTGCAGAAGACATAAAACACACTCAACAGGTGTCTTCTGATGGTACCAGCAATTGTAGCTCCTACAATGTAAAACAACATCACAAAAAGAACAGAAAAACAGTAAATCCAAACACATTTCCTGAAATGCGCAGCAACCACTAGGGAGCTGACAAAAGCTTACTGCCAAAGAGCATAAATACGGCAGAAACACTGTTTAACAGCAACCAGCCTTTGTTTCGGTTACACAGAAACTTTCTAACATCAGTATGAACCTATATACATCGACATGTACAACTTATGTAACAACATTCACACCAGAAACCATAAAAATGCCAGAGCCTTTCATTACAGAACTTACCCTCACAGTGAAAACGCGCGCTGTGAGGAGCAGAAGCCTTAGCAGCTTCTAAATGCTAGGGTGAGATCCGGTTTCTGGGTTTTCAAAATAAAATACAATAAAAAAATGATAAAATTCACACTTAAAATAATAATTAAGAACAGGTAAGTGCATGTTTTTCAGAGGTATTTTTAACTCCGTTACACATCCACAATAGAAGGTTAGTCATTCATATACTGCTGCATGGGCTGGGCTGTAGTTACATCGTAAGGTTTTAAAAACTGAGCTTTAAATTGAACAGTGGTAATAAAAACCAAGAGAGGCTGACAGTGATCATTAACTGAACAAGCCTTTAAGTTATGGAACGCCAGGACTGCCATAATGAATTAATTAAATACACCATTAAATACTTAATTAAATGTGGCAATAATTATTTTTCAAGATGGCGCCGCGGATGACAGCCTCGGTACTGCGCTCTCTCGCACTTTTCTTCCCCGGACCAGACGGCGTCTCACCCTCCTGCCTCAAAACCTGTGCTGAACAGCTGGCTCCCATCTTTACTCGCATCTTCAACAGATCCCTGGAGCTGTGTGAAGTTCCCTCCTGCTTCAAACGCTCCACCATCATCCCTGTTCCCAAGAAACCCACCATTACAGGACTGAATGACTACAGACCTGTCGCCTTGACGTCTGTGGTCATGAAATCCTTCGAACGACTGGTGTTAGCCCATCTGAAAGACATTACAGGCCACCAGCTGGACCCTCTGCAGTTTGCCTACCGGGCAAACAGGTCGGTGGATGATGCAGTGAACATGGGGCTGCATTACATTCTGCAACACCTTGACCACCCGGGAACTTACAGTATGCCAGGGTCCTGTTTGTGGACTTTAGTTCGGCTTTTAACACCATTGTGCCTGAACTTCTTTCCTCCAAACTCTCCCAGCTCAGCGTGTCACCAGCTACCTGTCAGTGGATCACCAGCTTCCTGACAGACAGAAAGCAACAAGTGAGGCTGGGGGAGATCACCTCTGAAACCCGGTCCCTCAGTATTGGTGCCCCTCAAGGATGTGTCCTCTCACCACTACTGTTCTCCCTCTACACTAACGACTGCACCTCCAAGAACTCGGCTGTCAAACTCCTAAAGTTTGCAGATGACACCACTGTCATTGGCCTCATTCAAGATGGTGATGAGTCTGCATACCGGCAGGAAGTTGAGCGGCTGGTACTCTGGTGCAGTCAGCACAATCTGGAGCTGAACACTCTTAAGACTGTAGAGATGACAGTGGACTTCAGGAGACATCCCTCAACTCTGCTCCTCCTCACCATATCAGACAGCCCTGTGTCAACTGTGAAGATCTTCGAGTTCCTGGGTACAACCATCTCCCAGGACCTGAAGTGGGAGACCAACATCAACTCCATCCTCAAAAAGACCCAGCAGAGGATGTACTTCCTGAGACAACTGGGGAAGTACAGTCTTCCACAGGAGCTGCTGATCCAGTTCTACACTGCGGTCATTGAGTCTGTCCTGTGCTCCTCCATCACAGTCTGGTATGGAGCAGCCACTAAACAGGACAGGAGCAGACTGGAGCGGACTGTACGGGCAGCAGAAAGGATCATCGGCCTGCCCTCCATCCAGGATCTGTACCTCTCAAGAACCAGGAAACGGGCAGGGAAAATCATCACAGACCCCTCACACCCTGGACACAGACTTTTTGATCTGCTGCCCTCTGGCAGACGGTACAGAAGCCCGCAGACCAGGACCACCCGACACAGGAACAGTTTCTTTCCCCTCGCCATCTCCCTTCTTAACAGTTGACCTGTCACACTGCTCCCACTGCCAGACTGCAGCTGCACCTTATGTACATTTTGTAGTATTCATTTCACCTCATTCATTTCTGTATTTTATGTATATAAGTTTAGATTCGTTATTTATAGTTGGTTTACACAGCTTTGTGTACGTATGTGTAATGTGTATATAGACACGTATGTGTGTGTGTGTGATTTACATTACTGTGCTTGAGAGCCACCATCTACCGGAACCAAATTCCCTGTATGTGTCTGCACATATACTTGGCCAATAAACACGATTCTGATTCTGATTCAGATTAATTAAAATTGGAATTAATTAATTAAATAAATAGTTATGACACATGTAATTAATTAATTATTGACACATTTAATTAATTATTTATGTATTTCACATTTTAACTCATTCACTGCCATTGACGTCTATAGCCGTCAATTGCAGTGAATGAGTCAATGGGTTTAACTCATTCAGTGCCAATGGCTGGCAGTGAATGAGTTAATTAATTATTGCCACATTTAATTAATTATTTAATGGTGTATTTAATTAATTCATTATGGCAGTCCTGGCGTTCCATATTATGTGACCTTAAAGGCTTGTTCAGATTAAACAAGCCCTGAGAAACATCTACCACGAGTCAAGCTGCTGCGTCCGTACAAATAATGGGATTTTGGACTCGCTCGACATCAACAGGAAGGTCCTTCAGCGCACCACCTCATGACCACTAGCCGATGTGGTATCCGGTTGTTCAGTCTGACGTCACTAGCCGCGTCTGGACCTAAACTCCGCTGCAGGTCCATATATCAAACGATCACTATGGCATTACTGAGAGTTGAAAAACTGTCTAAAGTCTTTCATCTTTAATAAAATGATCAGCGTTCTGCTCTACCAGGTGTGACAATTGAGTTTAACATCCAGGCATCCATGAAAAAGGAATTTATGACATTTAACGGAGTTAGAAGTTAGCAGGGAGTTAGCTCGCTAGCTTCTATCTAAATACAATATAGCATGTCCTGACTGCTGGGTTTTGGAAACAAATTAAAACGTACAGCTCTGTTATCACTTCCAGCATAAATGAAGACAGAAAACTAAACAGCAGTGACGTTTGTAGGGTTACTGAAGTTGGGCTAGCTGGTATATAATGATGTGCTACGTGACCGCTAGCGACACAGCTATGTTAGCATAATATAAACAAGCTAACTTTTTTTCTACTCGATAAAAGTTAACGTGAGTGTTCTCGGTGGTCAGGAACAAATGTAATCGCATGGCAGGATGCTGTAAAAGGACCAAACTTCAGCCAGGAGAACAACTGAGATAATCCATCTACAATACGAGGTTAGTCATTCATATACTGCTGCATGGGATGGGCTGTAGTTACATTCTAAGGTTTTAAAAACTGAGCTTAAATAAATGATTAGCGGTAATAAAAGCCGAGGGAGGTCAACAGTGATCACTGACTGTTTTAGGAGCTTTTTGAGATTAAATAGAAGAAAATACATAACATTAAGCATGTTAATAACACAAAAGCCATATTAAACGCAGACTACTTTAGGCCCGGAAGTAGGATTCCTCACGTCATCACTTAACAATCACATTAGAGCTACGATTTTGTTTCGCCGGTCACGTTCTTTGCCAACATCCGGAACAATTACCGAAGATAGCCATGTCGTGGAGACCCGCCCAGGGGTCACTGAGCTGGTTCCTAGGTTATTCAGTTAGTTTATTTGCTTTCTCCTCGTGTATTTACCCCGTGTCCCTCTCCATATATCTGAGAGTTTCCATGTCTCATTTCTCCTGTGTTTTCTCTCTCCCTCCTGTCTGCGTCTCTGTGTACTTCCTGTTTAACTGTGATAGTCTCCCGTCAGTGTACATCACGTTTTTTTGATCCTGCCCTGTCTTGTTATAATTATTAGTATCAGCTGTGTTCCCTGTGTGCTCCCACGTCCCTCGTTATCCTTCTGTGTATTTATGTCCGTGTCTCCCTTAGTTCTGTGTCGCTGCTGTGTGGTGTTGGCTCAGCAGGCATTACACACACACACACACGCAGGTAGGAACAGAGGATCACTGGAGATAACTCCTTTTTTATTATTTTTTCTTCTTCCCAAATACCACAACAACAACATACTCATTCCCGTCCTCTATAGAGTTTCTGGTAAATGCATCTACAGAACAAATGCAACAGTATGTGGACACAAGAGTCTCGTCCTCCCTCTTAGCTGTATGACCTTCCCCATGTCTTCCCAGTGAGTTTAGCTTTCCTAGTTTAGCTTCATACTGTTTGTATTTGTATTTGCCTTTCCCCCCATTCTGTTAATAAAGCTAGATTTTGAGTTAAGTCCCTGTTCTGGTGAGTTTGCGTTTGGGTCTCTCTCCTGCCTGCATTCAGCGTTTCATGACAGGTAATTCAAAACCCAGATATTTCATGAGGTGGCACTCACTGTGAAAAGTTTGAGAACCACTGGTTTAAACGATGTTATAATGGATTGGATTTATATAGCGCTTTTCAAGGCACCCAAAGCGCTTTACAATTCCATTATTCATTCACTCTCACATTCACACACTGGTGGAGGCAGCTACAGTTGTAGCCACAGCTGCCCTGGGGCAGAGTGACAGAAGCGAGGCTGTTATGACAGAAATATTAGCTTCTGTCATGACCAGAGATGGGCAGTAACGCGTTACAGTAATCCGATTATTTTTTTCAAGTCACAAGTAAAGTAAGGGATTACTATTGCAAAAAAAGGTAATTAGATTACTGTTACTGCGCTACTAAAACCGTGATTTTGCGAGAGTGTCTCATGACAATGACGTAAGCGAGTGCGACGTTCGTGGCAACAGCTGTGTGCAGATCAACAATGGATAATATATCGACTGTGGGAGAGAGGATGATCATGCAGCGTTTAAAGCATGGAAGTACTGACCTTACTTTGAGTTTGATTCCGTAAAACGTGACAAAAACATTAGCGTCCGCTGTTCGAAGAAAACGTCTTTTTACAGCGAAAAAAACCCCCCTAACCTTCCGCACAGCACCGAGTAGGCTACGCTGCCTGAATTATTGAATTATTGTTTCTATCTTAATGATTTCAGCTGACTGGTTTCAGCTCAGATGTTCTGCTTTTTCCTTTCAGTAGATCAAAGCAGCTTGCGCTCTTTCTGCTTCCATTTTGATGGCAAGAAGAAGAATGCTTCAACGAAGTGGCATTCGTGGTCTCAGTGAACGGTGTGCCAATCATGGTCACACACTGCATGTGATTTTAAAAGCAACATGTCTGTTCACTGCAACGATCAAAAAGTTTGAAAAATGTATTGTTGTTGTGAGATGTATAATATTAGTGCATGTTACAGTTTGTTATTAAAAATTGAAAACTGAACAAGGAGGTATCTGCTTTTGACTAAGCAAAGATTAATCTGATCCCATTTCCTGTCTCTACTGTTTGAAGATTTAGCTGAAGGTTGCTCAACTGTAATCGTCAGGATATATATTTATTCCAGCTCTCATAAGGCAAAGGAGTAAATCAGACTTATCAAATGTTCTTTAAATAGATACACAATGTGAAGTTCATAATTTTCATACAAATAAAACTAATGACAAACATGAACAGCTGTGCTTTATTTCTGAGACATGAATGTTGTAAGCAACTTTATTTTTTGAATGTGTTCATATTTAGACAGTGTACATTTGTAGGCTGAAAGTGTAATGCGGAAGCTGAGGTGATGGTCAACAGAAGGTAAATATATATAAATAAAAAACAATACCTTGTGCAGCGTGTGGACACTGTGCACACAATCACCTCATTCACTGTAGTAAACATGCACCGCTAGCTAATGTGATCGACTCTGTCTCCAGGGTTACATCGTAAAGCTATGCAAATGTCATCCGGGGAAGGATTTTTTATTATCGAGTGGTTGCATGCTTTTTGTTTTAATGTTGAGTGTATTTTAGTGTTGCATGCTTTTATTGTATTTATTGGGACTTCTCCCGGAGAGTCTCCGTCCCCTTGCTTCCTCAATTAGATGCACCTGGAGGGCACAGGGGACAGGAATCAATCGGGCCTCCCTTGTTGGCAGCGGCCAACGGAGGGTCTGGCAGGTCAGAGAAGGGGACGTGTATGGCTGGACGTAGGGCAGCAGGAGAGACATGGAGCAGCGTAGCGGTGTTTTGCCAAAGTAGTTACCCCTGGCAAAAGTTGTTTCCCCATCTACGGGAGCGAGCAAAGTAGGAGGAGCCACTTGCCCAGCTTCGTTCTGTACACTACTTGTCACTGATCTGCAGTCGACGCAATAAAGCGTAAAACCTGGAAAACAACAGACTCGATGTATTTTAATACTAGTTTCCCCCGGGACAACATCGCCAGCCGGCAAAGATATTGCCGACATACTGGAGTCGATCGACAAGCGATTGTCCAGTTTCGACGCAAGGCTGTCCTTGGTGGAGATTCTTCACCGGGAATTTAAATGCTTGCGAGAATCCCTGGTGTTCAGCCAGCAGCAAGTGGAAACGCTTGCTGCTGAAAATGCCACGCTAAGGGAGTCGGTGAAATGTCTCACAGAAAATGTTACCCAGCTCAATAGAGAAAATAAAAAAATAAATGAAACAGCAATTGATCTACAAGCTCGTAGCATGCGTGATAATCTGGTATTTTCTGGTATTCCAGAAGCCGCTGGAGAGGACGCGGAGACCACGGTAAAAAGCTTCATCAAAACCCACCTGAAGCTGCCGGAGGACACGGTGAAGAACATCGTCTTCGATGGGGTGCATCGCCTCGGCCCCATTCGGGCTACGGCCGGGAGACCACGTCCTATGTGGCAAAATTCGGCCACTTGAAACAAAAGCAACATGTGAAAAGCCGCGAATTAAAAGGAACGGACTTCAGCGTGAACGACCGGTCACGCTGAAGTCCGTGACCGGTCGTTCCAACGATCTCTAAAGAGATCTTGGAACGACGCAGGGTCCTCTTCCCAATCCGACGCGGCTTCATCCAGAAGGACTCCCGCGCTGTCATCGTTGTGGACCGGCCCTACGTGGATGGACAGCTCCACCGCGACCCCAACATCACTCCGTGGCTGTATTAACCTCACACCAGATAAGAATCAGCTACACCCTTTCCCTATCCACTCACACTAACTTGCATTAATATCTGTTTAACTTACCGGTATCAAATCGCATCTTAAAGTGTGATTTCATAGCAGAATTAACACCGTCACTCTCCGTCAGTGATTTAATTGGAATGTTTACGTTTTGGGTTTTTTTCTTCTCGTTTTTTTCCCTCTCTTTTCCCCCTCTTTTCCCCCTCTTGTTTTTATGCTGCTCACCCTTGTCCTTGGTTTCTTTCTTTATTTCTTTCACTGCTTCGATCACCTGCTTCGACACTCATCCACAAATATCATCCTTTATTTCGACACATACGCACAGCACAATCACGCACAGTCATGCGCTCAACGGCAGCACATTTACATCAGTCAGACAGCACACACAGTCGTATAGGATACACACACTTAAGCCAAGCCTACTCATATTAGTAAATATGCACACACATAGTCAGACTCAAGGAGCATCTCGCCACACATTTTTTTCTCTCTCTCCTTCTCTTTATTTATGAACAAGTGATGTATTCTCTCCACCTGTCTAAGCGACCCACACAGCATACATCCCTAGTTATACACAAACATCTATGGGTGTACTGAGGTTCGTTACATGGAATATAAATGGAGCAGGCTCCAGAGAAAAGAGGTTAAAAATATTTAACCAACTCAAAAAACTACAGGCAGACGTTGTCCTTTTACAAGAGACCCACAGACCTCTTAGAGGTTTGAATGAACTTAAAACACCTGAGTTTCCTAATGTGTTCTCAGCTTGTTATAATTCTAGACAAAGGGGAGTAGCAATTTTAATACATAAAAATATTAATTTCACAGTACTCGATACAGTTATAGATCCAGAGGGCAGATTCTTAATCATTAAACTATCTATACTTGATAAAAAGCTATGTATTGCAAGTGTATATGGTCCAAATGTTGATGATCCCTCATTCTTTCACGTTTTTTTCAGTGCACTCTCTGAACACTTAGGTGGCACACTTGTTCTTGGAGGCGACCTCAACCTTGGACTAAATGAAGAAATTGATAGGCTCAATACAGCAGGAACTCCGCGTAATTGGCAGTCCACAAATATAATCAAACAGTATATGAGCGACTTTGGTCTTTGCGATGCATGGTGCTCCCTTCACCACACCAGTAAGGAATATACTTTTTTCTCACATGTCCATCACTCTTACTCTCGTCTGGATTCTTTTTTGGTCAGCAGCTTGTGACAAAGTGGAGAAGCAGTTGTAATTCTCTCCATTTGTCCCATTTGTGTTTACCTTTTTTTTTTTGCACATTGTACACATTATTCTGTTTCTATGTATTTGCTATGATTTGCTATTTGTCAAGTAACATTGCTTCACTCACTATCCCGGGTTTGTTTGTGTAAGCGTTTTGTTGCCGGCAAATCAAACATTCTACAAATTAAGACAAATACTAAGTTATGTTTCTTTATACTTTATTATGTTACAGATTAAGGCTACGTTCACACTGCAGGTCTTAATGCTCAATTCCGATTTTTTGATCAAATCCGATTTTTTTGTCTGCGTGTTCACACTACAAATAAAATGCGACAGCAAACGCGCTCTAGTGTGAACGCTCAAAGCGGCCCGCATGCGCAAAAGAAGACTTCACACACAACGCGCTCTGTTTAGACCCAGAGCAAACAGTATTGTTTGATAGATGGCCTTTAATATAAAGAGTTCGGACTTTACATTTCCCAATTTTTGCTTTAAGTTATTTTGTTATTTACATAATAATGTAAATAACCTAATAATGATCCTTATTGCTGTTTTAGAGAGGAGCGGTGCTTCAAAGGATAGTTGCAGATTTCTGTCAGAATCTGCAGATTATACAGTACAAATAAAATGTTCACGTTTCTCCAACATTGTCTTCCCAACAGTTTCACTGATATCTACACGGGATGGCCAGAGAAGCGTTCGCGATGTCTTCTCTGGCGCTTCTCTGGCGCTGATAATTGGCGTCTGTCTTGTGTCAGTGACGTAAAAGATGGATTTAATGCGACCTGACCGTTCAAACAGCAGTCGCTTTCTAAAACATTGGATATGTATCGGATTCAGTACCACATACGAAAGTGACCCAGATCAGATTTGAAAATATCGGATTTGTGCCGGTCACACTGTCATACCATGATCGGATATGGGTCGCATAGGGTCAAAAAAAATCAGATTTGATGCGCTTTCGCCTGCAGTGTGAACGTAGCCTTAGTCATTTGTTCATACTTACTTTGTATGTCTTTTCAGTCATCATGAGGGTCAGGTGTGGGGAAACGCCCGCCTGGCATTTCCTCATTTTAAAGTCCTGATCATGTCACACATGACATCATCAGGTCAAACCAAGTGGAGGGGTTTCTTTTTCCAGAGAGATGCTTCCTTTTGTTTGTGTTAAGGTTTAAAGGGATTTGTTGAATGTTTTTTCCTTTTGTTAATACTGCCATTTAGTTGTGTAAATGTGCATATTAGAAGTGTGTTGAGGTTTTGTGTTTTTAGATAACCTGAGTAGAGTTTTAGATCCCTCAGTTGAGTGAGTGGTACTGGCTGGGCAATTGGAGGGAAATTGATGGCCCTATTTAAAGCCAGTCTCTACCAGATGCAGGAGGGAGGAGAGGTGAGCTGTGTCACCAGAGTCATGTTATGTTGAGTTTTGTTAACTGAATTGATTTGGGGGAAGTTTTGTTAAGTTATACATTAAATTAAGTTCACTGTAAATAAATTGCTCACCTTGGAAACCTAAAATGTCTGCATAGTCTGCTTCCCTACCACCTTCCTTGATGTTCGAGTCTGACTACTTCACAAATGGTGGCAGCAGTGGCTCCAGGCCAGTAGGTAGCAGCAATGCAGAAAGGGGCCAGACCAAAAAAGCACCAAGTGCCAATGGGCTCTGCAAGTGAGGAGCCTCCAGTGCTCAATCAGCTAGAGGAAGCAGAGCAAGAGCAAGGTACTGAACTGCATAACCTTGCTGAACTTTCAAACCTCCTGCGTGGTTTTATGAGGCAACAAAGTGACAGAGAGGCCCAATGGGAACTGGAGAAGCAGCGGCAGGAAGATCGCTGGCGGAAAATTCAGCACCAGTTCACTCAGCTCCAGCAGGAAGTGCAATCAGAACGTCGAGAGCACCAGCTGTTGGTGGAAGGTGCAACAGCAGATACAGAGACACGTTTGAGGCCTACTGCGGAGCATCCAGCAATGCCTCAGTTACAATCTAACGTCATGGAGGCCGCAACAGCATCTCAGTCTGCCTCCTTAACAAGACCACCAGCTTGGAAAGGGCCTAAAATGCAGCCTTATAACGAGGATGAAGACATTGAGTATTACCTAACAACTTTTGAGAGGATCGCAAGCGGGTGCCAGTGGTCACACGAGGATTGGGCATTACATCTTGCTCCACTTCTCACTGGTAAGGCACGGGCTGCTTTTGTAGCCATGGACATTGATGAGATTATGGACTATATAAAGGTGAAGAAAGCTGTTCTTTAAAAGTTTGAAATATGTGCGGAGACTTACAGACTCCGATTTCGCTCCACTATGTTGGGCGATGGCGAGACACCTAAAGAGTTAAGGACACGCTTGAAAGAACTGTATGATAAGTGGATAGTTCCAAGAGAAAAGTCCAAAGATGAAATTGGTGATGTCATTGTTTTAGAGCAGTTCCTGAGAGTTCTCAATCCTGAACTGCGCACGTGGATAAAGGAGCATAACCCAACCACGTCTAAGCAAGCAGCAGAGCTGGCTGACGCTTTTCTTGCAGCCCGTCGGCCACTAAAGAACTATGCAAGTCCCAAACAATTAGCCCCTGTAATAGCAGGTAGGACAGAGAGTGGTAACAGTCAAAAAACTAGGAATTTCAGGCAGGGCCCCCATAATTCCACTAGTAGTCGGTAGGGCTGGGCCATATTATACCGTTCACGGTAATACCGGTATAATGTTAGGCAATGATAGGAAAATGAAATATCGCGATAGAATATGAGTAAAACGCGCATGCGCAGTGCCTTTGTTTTCATACGCACATGGCCAATTGTTGAGTGAAACAGATGAACCAGAATTGGTTTGTAAAAATGGTGCAACTTCAGTGATGTGGAACTGGTTTGGTGTTTGTCCGTCAGATACACGACAACTGTTACACACCGGCCCAAGGCCGGGGTGCAACACAACAAAAAGGTAAACCCTATACATAGTAACGACAAAATAAATCACACCGCGGCAGATTGATGAGGATTAGTTAATTTATTGACTGAACAGGTAGCGAGCTTCAGGGTGGGCAATGCCAAAACAACAAACAAAACACACTAGAAAGGAAAACAGAGCTAACTTACCTCCCACGATTCAAAACAAAACACAATTCTCTAACCTGTCTCCCTACCCGAAACAGGAGAAAAGAGGGGAATGAAAGAAAACGGCTTCCCAACCCTACAGCTACCAGGCCCAGGTACAACCCTTTCTCAACATTTATATTGCAGCCCCGCGCAGTCACACGCCACGACGGTCTGGCTGCGCGAGCCACCCCTCCTGGAGCAGACGTAGGGGTCCACGCACGGTGTGCCCAAAAACCAACTCCGCCGGGCTAAAACCCAGGGACTCTTGTGTGGTCTCTCGAATGGCAAACAGCAATAACGGCAGGCCCACATCCCATTCGGAATCAGTTTCAAAGCAGTACTTCCGCAACATGGCCTTCAGGGTCTGATGGAATCGCTCCAATGGCCCCTGCGTTTCTGGGTGATAAGCACTAGACACCCGGTGCTTAACCGACAACTCAGACATCACCTGAGCAAAAACCCCCGACAGGAAATTAGAGCCCTGATCGGTCTGAATGTACTTCGGTAACCCAAATGTAGAAAAGAACTGCACTAGGGCTTTCACCACGGCCTTAGCCCTAAGCGATCGCAGGGGAATAGCTTCTGGAAACCGTGTGGCCGCACACATTATGGTAACCCGCCTTAGTTTTCGGTAAAGGCCTTACACAGTCCACAATAACATGCTCGAAGGGCTCCCCTATTGCAGGAATTGGATGTAACGGGGCGGGTGGAATAACCTGATTGGGCTTACCCGACACCTGGCACACATGGCAGGACTGACAATAACACGCCACATCAGACTTAAGCCCCGGCCAAAAAAAATAACGAAGCACTCGGTCATATGTTTTTTTAATCCCCAGGTGGCCCGACAGATGATGCTCATGGGCCAGACTCAAAACCTGGGGTCGGTACTCCGTCGGCACCACCACCTGAGTGACCACCTCACCCCCCACCCCACCCACCGGAGCCCAATTGCGTAACAGAACCCCGTGGTCAACTTCATAAGATGCAGGACCAGGCAACGCCCCTGGCTGCAGGGCAGCAGCTCGACAGGCAGACAACGTATCATCAGCCTGTTGAGCCGCAATGAGCTGCTCCCTGTTTACCGCCAGGCACAAATCCTCCGACACCACACTAAAAACCTTCGCCGTCTCACCACACCATCTACCCCCGGAACAGAACTAACATGCGGCTCAGAACCGTCCGGAAACATTTCGGATATGTCCACCACGCCACCCAAGCGACGAGCTTGAGCACGAGTAACCACACGTGCCGGAAAAACTGTGGAGTCGCCCAGCTCCGACGGGAATTGGCATAAACGATCCGAAGTAGGACACTCAGTAACTTCCGGAGTAGCCGGAAACACTTTTCCCCCGGCCAAGTCATTTCCCAAAATAAGATCAATGCCCTTAATTGGCAGCTGATCTCGAACCCCCACCCGCACAGCGCCCGATACAAAGGACGAGGTCAAAGTAACCGTATGGAGTGGCATGCGTAAAATACTCATCTTGATTCCCCACACCAGCAAATCAGAGCCACAATACGACTGCTGAGAAAAAGGCAGGACTCCACGCCGCGCCACAGAATGCTTCGCCCCCATATCCCTCAAGATGGTGATCGGAACCCAGTCCCCCGCATCACCAGACAACGATAAAAACCCCGTCGAAACAAATGGTCAAAACACCTCATCTATCCCCCGCGGCACGACGCCAACCGGCATTAATCCAGGGCGGGGTACCGCAGAACAATACTGCACGCCCCCCCCCCCCGGGCGAAATGTTGGTCCGCGCCACCTCCTTCGCCCTCAGCACGGGACAAGAAGCAACGAGATGACCGAGCTCATGACAATAAAAACATCGGCGGTCCCCAGCGGCCACCGTAGGGCTGCGCCGCGAGAGCGGGGGAGAACGCCCCCCACCTCAGGCAAAACTCTAGAACCCCTACAGCTACCAGGCCCAGGTACAACCCTTTCTCAACATTTATATTGCAGCCCCGCGCAGTCACACGCCACGACGGTCCCCAGACACACAGCTCACGGGAAACCAGGAAGTCTTCTCGCCGGCCCAGTCCAACCCCTTTTGTAACTGGCCTCGTTCCTTCCTCCACCAATGGGCGGCCTCCACCTGGAAACTTGCATAACAAGCGTCACTGAATACAAATACAAACAATAACAACACCGTACTGCAAGTAATGACCCGGGTCATAACACAACGCACATTTTTTTGCAGAACATGCAAGCGGCCGTCGTTATTGTCGTATTTGTCGGACTAAGATGCTCTTAAATCTGGGAGTAATCTGGGTCCTAAACCCCCCTCTTCAGGTCAAACGAACACTGCAGCATCACTGAGAGTTAAAAACTGTCTAAATTCTTTCATCTTTAATAAAACGATCAGCATTGCTGCTTTACCAGGTGTAACTATGAAGTTTAACTTAAAGGCATCCATGAAAACAAAATGTATTACATTTAACGGAGTTAGAAGTTAGCAGGAAGCTAGCGGAAGTTAGCTCGCTAGTTTCGCTAGTTACCTAAGCATGATATTGCATGTTCTGACTGAGAGACTTCTGAAAAAAATCAAACGTACAGCTCTGCTATCACTTCCAACATAAATGAAGACAGGAAACTAAACAGCAGTGACGTTTGTAGGGTTACTGAAGTTGGGCTAGCTGGTATATAATGATGTGCTACGTGATCGCTAGCGACACAGCTATGTTAGCATAACATAAACAGTGAAGCTGGAGGACGAACACTAACACTTTTCCACTTATAAAAGTTAACGTTAAAGTTCCTCATGGTTAGTGTCAATGGAAAATTGTATTTAGTAGTCAGTATAATCTTTTAGTGATATAAGTTTGCATATGGTAGAATGCTGCATGTAATCATTTGTGTGTAGAAGTATATAGTTGGTGGCATATTGAAAGAATGTCTCATCCTAGGAGGTCTGTAACATTCTAGGGTGTTCACCCCCACGTCCTGGGAGCATGAGAGAGGTCGCACCTTGTTTTATTGTTTTATTGTTTTAACATAGCTATGTCTGTTTTAGTGTAAGTGCCTTTTTGTCTAGATGAACTGCTGGACTTCTTCACTGTGTTATCTAGGGTGAACCATCTAGGGTGAGAGGGAGATTACCCTCTTCCTGACCAAGGATGTTTCCTTTTGTGCTTTCATGTTATATGACCCTTTGATCAGTAACACACACACACACACACACACACACACACACACACACACACACACACACACACACACACACACACACACGTACACCTCCACATTCCAATGTAAAGAACAAACGCTCACTGAAATATAAATAAAGACCGGGGCAGTTTCTTAGTGCGAGTCTCAGTCTGGAGGCTGCTCTTGCTAGCAAGAAGTTCTGTGTGTTTCTCTTCTCTGAGTCTTTACTGAAGAAGTGTTTTAGAACATTTTCCTTAACAGTTAGAGACAAATGTAATCGCATGGCAGGATGCTGTAAACGGACCAAACTTCAGTCAGGAGAACAACTGAGATAATCCATCCACAATACAAGGTTAGTCATTAATATACTGCAACAACATGGTAATAGAGCAGCTGCCAGAGAATTCAGCATTAATGAATCAATGGTACAGAAGTGGAGGAAGCTTGAATAAAGTTTGATTTATCTGACTGCTTTGTTTCGCTTAATGTGCCTTATAATCCCGTGCACCTTATGGTCCAAAAAATACGTACTGCACACGGCAGTTTAATGTTGCAAAGCGCCTCTTTTTAACTTCAGTGGATATTATACATGGTTATGCTCAGGATGTGTCAGCCCATTTCTACTGGAAATGCCTTTTGGTTAAACTTTCAGCAAGGAATTTGCATTTGCACTGTTACATTTTTATAAAGCTTTAATGTACATAAAAACCAGCTTCTTGTTTAAGTGAAAATAAATGGAAGGTTGTCCTTTTGCGCTAGTAATGTTGTGGAGTTGTATTTTGTCTCGCATAAATTATATCGTCAGTTATATCGTTATCGCAAATTTTCAAATATATATCGTGATAAATATTTTTGCCCATATCGCCCTGCTCTAGTAGTCGGGCTAGGGAAATCAAGCAATGTGGGCCTTTAGTGTGTCACTCTTGTGGTCAAACAGGTCACTTTAGGGCAGATTGTCCAAGTCAGACTGTCAGTAACACATATATGTGCTTTTCTTCAAGGGGTGTCGAAGATGAAGTTGAGTCTTCAGCGCCCTCTTCTCAGCATGAGCGCACCACATGCGTTTTTATTGAGGAAAAGCCATGTGTGGCTCTTCTGGATTCAGGAAGTAGCCGTACCTTGGTTAGGCAGGAATGTCTTCCTAGGGATGCTACATTTTGTGGCAAGGTAAAAGTTTGGTGTGTTCACAGTAATGATGTGGATTACCCAATTGCCAACACTAATATTCAGATTGACTGCAAGCTGTATTTACTTTCCGTGGGAGTTATGAGTAAACTGCCATATCAGGTTGTGTTGGGCCGTGATCTTCCAATTTTGCGAGATCTGATAGCCAGGGGAGAGAAAATCAACCCAAGTGTTACAGCTGAGTCTATGGTAGCAGTCACCAGGTCAAAACATAAGCATCACGCAGAAGAAGGTTTAGGTTGGGGTGAATTTCCTTTTGCTAACAGTGATGTTCCTGATTTTGAAGGATTAAGTCAGGGTCGCATAAGAAAGAGCAGAGCCCAGAGGCGACAGGCTAAGCTGAGGGGGACAAAGTTCACTGAACCAGTTCCAGTGCCACAATGTAATGAATTACCAGTCATACCTGGTGAAATAGCTCAGCTTCAAAGAGAGGATCCATCTTTAGCTCCCCTGTTTTTAAAGAGTGTCACAAACGCAACAGAGGTCACTGAGAGAGGCAGAGAGCTATTTTTCCTAAAGGGTGAGCTATTATATCGCTGCAGTAGGGTTGGAGACCAGTTGGTTGTGCCTAAGAGTTTAAGATCCACAGTACTGCAGTTAGCTCACTCAGTCCCTTGGGCAGGACACCTGGGTCAAGCCAAAACCTTCTCTCGTATGTCAACTAGATTTTACTGGCCACAGCAGTTTACAGACACTGTGCAGTTTTGCAAGTCTTGTCCCGAGTGTCAGTTAACAGCACCAGGAAGGAAAGGTGACAGGGCTCCCCTGATCCCTATGCCAGTCATAGACACCCCATTCTCTCGTGTTGCGATGGACATCATAGACCCATTAGAGAGGAGCAGTGCAGAGCACAGGTATATTTTGGTAGTGTGTGACTACGCTACAAGATATCCCGAGGCTTTCCCCTTAAAAAAGGTTAAAGCTCGTCAGATTGCCAACTGCTTAATACAAATGTTCTCGAGGGTAGGCATCCCAAAAGAAATCATTACTGATCAAGGGTCCAACTTTACATCTAACTTCATGAGAGAAGTCTATAGATTGCTGGGGATCAAAGGTATTAAGACAACTCCCTACCACCCACAAACAGATGGCCTTGTTGAACGTTTCAACAAAACCCTTAAAGCTATGTTGAGGAAGTTTGTGAAAGATACAGGAGCGGATTGGGACCAGTGGCTTCCTTTCTTGCTCTTTGCCTACAGAGAGGTACCTCAAGCTTCCACAAGGTTTTCTCCTTTCCAGCTCTTGTATGGCCACGCTGTCCGGGGTCCCCTTGATGTGTTGAAAGAGGCTTGGGAGGCTCCAAATCCCAGAAAACAATGCAATGTTCTTTCATATGTACTGAAAATGAGAGATAAGCTTGAGGAGCTCCAAGAGCTGGCCAATACTCATCTGGTTGGTGTCCAACAACGTTAGAAGCAGAGTTATGACAAAGCAGCTCGTAGGAGGATTTTTCAAGAGGGACAAAAGGTTTTGCTGCTTCTTCCATCATCTGAGAACAGTCTCCTTGCCAAGTGGCAGGGACCGTATGTGATCAGTAGGAAAGTGGGCCCAGTTACCTATGAACTGTACATGCCTGAGCGTCGCAAGAAGCATCAGATATTTCATGTAAATTTGTTGAAAGAATGGTGTGATCGACCAGCATCTTCACTAGAGTGTTGGGCTCGTGCCGTGGTCGAAGAGGAGGAACCACGGGAGCTGTTCTTTCCTTCTCCAGCAGGTCAACAACTAGTTCCTGATGTGAGTCATCTTACTTCCAAACAACAGACAGAGGTGAAAGCAATTATGCCTGCTGATCTTTTTAGCACCAAACCAGGTTGCACCAATCTCATCCAACATGAGATACGACTCCACTGTCCCAATCAAAAACCTATTAGGGACACCACCTCACGGGTTCCTACAAAGCTGATGCCAGCATTAAAACAAGAGGTGGAAGACATGCTTGACATGGGGGTCATTGAGCCATCTAGAGGTGAGTGGTGTAGTCCAGTGGTGCTAGTGCCGAAGAAAAATGACCCTAAACAGAGATTTTGTGTGGATTTCTCTAAACTCAATGCTGTTTCTGCTTTTGATGCTTATCCGATGCCACGAGTAGAGGAACTGATTGAGCGCTTGGGGAACGCTAAGTATCTTACGACACTAGACCTTTGCAAGGGCTACTGGCAAGTACCTTTGACTGAGTCTTCGAAAGATTTGACAACTTTTAGAGTTCCCAGTGGACTTTATCGCTTCAGAACAATGCCTTTTGGTCTGCACGGTGCACCAGCCACATTTCAGAGGTTGGTGGACGAGGTTTTGAGAGGTGCAGATAGGTATGCTGCAGCATACATTGATGGCATTGTGGTGTTTAGCGAGACCTGGGAGGATCATGTTCAGCACCTTTCTGATGTCTTTCAACGGATTAAAAAAATGCACACAAATGTCACATTGCTAAGTCTGAGGTGGAGTACTTGGGTTACGTCATCGGGGGTGGGGTCATCCGCCCTCAGGTGTCAAAGATTGAAGCCCTGGGTGCCTACCCACCTCCTACGACCAAACGGAAAGTGAAATCGTTCTTGGGTCTGGCGGGGTGGTATCGCCGCTTCGCTTCATTCCCAACTTCTCTGCTAGAGCAGCGGTCCTTAGTGACCTTACTTGTAAATCCAGCCCCACAAAGGTTAAATAGACTGCAGAGTGTGATGCAGCTTTTGTTGATCTTAAAAACTGTTTGTGTAGTGAACCTGTTTTGCAGTGCCCGGATTTTACCCAGCCATTCACTTTGCAGACGGACGCTTCCGGAGAAGGACTTGGAGCAGTGTTGCTGCAGGGTGAGGGTGAGGATAAACGACCAGTGGTGTATATAAGCCGTAAGCTCTTTCCTAGGGAAATGAAATATTCCACTATTGAGAAAGAGGCACTGGCAATAAAATGGGCTCTGGATACATTGAAGTACTATCTAATGGGTGATGAGTTTGTTTTGGAAACTGACCATCGTGCATTACAATGGATGAACAGAATGAAAGACTCTAATGCCAGAATCACTAGATGGTATCTGTCCCTACAGCCATTTCGCTTCAGGATCCAGTATAGACCAGGGCACAAGAATGTGGTGGCTGATTTTTTGTCCCGTTCCATGGAGGAGTGAGTGCCTTAAGGGGGGGAGTGTGACTATGGGCAGAAATCTGTGCCATCAGAAACTGAATTTGAATAAGTTAAATTTGAATTTGAATTGCTCAGACTGAATCTGAATTGTAACTTGAATAAATGCTTTTGAAAACCGAATTTGAAATAGTCTAATTTGAAATTGAATTTATGGTTTGAAAATGATCATCACTAAATTGAAATTGAATTTTATATTTTGAAAATGAATTGATTTGCTTTGAAACTGCATTTTATCCTTTAAAAATTCAGCTCTTGAATAATTTCAGTTTCACTTCTCACCATTCAGTTTCAGTTCTACAATTCAATTTCAGTTCCAAAATTCAGTTTTTTGGAACTTACATCCGGTTCCGATTCAAGCGCAGATTAATAGAACTACGTTTTACTAGCGGACCGAAAGTGTTACCGACGGTGTGGGGAAATGCCCGCCTGGCATTTCCTCATTTTACAAGCATTCACACTAATAAAGATTAGAAGAACAATACTGTGAATGCTTTTACAAGCATTCACACTAATTAGAAAAAAACATCAAATCACTAGAAGAAGCCTACGCGTCCCACCAAGATCAGGAAACATTGAACAAAATACGCAAAACAAAACTAGAATTAAATGAGATAATTGATAAAAAAACAAACAAAATTCTTAGTACAAAGACTACGCTTACAAAATTATGAACATGGTAATAAATCTGGTCAATCTCTAGCAAACCAGCTAAAAATAAATAAAGAAAAAACAACTATATGTGCTGTTCAAGATTTATCTGGGAACACAATATACAGTGGGGCAAAAAAGTATTTAGTCAGCCACCGATTGTGCAAGTTCCCCCACTTAAAATGATGACAGAGGTCAGTAATTTGCACCAGAGGTACACTTCAACTGTGAGAGACAGAATGTGAAAAAAAAATCCATGAATTCACATGGTAGGATTTGTAAAGAATTTATTCGTAAATTAGGGTGGAAAATAAGTATTTGGTCACCTCAAACAAGGAAATTCTCTGGCTCTCACAGACCTGTAACGTCTTCTGTAAGAAGCTTTTCTGTCCCCCATTCGTTACCTGTATGAATGGCACCTGTTTGAACTCATCATCTGTATAAAAGACACCTGTCCACAGCCTCAAACAGTCAGACTCCAAACTCCGCCATGGCCAAGACCAAAGAGCTTTCGAAGGACACCAGGAAAAGTATTGTAGACCTGCACCAGACTGGGAAGAGTGAATCTACAATAGGCAAGCAGCTTGGTGTGAAAAAATCAACTGTGGGAGCAATCATCAGAAAATGGAAGACATACAAGACCACTGATAATCTCCCTCGATCTGGGGCTCCACGCAAGATCTCATCCCGTGGGGTCAAAATGATCATGAGAACGGTGAGCAAAGATCCCAGAACCACACGGGGGGACCTGGTGAATGACCTGCAGAGAGCTGGGACCAAAGTAACAAAGGTCACCATCAGTAACACACTACAACGGCAGGGAATCAAATCCCGCAGTGCCAGACGTGTTCCGCTGCTGAAGCCAGTGCATGTCCAGGCCCGTCTGAAGTTTGCCAGAGAGCACATGGATGATACAGCAGAGGATTGGGAGAATGTCATGTGGTCAGATGAAACCAAAGTAGAACTTTTTGGTATAAACTCAACTCGTCGTGTTTGGAGGAAGAAGAATACTGAGTTGCATCCCCAGAACACCATACCTACTGTGAAGCATGGGGGTGGAAACATCATGCTATGGGGCTGTTTTTCTGCCAAGGGGACAGGACGACTGATCCGTGTTAAGGACAGAATGAATGGGGCCATGTATCGTGAGATTTTGAGCCAAAACCTCCTTCCATCAGTGAGAACTTTGAAGATGAAACGAGGCTGGGTCTTCCAACATGACAATGCTCCAAAACACACCGCCCGGGCAACAAAGGAGTGGCTCCGTAAGAAGCATTTGAAAGTCCTGGAGTGGCCTAGCCAGTCTCCAGACCTCAACCCCATAGAAAATCTGTGGCGGGAGTTGAAAGTCCGTGTTGCTCGGCGACAGCCCCAAAACATCACTGCTCTCGAGAAGATCTGCATGGAGGAATGGGCCAAAATACCAGCTACTGTGTGTGCAAACCTGGTAAAGACCTATAGTAAACGTTTGACCTCTGTTATTGCCAACAAAGGTTATGTTACAAAGTATTGAGTTGTATTTTTGTTATTGACCAAATACTTATTTTCCACCCTGATTTACGAATAAATTCTTTACAAATCCTACCATGTGGATTCATGGAAAATAACTGCCCATGAACTGAGAAAAGTCAAGCGTGCAGCTGCCAAGATGCCACTTGGCACTAGTTTGGCCATATTTCAGAGCTGCAACATCACTGGAGTGCCCAAAAGCACAAGGTGTGCAATACTCAGAGACATGGCCAAGGTAAGAAAGCCTGAAAGACGACCACCACTGAACAAGACACACAAGCTGAAACATCAAGACTGGGCCAAGAAATATCTCAAAATTTTTCTAAGGTTTTATGGACTGATGAAATGAGAGTGAGTCTTGATGGGCCAGATGGATGGGCCCGTGGCTGGATTGGTAAAGGGCAGAGAGCTCCAGTCCGACTCAGACGCCAGCAAGGTGGAGTTGGAGTACTGGTTTGGGCTGGTATCATCAAAGATGTGGGGCCTTTTTGGGTTGAGGATGGAGTCAAGCTCAACTCCCAGTCCTACTGCCAGTTTCTGGAAGACAACTTCTTCAAGCAGTGATACAGGAAGAAGTCTGCATCCTTCAAGAAATACACGATTTTCATGCAGGACAATGCTCCATCACACGCGTCCAAGTACTCCACAGCGTGGCTGGCAAGAAAGGGTATAAAAGAAGAAAAACTAATGACATGGCCACCTTGTTCACCTGATCTGAACCCCATTGAGAACCTGTGGTCCATCATCAAATGTGAGATTTACAAGGAGGGAAAACAGTACACCTCTCTGAACAGTGTCTGGGAGGCTGTGGTTGCTGCTGCACGCAATGTTGATGGTGAACAGATCAAAACACTGACAGAATCCATGGATGGCAGGCTTTTGAGTGTCCTTGCAAAGAAAGGTGTCTATATTGGTCGCTGATTTGTTTTTGTTTTGTTTTTGAATGTCAGAAATGTATATTTGTGAATGTGGAGATGTTATATTGGTTTCACTGGTAAAAATAAATAATTGAAATGGGTATATATTTGTTTTTTGTTAAGTTGCCTAATAATTATGCACAGTAATAGTCACCTGCACACACAGATATCCCCCTAAAATAGCTAAAACTAAAAACAAACTAAAAACTACTTCCAAAAACATTCAGCTTTGACATTAATGAGTTCTTTGGGTTCATTGAGAACATGGTTGTTGTTCAATAATAAAATTATTCCTCAAAAATACAACTTGCCTAATAATTCTGCACTCCCTGTATATCCCTCAAGCTATCATCCAATATCCCTTATAAATGTAGACCTTAAAATAATCTGCAAAGCTCTCTCAAAGAGACTGGAGAAAATAATCCCCCTCGTAATTCATCCTGACCAAACTGGTTTCATAAAAGGTAGGCACTCATCAATGAATACACGTAGATTACTTAATTTGATAGACTACTCACACAGTAAAAACCTAGAAACTACAATATTCTCTTTAGACGCAGAAAAAGCATTTGACAGAGTTAACTGGAAATTTCTATTTGCAACTTTACACAAATTTGGTTCTGGATCCTCTTTCATAAACTGGTTAAAAATATTATATAACTCCCCAACAGCTTGTGTCAGAACAAATGACCAGACATCCTCCAGCTTCTGTCTCTTGAGGGGCACCAGGCAGGGATGCCCACTCTCCCCTTCACTGTTTGCAATTTTTATTGAACCACTAGCAGCAGCAATTAGACACAATTCAGTAATTAAGGGCATAAAATGCAAGAACGTGGAACATAAAATCAGCCTTTATGCGGATGATGTGTTACTCTTTCTCCAAAATTCACAAACCAATATCTCTGGGGTGATTGAATTGATAAACTCCTTTGCAATAATATCAGATTACTCAATTAACTGGTCAAAATCTACAGTCCTTCCGATTAATTGCTCCTTCCATAATTCCTCTTCTACACCACTGCAATTGGGAAATATAAAATATTTAGGTATTAATGTTTCTCCCAAGCTTGCAGATCTAACTAAACTAGAAAAATTTGCATTTCCTGCGAAAATGCAGTGTGGATGCTTTAAAGCTGAAGCTGTATGCAAAAACTAGCTGAAAAAGCTGAAAAGTTGCATAAATTGTAAAAACTTTGCAGAAGCAAAGGAACTTTGCTAAAATGGAATAACTTAGCAGAACTGCAATATCTTAGAGGAAACATAATACTTGGCAGAAATACAATAGCATAGCAGAACTTAGCAGAAATATTGTAACTTACCAGAAACATGATAACTTCTCAAAAATACAAGAATTTAGGAGAAATAGTATAAGATAACAGAAAGAATATATTTAGCCAAAAATACTTAAGCATTACAGAAACACTATGATTTAGAAAAATAGTACAACAGAGCAGAAATACTGTGATTTACCAGAGACACTGTGATGAACTATGAATATTGTAATTTTAAATCAATACTATGTTTTAGCACAAATACTATAATTTGACAGAAATACTATCATTTGGCAGAAATACTATGTTTCAGCACAAATACTCTGGTTTAGCACAAATATCATAACATAGCAGAAATACAATTATATAGCAGAAATGCTATATTTAGAAAGAAAAATATAATATAGTAGAAATAGTATGATTTAGCAGAAATACTACAATATAGCATAATAACAATGATTTAGAACAAATACTATGATTGAGCAGAATAGTAATAACTTAAGTGAAAATACTGGAAAAGTAAGATGACAAGCTGAAAAATAAACAGAACATGGTTAAGTTCCCTCAAAACTAATTGTTGTTCACCTGTGGAAAAAAAAATAAAGAAATAAAAATAAATTTAAAAAACAAGAAGGAACAGCCAACAGATACACACAAAATCAAATATGTATACACAAATGCACAGAGAGAGAGACACACGGAGGGTCTATGCCAGTCAACTAGTCAGAATATATTATATTTTTTTCCAACAATGAGATGCTGCCCTAAAGAGGGTCTCTCTCTCTCTCCCTCTCTCTCATGCACACACACACACACACACACACACACACACACACACACACACACACACACACACACACACACACACACACACACAGAGGGAGAGAGAAGCATGTTTTCAGTCAAGCAGCCTGGGAGCTGCTGAGTTTGAATCCACAGAGGCTGTGTACTTTTCCCCGCCAAAACAGGTGCACACACCCAGCACAGAAACAGGATTTTTGTAGTCTATTTACCATAGTGAGGATTCCCCTCAAACAAATGACCATAATTTCCTAACTGTATTGGCCAGAACAGTCATTCTTACACAATTTTGCAACTGAAAACTTTAAGAGGCATAAAAGTAAAACGGTAAAAGATTTGAAAAAGCTGATTTATACCTGAATAGCCCAATAATTTGAGAACATTTTAAAGTTTGAATGGTTGTTCTACGTGAAAATATGAGGAAGTAGTTAAGTTTCAAAAACAAGAAAATTTTAGCAGAATTGCAGAAGTTTCCCATTCATTTCAATGGGACAAATTAAGCTTAATATTTTAAAAAGTATAATAGTGAAAAATACCAAAAGACATAGCCATCATTAGCAGAAATAGCAGAATAGTTTAAAATTTGAACGGTGAAAATCGGCTGAAAATTGTGGAAGTAGTTAAGTGCCAAAAAGTGTACGGAAATCCCAAGAGGAACTCAATAGTGTGGATGCTTAAAGCATCCACACTATTGAGTTCCCACTTTTAAAGAAGGTAGAAGGCGATCTGGCTAGGTGGAAATGTCTACCCATATCACTCATGGGAAGGGTTGCCGCTATAAAAATGATGGTCTTACCAAAAATAAATTATTTATTCTCAATGATCCCAATAAACCGCCACAAGATTGGTTCAGATCTCTAGTTTCATGTATGTCCGAATTCCTTTGGAAAAATAAGCCCCCACGTATAAACTTAAAAACACTACAAAAGACCAAGGATAAAAGAGGATTAGAACTACCTAACTTTCAGCACTACTTCTTAGCCAACAGGCTTCAGTTTATCTCAGGATGGCTAAAACATACCCTCTTAGATGAACCTTGGCTAGATGTAGAACAAACACTTTGCAATAATCTAGAGATTTCAGATCTACCATTTATCAGCTCAAACATCCAACGACATGAATGCTTTAAAAGCATCAACATCAGCTCTTCTCTGACAGCATGGTGGAAGTTTCTAAAAAAGTCTTCATTAATCCCATGCAAACGTACACCTATCTGGAACAACCCTGACATATTACAAAACAATAATATGATAAACTTTTCAGATTGGAGTGGTAAAGGAATCAAATATTTAGAACATATAAATTCTGTTCCTTCTAGTATTTCATTTGACAGACTAGTTACACAATATGGGATCAACAAGAAAAGATTTTTAGAATATCAACAAATTAAATCCATAGTAAAAAAGAAATTTAAACCGGGTCAAGTTGAACTACAAACACCACCAAGTGTGGTTCAATTTCTTACTCTTAAACCCCCCAAATTACTATCCAAAATATACAGAATGCTTTCTAAAACAGATGAATCAATATCACTTCCTATTGCAAAATGGGAAGCGGATTTATCAGTTAACTTAGACCAAAATTTCTGGTCTCACATTTGCTTAAAAACCTTTCATCTAATTAGAAATCCCAGTCTTCAATTAATTCAATACAAAATATTACATAGAGTGCACTATACAGGTCATCGGATGTTCAAGATGGGCTTTACGTTTACCAACAACTGCTCACACTGCCAAACCAATTCACTGGACAATTATATCCACGCTCTTTGGTTCTGTCCACCAGTTCAGAAGTTTTGGCGCGAGATATGTGAAGACCACCACCACTTCCCCTGCCGGTGGTGGACTCCCTCAGACATCGGTGCGTTGGTGGTTCTTTGTGTCCGGGGATGGGCGTCCAGGTGCACACCGGCTCACTCCTTGGCGGCCGCTTGTCGGGGCCTGGAGCCTGGGGCTAGCTCGGGCCACTTCGGAGGTGGGGTGCCCCTGGCCTCTCGGCCTGGGGCTTGGTCACTCAGTGCCTGAGTGACCAAGCCCCAGCTGGCTGCCGGCAGAGTTCACGGGTGCGTCAATGCAACCCCCCCTGGCTTCTGCTCTGCGGCTGCTGAGTAACCCCTCATCTGGGACTCTCCTCAGCTCTTTCTGGGACAGTGGCGTGGCTGCCCCTCTGTTGGTCTTCCTTGGTTTCTTGTGTTCTGGGGGCCTCTGGATGTCTGGAGTTTTGATCTCCTCCATACCTGCTTCATGCCCTGGAGGACGGGGCTGTGGCTCCCCACACCCTCTAGCAGATCATTACATGAAGGAACCTTTTAAAAAAACAAGCGCGTCCATGCTCACAGGTGTACACACGGGTGATCACACACACAAACTACACCCTTTTTGGCTCCTACCTCAAAGCACACTGTGTGCTGTCGATCTTACGTGCTGCACAATAATGTTTAATATTTAGTATTTACTGTCATATTCCCATATATCATTGTGATGTTGCTTATTCTATTACTCTTGTTTTCTTCTGCTTGTTTTCTTTTTTCTTTCTCAACAGGTGATCCAGGTGATCGATATATGCATTTTTTTTCTCTGCTTATTCTGTTGGTTTTTGTTTTTTGCCCTTCTCCCCCGTCCCTCTTCTCAGCTGTTTTTTCTTTCCCTCTTTCTTTCTCCCCTTGTTTCCCCCAGTCAAGTCTGTCCCGTATTCAGCAAGTGAAAATAAAATAAACAATAAAAGGTGAATCAAATGGACCATTACGGCAAGGCTGGGATGGTCCATTAGGTAAAGTAAATCCGTTGGGCATCTTTCTTCGCCTTTAGACAATAATTCTGATGGCAAAAGAGCCAAACGGGACAGGCAAATAAATAAATAAATAAATAAATAAATAAAAATAATAATAATACTAGTTTCGTGACATTGTAATGTGGCTTGTGGAAGGCAATTTACCTTAAACTGTACAAATAACTACACTAACTTTGGAGAGGATTTCTTCTTCCCAGAAAGTTATGGAGGGGTACAGATTTTATCAAGCTGTGTGGCATCGGCTGCCAAAATGTGTGACCCCCCCCCCCCATCTATAATGCACATTGGCGTTGCTATCACGAAAGAGTGTATTTGCAAAATAAATCACAGTATAACTAATAACTACAGTAACTTTGGAGACCATTTTCTTTTTTTAGACTTCTTAATTTAACATCTACATCTATATATGTAGATATGTGTGTTCTCAACAATGTGTGTGAAAAGAACACTAGCTGTGGACCTTTAGTGTCAACTATGTACAAGCGAAACAAATAAACACGTCTTCTGGTGGTGGGCTTTTCACGCAGAGCTGGTGGAACCACCGCAAACACATCTCACACTGAATCTGGAATTTTTATTTATTTATTTTTTTTACAATGTTAAAATAGCATTTTACTCGTACTGCGTGCTAGCTAGTATGACGGAGTTTCTACACAGCTGGGTGGGTGCTATGATGTTACTGATAGTGAATTTTATTTTATTCATAAGGTTAGTAGAGTTCCCAACGGCTCCTTAAAAAATGGAATGGTCCCTCATTCAGAGAAAATATTACACGTTTAGTATTGAGCTGAGAAGAGATGCAGTTTGTCCTGTAATATAATGAAAAAAAGACAAAAAGCTGGAGTTATTCTGTCGTTATGCTGCACAGCTGCCTCTTCTTCTTTTTTGTGATCAACATTTTATTGATTTAAAACGGGGTTGGGGGGGGGGGGGGGGGGGTACAGACATATACAGCACAACTGTAAACTGCAGTAGCAAAGCAAACATTAGCAAACAAGGCATAGGGACAGCAAAGAAAAGACACAAAAACACAAAGTTAAAACCAATTATTGCCTCTTCCAGGAGATAACTCTGGATGAGAAGATTTTCCAAGCGTCAACAGTCGTGGGTCGAGCTTTATTTAATTTTGCTGTGGTATGTTCAAAACCAATAACACGGATAAGACATCGTCTCCAGAATGATTCCATACAAATGTCAGGACAGAACCATTGCTTTATAATAGTCTTCTTTGCGGATGTAAATCCAGCGAACAACATTTTGCATTCCATTTGTTTTAAGGAGATTTCAGAGGTATCATTAAGGAGACAAAGACCAGGATTGGGAACATAAAAAACTTCCAGTACCTCAGATAACACAGAGTTCACAAAGACCCAAAAATCGGATACCACAGGACAGTCCCAAAACATGTGCAAAAACGTGCCAGGTGATGAATCATTGCAGATGTGACAGTAATACGTAGCCTGTAGTTTCATCTGGAACCTCCTATAGGGCGTAATGTATGTTCTGTGTATGGTTTTGAAATGAATTAATTGATGCGCCAGGTTCTTAGAAGTCAAACTCAGATTAGACCACACTGTATCCCAGTCTATATTAACCTGTAGTTCTCCCAGTTCCCTGACCCAAATAGATTCAATGGGCAGGGACTTCATACCATGTTCAGCTAATTTGTTGTAGATTTTGGAAACAGAGGGTCTGCCAGATTTAGGCAGGATCCAGTCCAACATGGGATGAGAGGGAAGAGGAGAGTCCCAGGGGACACCATATGCTTTTAAAGCTGATCTGAGCTGCAGATATACAAAGTAAGAAGATGCAGGAAGAGAGAAACGTGTCCTTAAGTCCTGAAATGAGCAAAGGCCTTGGGCGTTGAATAGATCATCAAAAAGGTTTATCCCGAGTGAGAACCAAGAGGGTTGAACAAATGGTCAGCTGCCACATAGTAACTTTAAATTATGCCAGAGTGGTGAGCTTTTACAAAATTTAACTGGAGCACCCAGCCGCCGTTCTATCTTCCTCCATACCTGTATAGAGTTGGCAATAATAGGTCCAAATTCGTTGTTGTTGTAGAGCGTATTGTCATGGTCGGACGGTCCTTCCCGGAGCGACCTGTCTGTGTGTGTATGTGTGTGCTTCTCTCTCTCTCCTCCTCCACCCAGTGGCTGACACACCTGCACCTAATTTGCCATCCAGCTGTCACTGATCATCCTCGTTGTGGACTGAGGTACTTAACTATGTGTCCGGATGGCAGTCGACGCTGGATTGTACTGGAGGCTCGGTAGTAAAGAGTGTTTTCGTACTTTTAACATAGCCTTAGCCGGCTACCCTTCTCACCTGTAGCTGTTGTCACTTGTTTATAGGAGGAAGTGATACGGAGCAGAAGGTTGGAGAGAAGGAGTCCGCTGGATTAAGCCCTCGGAGGAGAAACACACTCAGATAATCACTTGGGAGACTCACCTGCACACCACTGGGAATTTGGAGATGATCACCGTTGGATTTTTGTACTTCGCTTTGTGACTGTTTTTGAGCACTGTAAATAAACGCACTGTTTGCTTCGCATCCAGAGCTCCGCGACTGAGTCTGTATTTCCCCCATTACCCGTGACAGAACAATCCAGCCAGCTATGGACTCAGCGGACTCAACCCCCGTCCAGCGCGAGCTCGCGCTTCAAGCTGAACGGTTGGAGCGGCATGAACAGATGCTGCAGCATGTGGCCAAGGAGCAGTCCGCGCTACTACAGGTGGTATCTGAACTGAAAGGTATGTTGCTTGCTACACCTAGGGCACCCATTCAACCACCAGAGCCCAGTACACCACCACAACCACCAGTGGAGCTTCTAAATATAGCGGCGGCCTGTCCCCTTCCCCCATCTCCGCCTCCGCCTCAGCGAGAACACACGTTCCCTATACCTGAAAAATTCAGTGGAGAGTTGGACAAGAGCCGGGGGTTTTTGGCTCAATGCTCTCTGATTTTTAGGCAGCAGACTCGAGCAAGATCACCCTCATGGTGGAGCTCATGACCGGACGAGCGCTACTCTGGGCTCAAGCAGTCCTGAGCGCCCAATCCTCCATCTCATATAGTGATTTTTTGAGCAAATTTCGGTGTGTGTTTGACAAAGGCTCTAACCCTGACAGTGCTGCTCATCGCATGTTTACTTTAAAGCAGGGCCGGCGAAGCGTGGCAGACTTCTCCGTGGACTTTTGGATCCTGGCCGAGGAGACGGGTTGGGAGGAGAAGGCGCTCCGAGGAGCATTCCTAAACAGCTTAAACGAGAATGTCAAACGTGAGTTGGCCACTAAAGAGCTTCCTAAATCGTTAAGTGCCCTGGTTAACATGTGTATCAGTCTAGACGACCATATGCGGGAGTTTGGCAGGCGGACTGGAGATGGGCGACGGTCAGTAGGGGTCGTAGGAGTTTCGACTGGACTCTCCTCTCTCGAGTGGAGAGAGGAGGGAACGGACTCACCTGCTGACGAGGAGCAACCCATGCAGCTCGGACGGACTAAATTCACCCGGAGCAGAAGACAACTGGTGGGTGAGTGTTTTGTGTGCGGGAAGAAGGGGCATTTCGCGGACTCCTGTCCCTCACGGCTAAAAGACTCAGCCCGTCAGTAAAGGTGGGGATACTGACGGGTGCGCCGGTGAATACATTCCTCCACCTCAGCTGCCCTGCTAAATTATGGTTTCTTTCCCGCACCCATTCTTGTGTTGCACTAATAGACTCAGGAGCTGAACAAAGTTTTTTGGATGAGGCTTTGGCCCACAAGATGGGTTTGCCTGTTGTTCCTCTCCCGGAAACACTCCAGGTGTCAGCGCTTAATGGCAGGCCTTTAGCCGCTGTCACTCACCGCACTCAAGAAATCACACTCACTCTCTCCGGCAACCACACTGAACAGATGTTCCTGTTTCTCTTCAAGGCACCTGACACACCCTTAGTTTTGGGATTCCCCTGGCTCCAGCGACACAATCCACAGATTGATTGGGCCAAGGGATGTATCGTAGGGTGGAGCACCCGTTGCCATGAGCAGTGTTTACGCTCTGCTGTGCCGGGTTGCATGTCAGACGATCTTGCGGGGCCGCCCTCTCGCCTCGACTTGTCAACCGTGCCAGCCGAATATCATGATCTAGGTCGAGTCTTTAGCAAAGACGGGGCCCAATCGCTGCCCCCCCATCGTCCGTACGACTGCGGGATTGATTTGCTCTCAGGCGCCCCCTTGCCCACTAGCCGACTCTACAGTATCTCGAAACCTGAGCGCGAGTCTATGGAGCGCTACATCACAGACTCCCTGGCAGCAGGCATCATCCGTCCCTCCACCTCTCCCTTGGGTGCAGGCTTCTTTTTTGTTAAAAAGAAAGATGTGTCCCTACGGCCCTGCATTGACTATCGGGGACTGAACAAGATCACTATCAAAAACAAATATCCTCTACCTCTGCTCACCTCAGCTTTTGAACTCCTTCAAGGAGCCACCCATTTCACCAAACTTGATCTCCGCAATGCTTATCACCTGGTCCGCATCCGCGAGGGGGACGAGTGGAAGACGGCCTTCAACACCCATCTGGGCCACTTCGAGTACCTGGTAATGCCGTTCGGACTCACTAACGCCCCTGCCATTTTCCAAGCCCTGGTAAATGACGTCCTACGAGATTTTTTAAACCACTTCGTGTTCGTTTACCTTGATGACATTCTGATTTTCTCCAGGTCCAGAGCTGAGCATGTTAAGCATGTGAGACTGGTGTTGCACCGCCTGCTGGAGAATCGGCTGTTTTGTAAAGCGGAGAAATGTGAGTTTCATGCCTCAACTGTCTCTTTTCTGGGTTTCATCATTGAACAGGGCCGGTTGCGAGCAGACCCGGCTAAGGTCAAAGCTGTGTTGGAGTGGCCTGTGCCCGGCACTCGGAAGAAGTTGCAAAGTTTTCTGGGATTCAGCAACTTCTACAGACGCTTCATCCGGGACTTCGGTAAGGTGGCATTGCCTCTTACCCAACTCACGTCGCCCAAACAGCCGCACCAGTGGTCTCCAGCGGCTCAGCAAGCATTCGACCGTCTCAAGAGCTTGTTTGCCTCGGCCCCCATCCTGGCCCAGGCTGACCTCGCCCTGCCGTTCGTGGTGGAGGTGGACGCTTCTGATTCTGGAGTTGGGGCGGTTCTCTCTCAGCGCAAGGCAGGTAAATTACACCCCTGTGCCTTTTTCTCCCGTCGGCTCACTCAGGCTGAAAGGAATTATGACGTGGGCGACCGGGAGCTTCTTGCCATCAAGTTGGCGCTGGAGGAGTGGCGGCACTGGTTGGAGGGGAGCGAACATCCTGTTATCGTGTGGACGGACCACAAGAACCTCGCCTACCTCCAAGCGGCTAAGCGCCTGAATGCCCGACAGGCCAGGTGGGCACTGTTTTTTGCACGGTTTAACCTAACCATCACCTACAGGCCCGGGTCCCGGAATACGAAGCCAGACGCCTTGTCGCGCCAGTTCGCGCCAGACACGGACCCTGAGGAGAAGGAGAAACCCATTCTGCCAGCCTCATGCATCGTGGGGACCCTCACCTGGGAGATAGAAAGGGTGGTCCAAGATGCTCAGCGACAAGAACCCGACCCCGGCACCGGTCCAGCAGGTAGATTGTACGTTCCCTCAGCGGTCAGGGGTAAGGTCATCCACTGGGCACACACCGCACGGTTTACCTGCCATCCGGGCAGGAACCGAACTGTCACCTTCTTACAAAGGCTGTTTTGGTGGCCCTCTCTCTCTCAGGACGTCCGGGAGTATGTGGCCGCATGTCCTGTGTGCGCCCGAAATAAGACGTCCAACTCCCCTCCATCGGGACTCCTCAGACCACTGCCTGTCCCCAGCCGGCCGTGGTCGCACGTCGCTCTGGACTTCATCACTGGCCTCCCTCCGTCCTCTGGTAAAACTGTTATACTCACCATCGTTGACCGTTTTTCTAAGGCTGCCCATTTTGTTGCCCTTACCAAACTTCCCACCGCTCTAGAGACTGCCCAGCTCTTGACCCAACATGTTTTCCGCCTTCACGGCATTCCTCTGGACATTGTTTCTGACCGTGGGCCCCAGTTCACCTCGCGGGTATGGAAGATGTTTTGTACCGAGCTGGGGGTCCAGGTCAGCCTGTCCTCTGGGTTCCACCCGCAGACTAATGGGCAGACTGAGCGAGCGAACCAGGAGCTGGAGGCCATGCTGCGCTGCGTCGTTTCCTCCAACCAGTCGTCATGGAGTGAGCAGTTGGCGTGGGCCGAATACGCCCATAACTCTAGCACGTCGGCCGCTACGGGTGTCTCTCCCTTCGAGGCGTCCCTGGGGTATCAACCCCCGCTCCTCTGCATCACGGAGGGAGAGGTGGCCGTGCCTTCCGTGCAACATCACATGAGGCGCTGTCGACGGATCTGGCGGGCAACTCGAGCGGCACTGCTGCGTACGAGTGCTCAAAACAAGAGACTGGCTGACCGCCGCCGCGTCCCTACACCGGCCTATCGGGTGGGCCAGCAGGTGTGGCTTTCCTCTAAGAACATCACTCTGCGGACTGAGTCCAAGAAGCTGGCTCCCCGGTTCCTTGGACCCTTTTCTGTGCAAGCCATCCTGAATCCAGTGACTGTCCGACTGGCCCTCCCGCGCAACATGAAGGTACACGACGTGTTTCATGTTTCTCAAATTAGGCCGGTCCGGACCAGCCCGTTGTGCCCGCCTCCCGGGCCCCCGCCACCCGCCCTGGATATCGCTGGCGCTCCGGCGTATTCCATGACTCGCATAATGGATGCCAGGCGCCGCGGTAGGGGCTTCCAGTTTTTGGTGGATTGGGCGGGGTATGGTCCGGAAGAGCGTTCCTGGGTGCCGCGGTCTGCGGTTCTCGACCACGCTATGGTGAGAGAGTTCCGCCGTCGGCACCCTGACAAGTTTCGTGGGTTGCCCGGGGGCTCCCGTTAGAGGGGGGGTACTGTCATGGTCGGACGGTCCTTCCCGGAGCGACCTGTCTGTGTGTGTATGTGTGTGCTTCTCTCTCTCTCCTCCTCCACCCAGTGGCTGACACACCTGCACCTAATTTGCCATCCAGCTGTCACTGATCATCCTTGTTGTGGACTGAGGTACTTAACTATGTGTCCGGATGGCAGTCGACGCTGGATTGTACTGGAGGCTCGGTAGTAAAGAGTGTTTTCTTACTTTTAACATAGCCTTAGCCGGCTACCCTTCTCACCTGTAGCTGTTGTCACTTGTTTATAGGAGGAAGTGATACGGAGCAGAAGGTTGGAGAGAAGGAGTCCGCTGGATTAAGCCCTCGGAGGAGAAACACACTCAGATAATCACTTGGGAGACTCACCTGCACACCACTGGGAATTTGGAGATGATCACCGTTGGATTTTTGTACTTCGCTTTGTGACTGTTTTTGAGCACTGTAAATAAATGCACTGTTTGCTTCGCATCCAGAGCTCCGCGACTGAGTCTGTATTTCCCCCATTACCCGTGACACGTATTGGCGGGAACATTAGCAAACAGAAGATCTTGTAGTCTATGCGGTGCTGCCTTGGCGGATTCGATCATTTTCCACGCAGTAGTAGTCTCTGGGTTGACCCACGTACTAAGCGCCCTGATTTGGAATGACCAGTAATAAAACTCAAAGTTTGGTACTGCCAGGCCACCAAACAATTTGGGCCGCTGCAATGTTGACAAACGTATCCTAGGCCTTTTGCCATTCCAAATAAATTTAGACACCGCAGAGTGTATGTCTTTAAAATAAGTTAGAGGAGGAGAGAGTGGCAACATAAAAAAAAGGAAATTAAGCCGTGGCAGTATGTTCATCTTTACTGTGTTGATTCTACCCTGAAGTGAAGTTTTTAAATTGTCCCATCTTTGAAAGTCGGATTTGATCTTATTTAGCATAGTAGTAAAATTCTCCTTGATTATCTTTGGAATACTATTATGAATTGAAATGCCCAGATAAGTAAAGGTGCTTTTGATCTGAACACAACTGGGTAAGGAAACTTTCGTAGCTTTATCGTTCAAAGGCATCAAAGCAGATTTCGACCAGTTTATTTTGTAGCCAGATAGAGAGCTGAAATGGTCAAAGTTTTTAATCAATGGATGGATGGACGTCTCATAGTTGTCCAAAAACAGAATAATATCATCCGCATATAGAGATATGATATGATTATGACCACCAATTCTTATGGGAGAAATCGTGGACTGTCTAATGGCTTGTGCTAAGGGCTCTAGAGAGAGGCAGAACAGGAGAGGAGAGAGAGGGCAACCCTGCCTCGTTCCACGCTGCAGCGTGAAAGGGGGAGAGACCAGGTCCCCTGTTAAGACACTAGCAAGAGGTGAGTGATATAGTGTTTGAATCATAGCAACAAATTTCTGCTTAAACCCAAAGTGTTTTAATACCATCCACATATAGTCCCACTCTAGCCTATCAAAGGCTTTTTCTGCATCAAGTGAAAATACTGCACATGGATTTTGATAGCTGTTAGCAGCATCTATGATGTGCAACAGCCGTCTTATGTTATCAGATGCAAGCCGCCCTCGGATAAATCCTGTCTGGTCTGCATTGACCAAAACATGGATAACTCTTTCCAGGCGCAATGCGAGAGCTTTTGCAAATACTTTAAGATCAGTTGTGAGCAGAGATATCGGTCTGAAACTAGAGCACTCAAGAGGGTCCTTTCCCTTTTTTAAGAGAAGGGTAATAAGTGCTGTTTTCTGGTCTCTATGGAAAGACCCGTTCCGGATTGCAAAATTAAATGAGCCGAGCATGAGCGAGCCTATTGTATCCCAAAGTTCTAGAAATAGTTCTGGCGGAAGGCCATCCAGTCCAGGTGATTTACCTTTGTTAAGGTCTTTCAGCGCTCTATGCAGCTCATCTAGAGTTAATGGGGCCTCTAGCTCATCCTGATCTGCTTGTGGAATATGAGGTAGATCCAGATTCTCGAGAAAGCTATTACAGATAGTATCCTTAAAATTGATATCTGATTTATACAGATTTACAAAAAATGACGAGAAAGTGGTGTTAATAGTACTTCTGTCTAGTTCTATGCAAGATGAACTCTGCTTTGGACAAGGTTATTGCATCATATTCTTCTTTTAGTGAAGCTAGGAGTGTAGACTGATCGTCTGACCGGCTTAGTTTTTGCAGATTCTGTAAAGATTCCACCTGATTTTCTAGATTGGACACCTGAGCACGTTTTGTTTTTGCCAACATGGAGGAGAATGAGATGGAAAAGCCACGAATGAAACATTTTGTAGTCTCCCATAAGACTTGTGGGTTGATATCCTCATTAGCGTTGATATCCAAAAAATCCTTCAGCTGGAGCTTAAGCAGGCTGAGAAAGGTAGAGTTTGTTAATAGGGACGTATTAAAGCGCCACCTGGGGGCCCTATTCTTTAAATTGGGCAGATCGACAGAGCATAACAAAGCTGAATGATCCGATATCAAGATTGGCTGAATAGAAATAGATGTATCACCTGAAACTAAGGAAGGACTAACAAAAACGTAGTCTATCCTAGAGAATGTCTTATGTCTATTAGAAAAGAATGTATAATCCCTAATGTCGAAATTCTGCATCCGCCAAAGGTCGATGAGATTAAGATCTTTTATAAGTGTATTCAACAGAGAAGATGAGAGATTAGCTACTGCATCTGGATGAGATTTATCTAAAACGGGGTTGACGACAGCATTGAAGTCTCCACCCAACACTATGGAATAATCATTGTATTCTAATAGTGTATTGGCAATATAAGTAAAAAAGTCCCTGTCTGGCTCATTTGGACAGTATACAGATATGAATACCAGTTTATGGTTTAAGATACTGCCAGTTACAAGTGCCAGCCGGCCGTTTTCATCACTCGTGCTATACCTGGTAGTAAGGTCGAATTTTCTCTTCAGCAAGATACAGACACCCTTGGTTTTATTTGGGGCAGAGGACGAAGCTAGTAGTTTGTAGTGTTTGTTTTGAAAACGTGCCACATCACCTTGTTTCAGATGTGTTTCTTGGATTAAAGCAATGTCAGCGTTTTTACGGTATAGGTACTCAAGGACACGTGTCCGCTTAATAGCGGAGTTAAGACCATTAACGTTAAGTGACAGAATAATCAATGGTAGCAAGTGTCCAAGAATGGTCCCAATGTGAAGATAGCAAGAGAGGAACGTCAGTGTGTAGTAAAATACAAGGCCACCATACCCCTGCCAGGTACTGCAATGTTTCACTAATGCTACTGGAATTATAACTTTGCATAGAGATATGTCTGCAAAGGAGGGGACAGGGGAGGAAAAAACTATATACAAAAACTGGTGCAGACCGCACAGAGCTCCCTCTGCTAAAACACAAACTTCTGATTGATTCGTAACCGGTCCTTCCACTCCAACACAAAAAACTTGAGGGTCAGACGTGCACACATAGTCAACGGAAATTAAGTGGGTAAGTATATCCCACACCCTCCCGACTGAGTGAAATTATCTTATTTAGCGAGAAGAAAAAAAAGAAAAAAAAGAATATAAAATATGAATATTTGCAACAAAAACAAAATAAAATAATACAAATGTACCTTATATACGTACAGTAACAACAGCCAGCAAATATGTGACCATGATAAGCTCAAAGAAAAGTAAAATAAATAATTAAAAAAAAAAAAAAATACATATATATAAATATATACATACATGCACATACACATACACATGCATATACATATATACACACATACACATATACATACATACACATGCATACATACACAAAATAAGATAAGATAAAATACAAAAATAAATAAATAAATAAAAAGTACCCCCGGTAGGGGCGAAGCAAGTCGCTAAATTAAATGTAACCAACCTTAACCCATGAAAGTGATCCTGCCGTCAACCTAGTTGAGGCCTGCTGCAACTAAAACAGGTCAACTAACCGGCGTTCAGTCATTCATGTCCACTAAGTTGCCTTCTCCTGCATGCTGATTGCCAGCGTCGTTGGCCGCGCTGTTTAGATCGGGAGGAAAAGCGGGGGCCCCATCAACACACTGCGACGTTGCAGGATTCAGCTTTCGCGGCAGGGAGTTAATGAAATCTTCTGCCAGTTGAGGGGATTCGAATGCCATCTTCTTACCACCGTGCTCTATCTTCATCACGGCGGGGTAAATGAGGAATGGTTCCAGGCCCATAGCCGTAGCCTTCTTCATGACAAGAGAGAAACTCTTCCTCTTTGCTGTTGTAGTCGGACTGAAGTCAGGGAAGAAAAGAAGAGTGGTGTTGGTGGCATGCTTCACTGGATATGCTTTGCGTGCCCCTTTGAGAATTGCCGATCTGTCCTGCCACCGTAATAATCTGAAGATTAGGGTGCGAGGCTTCTTGGTATTAGTATCGCGGCCGTCGTACACCCGATGCGCTCGTTCGATGTCGATGTCACGCCCCTCCAACGACGGAATCCACTTGGGGAGATTAGCCTTAATGTAGCCAACTGTATCCGAGCCCTCCAGCATTTCAGGTAAGCCAACAAGCCTGATGTTATTCCTGCGACCCCTGTCCTCCAGATCTGTAAGCTTTGTCGTGAGAAGGTCGAGTTGTTTCTTCAGATCTATAACCGATCGTCTGTCCTCACGCGCGGCGGCTTGCACTGAGTCCACTCGGTCTTGAGTGCGTTTAGCCATCGCAGCTACCCTCTCGATTTCCCCGCTAACATTATTTACCACTTCATTGGTCTTTTGAAGGTCTGTGCGTAAGTCGCGCAGAGCAGGAATCAAGATAGAGTCCATAGCTTCCCTGACTGCCGAGGCAACCACTGAATCGAGGGACTTTTGTTGTTCCTGAAGTGCTAGCTTCACACCGTTAGCAATAGCCTCGTCGAGGTCTTCCTTAGTGACGGAGGAATCTTTAAACTTTTTCTTTAAGGGAGACTGAGCAATCTCCCTTTTCCGTGAGTCTCTGGTTGAAGAGGTGTCCATAGTGGGATCGGCGTCGAGATAACTAATTTATATGACAGGATAGTGATAAACAGTGACAATGTGTGCAGAGCTAAAAACTACGCTGGCATTCCTGCCGACAGGTCACGTGATCTCTGAGCTGCCTCTTCTTCTGTCATTCTCTCCCCCCTCCCTCTCCTGTTTCTTCTTCAATCATGACATTGATCAATGATCAGCTGATCGTCTCTCTTGTTTGTTTGTCGCCCACTTTGTGCCAGAAAGAGGAAACCAGCGGATGTTGCGCTAAAAAACAGAAGCATGTTTAAGCTTGATCAGCTGTTGTTAGAGTTTATTTAATATTAATTTCTAGTATCAGCTGATGTTTGCTGGAGCCACAGCTGTAAAGCTGCTGGTCATGATGTCGGTTTGGATATGTGGTGAGAGGGAAACATGAAGATGAAACCAGCAGATGTCCTTACTGAGTCATCAGAGCTGAACAGGTGATGAAGAAACAGGTTTACCTTTTAGGTAACATGAATGAGTTGAAGGGAAGTTATGAACTGTTTCTGAGAGACAAATAACACCAGGATCCTTTTCTATGTAGCTGACAGCTGGTAACTGTGCAGGGGCGGGTCTAGCAAAGTTTAGCCAGGGGGGCACGCAGGGCATTAACAGGGAAAGGGGGGCACAAAGAAATACTTTTCTTTCTTATTCTCATATAAAATGTCTCGCTTTTATTAAATAATTATCTAAATCTTGTGAACAAAGTTTTTATCTGACGTAAAATGTATAGAAATCATACATATACCAAAAAGACATCAAGTGTACATCACTGTCACAACATGTCTGTGAAGGTTCTCAGTCATCCAGGTCATCGTAGTCAAAGGAGCTTGCAAAGAAAAGCGTCTGGACTTCTTTAAGTTGCTTGAAGACGTTTCACCTCTCATCCGAACTGAAGAAGCTTCTCGGATGAGAGGTGAAATGTCTTCAAGCAACTTAAAGAAGTCCAGACGCTTTTCTTTGCAAGCTCCTTTGACCACTGTCACAACAGCGTTTGTTTTCATTCAAAGGCTTTATGGCTTTAATACCTGGTTGTAGCATCCCTGGCTGAATGATGGTCTGTTATACTGATGCTTCACAGAGGTTTTATTGGAAATGTTTTTATTGAAACATTCAGTGAAGACACCGTAAGAGCTAGGAGCAAAACAAAACCAGCAATATTAATACCATAACATCAAAGGAAACAAATTTCTCCTGCTCACATATGCATATACATCAAATTTACATCACTCAATTCATTATATCACCTCACTAACTTACAACTACACATAAAGGTCAAGGTCAAGGTTAACAACATAAACTCTATTAAATGACATTTTGATCGCATGTAACTTATTCCGTTAAAGGAAACATTAACAAACCTTGTGCCACTGTCAGCCAGGTACTAATTGGCAAAGTAAATGTACATATTTTTCACTTTAAGGCACACTATTTACTATATCCTAAAATAAACGTTACTAACAGCCCTTTAAAACGGTTTTGTGCCAGTTTCCTGTTTCAAAATAAAAGCATGGATTTCAAAATAAAACCGAAGTGCCTTTCAAACAAACGTAATAAATATTCTCCAAATTTAAAGGTCATTTACACTGGTGGGCCGGTCTCTAGTCAAAATGCCCGATTTTCTTTGTCCCAGTCCAGCCCTGCAGGTTAATACTGGCAGTGTTACCATGCCAGCTGACTGTAATTCATCATCAGCCAGTGTTGTTCTTTATACATCAATATTACCAAAGGTTACCATAAGGCAGCATATAAAGTATTTACTTGCTTTCAGGTTTCATTCAAATGTTAGTCTTTTCATTTGTTTCCCCCCTTTTTTCCTGTTTCAAAATCAAACACCAGTTTGTGAGAAGATTATCTTCTTTTTTTTAATAGGCAGTGATAGGTTTGTAGGTTGAACCTATCCGCTGGAACGTTGAGGACAATATAATTACACAGCAAAGCAAGACACGAGTAGGCAAAGTTCTTCATGTTTCTCGTGCACGGGAGAGAACCGGACAAACGCCGTTCCTTTGCTTGACCCCAGTTGCTCTCGTCCGTTCTCCCGTAACACTGCTCTTTTATTGAGGTTACATGAATATGCATAGGTTCATTAACATATGACGTCTACATACACACAAAGAGTACTTTGCCTGTGTGTGTGTGTGTGTGTGGGGTCAAGATGTGACCCTGTGAAGACTCCCCAAAGCTGGTGCCAGGAGTCTAGGGCTCCATCTAAACAAAAGGCTCTTATACTTAAAGAAATATACGTGTGTTTGCTAAACCATATATCAGCAAGAGAAGATACGACCTCTCCTAGGAGGTGTGTGATCTATGCCAGAACACTCTGTAGAGGAGTGAACACACTCCCCTCTTCATGCTACACAGAGTTGTTACAGACCTCCTAGGATGAGACATTCTTTCAGTCTACAAATGATTATACACCTCTAAGCATATATGGTTAAATATTTCTAAGCATAAATGACAATCAACAATACAAAACCTAACAGGCAGTGTGGGATTATAATATTATCTTATGCCATGTTATACCCCTGATTAATGATTGTGAAACTATTATGTAGTTTTAGTTTGTATTATTCTCCTGAATTAGAAGAAGGTGATAATTATTACAGGTATTAAACTGATTTGTATTACATTAGACTGCTGATTTAGTGTGAATGAATGATATTGTTTTATCATACATTATACTGCTGAGTTCAGAACCTTGCTTTTCTGATAGTAGAGGAGACAGAGAGCACATTCCACAGGAGCCTCACTCCCACCGTTGTGGAAGGCAGACAAAATAGGGAGCAGCCAAGGCCATAAGTCAGGCTCGCTAGGCGTTAGAAAGAGTGCGAATGTTTAGGTTTTTACGACTAGGTGGGGGCCACTAGAGGCTATAAGAGCTTGAGTAATCCTCCACCAGTTAGAGATTGATGCTGTCTGCGTACAGTGTTCATCTCCCACAATTCAATAATTATTGAATTATGGTTAACGGTTGGTAGAATTTTTTTTAACATTATCTGCCAATTACATCTGCCACCCTTCTCCAAATCTATGCCCCTACGTGGCCCCCCCAACAAAAATTTTCTAGACATCCACTGGAAGAGGACCCTGCGTCGTTCCAGGCTCTCTTTTGGGAACTGGTTGTTTACGCTGAAGTCCGTTCCTTTTAATTCCCTGCCGCGACTTTTCACCTGTTCCTTTTGTTTGAAGTGGCCGAATTTGGCCACGATAGGACGTGGTCTCCCGGTCGCAGCCCGCCTGGGGCCGATGCAATGCACTCAAAGGCGATGTTCTCCACCGTGTCTTCCAGCAGCTTCAGGTGGGTTTTGATGAAGCTTTTCACCGTAGTCTCCGCATCTTCTCCAGCGGCTTCCGGAATACCAGAAAATACAAGATTATCACGCATGCTACGAGCTTGTAGATCAATAACTGTCTCTTTTATTTTTTCATTTTCTCCATTTAGCTGGGTAACATTGTCTGTGAGACATTTCACAGACTCCCTTAGCATGGCATTTTCAGCAGCGAGCGTTTCCACCTGCTGCTGGCTGAACACCAGGGATTCTCGCAAGTAGTGATGGCCAAATGAAGCTTTCTGAAGCACTGAAGCTTGTATTGAAAAACGGTTCATTACTCGAAGCTTTTCAATACAGTCCTCTCTGATGACATCTGCTGGCCAAAAATATGAAGAGCAGCTTGAATCCACAAAATAAAACCAACTGCTTCATTATGATTGCCCACTCTACAGAGTGGAATTCTGTCTGATATTGGGCCGCTGTTGTGTTGCTTTGAACGTGTATTTTTTGGTGATTAAAAAATGTGTTTTATTTGTTTAATAAATAGTTTTGACCAGTAAACTCTCCTTGTTTAAATATGCGCCATGGTGTGGTCTTTCTTTGCTTGTGACTTCTTGATGTTGGTAAATACAATAATTGAAAAATACCACGTTACATATAATATATACATATAATAATGTACAACACATTATGGAGTATGCTTCTGCTGTGAGGTCTTGCCTCCATGCACGTATGCAATTAATTGCTAGACGGGTGTATTTATGAATAATATTATATTAGGGAAATTTTCCCAGACATATTTTTGACCTCGGGGTAGAATTGATTGTGAAATGGAAAAGGAAAATGCTTATGAACTTGCAAATTAAAAACGTGATGCATTTAAGGTAACCCTTTTCCATTTTTATTTAAAAAGAGAATTTGTTCTAGTGTGCGATGGCTGAACCTGTTCCTTTTCGTGGACATAATTTCTCCTGCCTTAACGAAAATCCCTTCACATGGCACAGAGGAGGCTGGAGTGCAGAGAAACTGGTAGAGATGCAGTTATACAGTCTACCTGGGCCCCACAAACTATCAGCTAAAGAGAATAAATAAATTCAATTGCTGCACATTTGGCAGACAAACATTTTCAGATTAATTAAACAATAAAATATATATTTTTACAACATTACATGTAAAGAATCAAGTGGAAGTTTTTCTAAAGTTATTTAATGATATTTATATTATGGAAGCAGATTTTTGACATTTTACCTTTTTCCCGTTTTCAGATATAATAAACACGCACAAAACAAAAGCAAACGACCAGAACACAAAGCTGGAAAACCCACCCGATTGACAAAAATCAACTCAAAATTCTCCCACACAACAGAACCTCCTCTATTCCTGGTTGGCTCCAAATCTCTCAGTGGAATGATCAGTGGTTCGCTATCTGTCACCATCAAAACACTCCACAAATCCCGCGAATGATTCGCTTCCTTATAAACCATTGAATCAGATACCGAAGCAGTTAGGTTCTAAATGAAGCTTCGGACGTCACTGATCACGTGACTCTGGCCAAACGAATCAAGCTTCGACACAGTGCTTCTGAAGCAATGTGTTGATTTTTTTGACACATGCACCGGAGCTTCAGCTTCAAGCGGGCCATCACTACTCGCAAGGATTTAAATTCCCAGTGAAGAATCTCCACCAAGGACAGCCTTGCATCGAAACTGGACAATCGTTTGTCGATTGACTCCAGTATGTCGGCAATATCTTTGTCGGCTGGCGATGTTGTGCCGGGGAAATCTGCCGGGCGACATCTTTTCAACAATGGCGTCTCAGATTTGCCTGGGGAAGATGCACTCTGAGCCTTCTTCATTACGAGATCCTGGAAGCACTGATCGATGTAATCTTGGAGAGCCTCTAAGCTCTCCCCGTTGTTCTCCAGGGTGTTGGAGATGATTTAGACAAATGTTGTTAGTTATAAGACAATTGATAAGTGTATTTGGTAATGCTGAAGCTTAAAGGAATTTGGTCAATTCTAAACTACCATTCGCTTTAATTTTCCGCCAAAATCTCCGGAGTCTAACGTCAGTTACAACATGAGTCGCTTACCTTGTCCGTCACTTCTGTCCGTACAGTCACAATTTCCCGTACAGTCACAATTTCCTTTTTTGTAGACGGAAAGTCTATTGACTCTTTTCGCAAGATCTTTTCAGCAAACTGAAAAAGAGATTCTAAGATGACTAAATAGGGTAATATCGTAAATGTTAGTCAAAGGAGCTTGCAAAGAAAAGCGTCTGGACTAAGTTTAAGTTGCTTGAAGACGTTTCACCTCTCATCCGAGAAGCTTCTTCAGTTCTAAGGTCAAATGGTGGGGTGCCCCAGATTTAAATCTAGTGGGAGTATCCCCCCACAGAGGGACAAAAGGACCCCCTGATGATCCTCTAATTGCCTGAGCCAAGCTGTGAAACTGGGTGTGGGTCCCAATCAGCCAGGGTTTCAGGTGAGCTCATTGTAAAACCTGGCCCCACCTTATCATGTGAATTCCTGAGGTCAGATGGCCCAGAATGTGAGTGGATGTTAAGGCGTCTGGGGAGGGAACTCAAAACGGGATTATAGATGACAGACAGTTGGTGTCGTAAACCACTGCCTCTGTTCAAAGATGGTCGCTCACAGTGGACATAGATGGCTTCTTTCACTCCTCTTTCTGAAGACAGTCAGGAGAAATGGGTAAAGAACTTTTCAGACCGGAATCTCACTGAACCTGAAAAGAGAGTATTAGCCAAAGGACTCAATTTTGCCATTTCTCCACAACAGTTGTCCATAGTGGACCTCATCACAGCCACAGAATCCGCCATACGGATTAATAAATTATCACAGACAGAAGCAGAGCAAATCAGGATGAAAGTCTCAGCCACCCTCTCCAGTGCCAAAGTCCCTCCGTCCACCTCACAATACAAGAAAAGAAGGCCGTCGCTTCCCTGAACAAAGACCACAACATCACTGTTTTACCAGCTGATAAGGGAAAATGCACCGTGGTCCTAAACACTACAGATTACCATAGAAAGATCACTACTCTCCTCAGTGACAACAATACCTACGAAGCCTTAAAGCGAGACCCCACAAGCAGCTACAAAAAGAAAGTTATAGCTTGCCTTCAAGCAGTGGTGTGTCTAGAAATTTTTTGTTGCCCCCCCAACAAAAAATTTCTAGACACACCACTGCTTGAAGGCAAGCTATAACTTTCTTTTTGTAGCTGCTTGTGGGGTCTCGCTTTAAGGCTTCGTAGGTATTGTTGTCAGGTAGGGGCACAGATTTGGAGAAGGGTGGCAGATGTAATTGGTAGATAATCAAATCAAATCAAATCACTTTTTATTGTCACATCACATGTGCAGGCACACTGGCACAGCACATGCGAGTGAAATTCTTGTGTGCGAGCCCAAGAATTTCACTCGCATGTGCTGTGCCAGTGTGCTGCCTGTTATAGTCGCTCCTGCTTTTCTCTTAGTTTAGCTCTTTTTTCTTACGTATTCTTTTTTTTTTCTGACTTGTATTTTCCTCCGTTTTCTATCTCTTACTCAATCATGTGGATTGAGAGAGTTTTTGTTCTTCTGGTGGCCGTGGAACTGTTACTTTTATCATGGAACGGGACCGCGGCACATCTCCTACACGCACGGACTGTTTACTCCAGAGATCAGCTGATTGCCCTGATGCCGGCCGGCTCGCTGGCCAGGCCCGCAGAAGTGCCCGCAGAAGTACCAGCTGAAATTTGGAGGAAAACACATCGGGGATGCAGAGGTCAAGGACAGAAGAGAAGAAAAAAGGTGACGGTGAGACAGCGGACGCTCGAAGCGAGGAGGAGGTTTAAACCGTGTCTGCCATCTATCGTGATGGGAAATGTGCGATCGTTGGCAAGTAAAATCGACGAGCTCTCAGCACTGGTACGGAGTCAGAGGGAATACCGAGAGTGTAGCCTGATGTGTTTCACCGAATCATGGCTGCACCAGGTCATTCCCGATGAGAATGCTTCCGTGGAAGGCTTCCACACTGTTCGGGCAGACAGGGACAGCATCGCTAGCGGTAAGCGTAAAGGAGGTGGGCTTGCTGTTTTAGTTAACAACCGGTGGTGTAACCCTGCCAACATAACAATCAAAGAAAGGATTTGTTGCCCGGACACTGAACTGTGTGCTGTTGGACTCAGGCCGTATTATTTACCCAGGGAATTCTCTCACGTCATCTTGGTGGCTGTTTATGTTCCCCCCTCTGCTAACCCCACAGCTGCATGTGACACTATCCACTCTGCCATAGCTCGGCTACAGACTCAGCACCCGAGTGCCTTTATTGTGATCTCGGGTGACTTCAACCATGTATCACTGGACAATACACTACCAACATTCAAACAATATGTGGACTGTCCCACCAGGGGAGAGAAAACTTTAGACTTACTGTATGCTAACGTCAAGGATGCATACAGCTCCTCCTCCCTCCCCCCACTTGGTAGGTCAGATCATAACCTGATTCACCTCACCCCCCGCTATGTGCCAATTGTGAGGAGGGAACCTGTGACCACCAGGACTGTTAGGAGGTGGTCAGAGGAGGCAATAGCGGAACTACAGGGCTGTTTCGAGGTGACCGACTGGGAAACACTCTGTGAGCCTCACGCCGAGGACATCAATGGGCTTACTGAGTGTATCACAGACTACATAACTTTCTGCACCGACTCCATTGTTCCAGCTCAGACTGTTCATTGTTACCCAAATAACAAGCCGTGGGTGACTAAGGACATCAAAGCCCTCCTCAACAACAAGAAGAGGGCTTTCAGAGGGGGCAACAAAGAGGAGGTGAGGAAGGTCCAGGTGTTACTAAAGGACAAGATCAGAGAGGCTAAGGACAATTACAGGAGGAAGCTGGAGTGGAAACTCCAGCAGAACAGCATGAGAGAGGTGTGGAGGGGCATGAAGACCATCACTGGATTCAGGCCAACCAACAGCAGGGGAGCTGAGGGAGGTGAGAATAGAGCCGACGAGTTGAATCTGTTTTTCAATAGATTCGACACCACAGTGTCTGCTCCCACCCCCACAACCTCACCTGCAGTCAGCCTGGAATCCAGAGCCACACCACTGTGCCAGCCTCTCTCTTCACATGTTGCCTCCTGTGAGATTCCTGACACCCCTCCCCCACCCATCACCTTCACTCAATACCAGGTTGAGATGCAAATGAGGAGACTTCACTCAGGCAAGTCTGCTGGACCAGACGGAGTGAGTCCCCTTGTCCTCAAGGCCTGTGCCCCCCAGCTGTGTGGAGTCTTTCATAAACTGTTTATGCTGAGTCTGAGTCTGCAGAGGGTCCCGGTGATGTGGAAGACATCATGCCTCGTCCCTGTACCAAAGACGCCTCGTCCCAGTGGCCCCCAGGATTACAGGCCCGTGGCACTGACCTCCCACATCATGAAGACCCTGGAAAGGCTCATCCTGGACCAGCTGCGACCCATAGTAAGACCACATCTGGATCCCCTTCAGTTCGCTTATCAGCCTCGTCTCGGAACAGAGGACGCCATCATCTACCTGCTCAATCGTGTCTACACCCATCTGGACCAGCCGGCGAGCACTGTGAGGGTCATGTTTTTTGACTTTTCCAGTGCTTTCAACACCATCAGGCCGACCCTCCTGGGTGATAAGTTAGCAGCGATGCAGGTGGATGCTTCTCTGGTGTCCTGGATTGTTGATTACCTGACAGGAAGACCACAATATGTACGTCTCCCACAGTGTGTGTCTGACAAGGTGATTAGCAACACAGGGGCACCACAGGGGACTGTCCTCTCCCCCTTCCTCTTCACCCTCTACACCACAGACTTCAGCCACTGCACAGAGACCTGCCATCTTCAGAAGTTTTCTGATGACTCTGTGGTGGTTGGATGCATCAGCAGGGATGATGAGACAGAGTACCGGGCTGTGGTCGACTCCTTTGTCACGTGGTGTGAGCAGAATCATCTGCAGCTCAACGTGGCAAAGACCAAGGAACTGATCGTGGACTTCAGGAAGACCAGGAAACACTTGACCCCTGTTTCAATCCAGGGGGTCAGTGTTGACATTGTGGAGGACTATAAATACCTTGGAGTACACATTGACAATAAACTGGACTGGGCTAAAAACACCACAGCACTTTACAGGAAGGGCCAGAGTCGTCTCTATTTTTTGAGGCGACTGAGGTCCTTCAACATCTGCCAGAAAATGCTGAGGATTTTCTATGAGTCTGTGGTGGCCAGTGCGATCCTCTATGCTGTTGCATGCTGGGGGAGCAGGCTGAGGGTCGCAGATGCCAACAGACTTAATAAACTGATCCGTAAGGCCAGCAATGTTGTGGGGATGGAGCTGGACTCCCTCAAGGTGGTGTCGGAGAGGCGGATGCTGTCCAAGATAAAGACAATGTTGGATAACACCTCCCACCCACTCCATGACATGTTGGTCAGTCACAGGAGCTCGTTCAGTGAGAGACTGAGATTACCGAAAAGCACCACTGAACGACACAGGAAATCATTCCTGCCTGTGGCCATCTCCCTGTACAACGCATCCACTTAACACACTGTTTGCTGCTACAACTACACATGTTTCTTTTCCAAATATTTATTTATAAGTGACTTATGTATGTATGTATGTATATATATGTATATATTGTACTATTCTTAGTTAGCGTATTGTCTGTCTTGTCTTAATGTTGGTTTAAAATGGAGCACTGTAACAAAAAATAATTTCCCCCAGGGATCAATAAAGTATTCTGATTCTGATTCTGATTCTGAATATATATATAGATAATAGATAATAGATAATATATAGATAATGTTTTTAAAAAAATTCTACCAACCGTTAACCATAATTCAATAATCCTATAAACCTAATAACCGAATGCGCTTTTAACTCTTATTAGAATGAGATTTTAACCACTACGGTGCAAAGTTTTTAGATACTGCGTTGATAAAGTACAAGAGATACAATCAGTGCTTTGTCAGTGTTTACTCAGCATTCAAGGACATCAATATTTGCATAGTATTTTTACTGACATATAGTGCACATATGTTTTGGGCAAAAACATTTTTGAATATTAAAATACGAACATCTGTAACAAACAATTGACAAATTAGCCAATTCCAATGTAAAACTTTATCTGCCTAAAAGAAAAAGAAGATAATCTTCTCACAAACTGGTGTTTGATTTTGAAACAGGAAAAAAGTGGGGAAACAACTGAAAAGACTAACATTTGAATAAAACCTGAAAGCAAGTAAATACTTTCTATGGTGCCTTATGGTAAAATTTGGTAATATTGATAAAGAACAACACTGGCTGATGATGAAATACAGTCAGCTGGCATGGTAACACTGGCAGTATTAACCTGCAGGGCTGGACTGGGACAGAAAATCGGGCATTTTGACTAGAGACCAGCCCACCAGGTATTAAAGCCATAAAGACTTTGAATGAAAACAAACGCTGTTGTGACAGTGATGTACACTGTCTTGTTGGTATATGTATGATTTCTATACATTTTACGTCAGATAAAAACTTTGGTTGTACAATTTAGATAATTATTTTAAAAAAGCGAGATATTTTAAATGAGAATAAGAAAGAAAAGTATTTCTTTGTGCCCCCCCTTTCCCTGTTAATGCCTACAAGGCCCCCTGGCAAAACTTTCCTAGACCCGCCCCTGCACAGTTACCAGCTGTCAGCTGCTTAGAAAAGGATCCTGGTGTTATTTCTCCTTACAAATGTTCATTGGATTAACCACACTTATACAGACTGTATATAACTACCAACTCTCCAGCCATGTTGATGGATTGCCTATATTGGCTGGAAATATTCATTTTCAGGGAAAACACACAGACAGACGATGCTTACAGGATGTGATGTGACAACACTAATGAAATATTGATGTGTCATATTTGTCCAAGGTGTATGTCATTGTTATGGGAAAAGAGAATATTAAAATCATGATGACCAATTGGAGTGGTGATTTCTATGACTTTGTGTATATAATTTGGAATTTTGTACAAATGTAGGCCAATAAGGAATATATGATATCATTTCATTCTTTCCAAAGGTTTATTTGCATGACGCACAAACAGACACAATTGAAAGGTACAAATGTGCATGACACGAATTCAAACGTGCTGCAGATGTGTGTCACCAGTTGATCTGGCTGTAGGCTGTGGCACTTGGCCAGAGGTGGCGCTGGTTGACTCGACTCCATGTTAGTGCACAAGCAAACTGCTCGCTTTAGTTGTGAAGCAAAAACGCTGAATTCGGAGAAATAAACCGTGCGAGGGGAACGATAACGACGACAAGAGTCTCCCGATCGTTTACTCTTGCTGTCCTGTGCACAACACCGGCGTGGTGTTACTTGTTTGCTGTTTTCGCGATCGCGTCGCGCATGAGGATATCACCAGGTAAACTCGCCACATTTTTAAACATTTTATTGTTCAACAGCATCAAGACTGACGGAGTGTGTTTGAGATAACCTCACAAGTGTCACAGATGACACATTTGGCGTTTTTTTGCTGGTTTGTCGGTAGGAGCTACTGAAACGCAAGACTGCCACACATCTGTTCGACCAACGCCAGTTGATCTAAACGCCAGTAGATCTGGAACACAGGTCATAACACCTTACCTGAAGTTCAGTTCACCTGACACTCGGACTGGCGGCTGCCTCGGGGCTCTCCTCCTGCCTCCCCTTCCCTCATCCACCTGCTGGCCTCTGTGGAAGCCCCGCCATAGCCACCACCAAACAACTGAGTTATTTTTACACATCGACCGGTGTTCCAGATCTACTGGCGTTTAGATCAACTGGCGTTGGTCGAACAGATGTGTGGCAGTCTTGCGTTTCAGTAGCTCCTACCGACAAACCAGCAAAAAAACGCCAAATGTGTCATCTGTGACACTTGTAAGGTTATCTCAAACACACTCCGTCAGTCTTGATGCTGTTGAACAACAAAATGTTTACGTTGTTGTTCACGGGACAGCAAGAGTAAACGATCGGGAGACTGTTGTCGTCGTTATCGTTCCCCTCGCACGGTTTATTTCTCCGAATTCAGCGTTTTTGCTTCACAACTAAAGCGAGCAGTTTGCTTGTGCACTAACATGGAGTCGAGTCAACCAGCGCCACCTCTGGCCAAGTGCCACAGCCTACAGCCAGATCAACTGGTGACACACATCTGCACCACGTTTGATTTCGTTTCATGCACATTTGTACCTTTCAATTGTGTCTGTTTGTGCGTCATGCAAATAAACCATTGAAATGAATGAAATGATATCATGTATTTATTATCAGCCTACATTTGTACAAAATGCCAAATGACATACACGTAGTCATAAGAATCACCATCCTGATATCAATACTTTTGCCCATACGAAAAATGTCGTGAACAAATATATGACACAGTAATATTTCACCAGTGTTGTAACATCACGTCGTTAGCATAGTCTGCCTGTGTCTTCCCTCTGCAAACGAACATGTTAGAGTTGGTTGTGATATACAGTCTGCATAAGTGTGGTCAATCTAATAAACATTTGTAAGGAGATGGCAGTTATTGTGAATGTACAGCAGGTGATTAGTAATAAACAGTCAGACAATGACCCTGACAATCTCATTCAATCTTGCAGACTGAATGCACCTTCTGTGGAAAGTGGTACCACACGGTGTGTGTGGACTTCCCCTGTGCAGAAGGCGACTACAAATGTTGTGGGTGCTAAATAAACAGAAAAAATTGATCCCTGTTGTCTTTGCTTACTGATTGTTTTCAGTGTTGACAATCCACATTGCTGGCATTGCATCTTTCAACATGTTTGTGGGTAGATTTGGATGTACCCAGGGTAAGTGCAGCCACTCAGCCTCTACTCAATGTGATCATAGCAGCAGGTGCAGATGTGTCACAAGTTAATCTAGTAGTAGGCTATGGTAGTAATGGACTGAGCTCCATTTGAAACTGCTCCAGCTGCTGCGTGATAGTGGATCTGCTACAAATTGAAGATCATAAGCAAGTTTTGGAAATTAACCCTTGTATTATGTTGAAGAACAAACAATTGACATTGATTTTGTTGCGGGTCATTTAGATCCGTACTGTGTAAATCCATTCAGAAGTATCCAAAAACTGCAATAAAACAATAGCAACTTTATTTCCCAACAGATAAACATGTAGAACACAGACATACAACATAACTATTTTAGGAACAATTTGGTTTTTCGTTCTTACAAACACGTATTTTGAACTTGCCCAACGTTCTCAGTTTTTCAATGCTCAACATTTTCGATTTTGTCCACATGATGGACAGAATGTAACTGTGTGCTTTCTGCAGATGTACTTCTTGCATTTCTCACAAAAAGTGCTTGTTTTCAAACAGGAACCTTCCTAACTAAGATTTAAAACAAAAGATTTCTACGTCTCCTACAGTCTCACAAACAGATGACAAACCAAGCGACACACCTGAGTCACTGACTTTCTTATATCAGAATCAGAATCAGAATGGGTTTTATTGCCAAATGTTGAGCGGGTTTACAACATTAGGAAATTGCTGCGGTGCTTCAGTGCAAACATACTGTTATAAATACTGTTATAAATTAATCTTAAATAGACATGAAAATAAAAATGAGAATAAGAATTAAAAGTGCTAAGTAGATAGATAGATATATACATGATATATACATGAGTGCAGGTGGTGATCAGTGCCAAACATGGAATGATGCAGTGAACACAGCGTAGGGTCATGTGTTAGTGGTGGGAACAGTCATATCCACTCACTCTCACTGACTGTTTATTACTAATCACTGTGTAACTGCTGTGAATTCACAGTAACTGCCGTCTCCTTACAAATCTTCATTAGATTAACCACACTTATACAGACTGTATATAACTCCAGCCATGTTGATGGATTGCCTACATTGGCTGGAAATATTCATTTTCAGCGAAAAGACACAGACAGACGATGCTTACAGGATGTGATGTGACAACACTAATGAAATATTGATGTGTCATATTTGTCCAAGGCGTATTTCATTGTTATGGAAAAAGAGAATATTAAAATCATGATGACCAATTGGAGTGGTGATTTCTATGACTTTGTGTATATAATTTGGAATTTTGTACAAATGTAGGCCAATAAGGAATATATGATATCATTTCATTCTTTCCAAAGGTTTATTTGCATGACGCACAAACAGACACAATTGAAAGGTACAAATGTGCATGAAACGAAATCAAACGTGGTGCAGATGTGTGCACAAAGTAAACTGCACGCTGTAGTTGTGAAGCAAAAACGCTGAATTCGGAGAAATAAACCGTGCGAGGGGAACGATAACGACGACAACAGTCTCCCGATCGTTTACTCTTGCTGTCCCGTGAACAACACTGGCGTGGTGTTACTTGTTTGCTGTTTTCGCGATCGCGTCGCGCATGAGGATATCACCAGGTAAACTCGCCACATTTTTAAACATTTTGTTGTTCAACAGCATCAAGACTGACGGAGTGTGTTTGAGATAACCTCACAAGTGTCACAGATGACACATTTGGCGTTTTTTTGCTGGTTTGTCGGTAGTAGCTCCTGAAACGCAAGACTGCCACACATCTGTTCGACCAACGCCAGTTGATCTAAACGCCAGTAGATCTGGAACACCTGCATCTGGCCAATCCACCACCTCTCATTGTTCATGCCATTACAAAAAAAAATAAAAAATAAGTCACCGGGCATATGCCCGGTATGCCCGATGGCCAGTCCAGCTATGTTAACCTGCAACCAAATCTGCAGCTCCATACAGCAATGTTACGACTTAGATTATATCTTATAACTCATAACTCTTATGTTAGCTCCCCTCAGTAGCATACTGTCTGATATATTCCACGGCTGCAATAATTCTTTAAGTGTTATTTTTTCCTTGGTATTCTAATTTCACCGAAGTTTACTAAACTCAACAAACTTAATATTACTTACCGGGACATTTATTCTGTCCTTATTTTCTTTCACCGAAAAATTGTTTCCTGAGGTGCTGTCTTTCGTACTTGGCTCTCCTACCTTTGCTAACATGATGCACATAGTGCAGAAGCCGATGCTGCATTCACTTACACTCGGATATCTGAGCTTCACCGTGACAACATAATCGTACATTTCATATTTGATTGAATTTTATTGTTTTACCTTTGGGGTGGCACCTGGGGTGGCCAGTCTGATTGGGGGGGCCACCCCACTGGACACGCCACTGCCTTCAAGACTTTGAAAAGGACAAAATCATTGACCGTCTTACATATCACTGCCTTTACCCAGGGGATGCCATACCCTGCATTTACGGGCTTCCTAAAATCCACAAGGAAGCTGTCCCACTCAGACCCATAGTCAGTAGCATAAACTCAGCCACTTATAACATTGCAAAACACCTTGCTACCATCCTTGCTCCTCTCGTGTGGAACACCCCACGCCACATCAAGAACTCCACCGACGTCACTGACAAGGTCCAGAAACTTACCCTGGATACAGATGAAACCATGGTGTCCTTTGATGTAGTCTCTCTCTTCACTTGCATACACAAAATTAGTATCTGCAGTAAAGATTTTTTCATACATTGTATACATTCTACCACAAGCAAAGCTGCCTCCATTTTTATAGTTTTTTTTCCAACAATATCTTTATTATTTTTTACATTTTAATGACTTACAAACAGTCCAACATTCTAAATACTACATGAACATACACTCCTCTCAGACAGCAAAAAGAAAACAAAAAAGTCATCAGATTTATCACTCCGTTAAAGGCCTAAATTTATCATTATCCCAAAACAAATGTCATTGCCCTCAGTCCTCGTCCTCCTCAGATAATACAAATCCTTCTACAAAATTCACAAATGGTCTCCACACCTTCTCAAAAACATCCAATTTCCTTTTCAGTATACATGTTATCCGCTCCAATGGCAAAGCCACCATCATTTGTTTTATCCACTGTGTGATACTCGGTTCCCTTGTTCTTTTCCATTTTAGTGCGATTAATCTTTTTGCTTGTAACAAACCCATATCAATAAACATTCTGTCACTTTTTGTGTACCTCATGTTTTCTGGGTACAATCCCAGAATAAGGAAGCCAGGATCCAAAACAACCTCTTTGGATAATATTTGTTTCATAGTTTGTGTTACTGCAACCCAAAAAGAGCCTATCTTCCTGCAATCCCAAATACAATGCCAAAAGTTACCTTTATCTTCATTACATTTATTACAAGTGTCTGGAATATTAGAGTTGTACTTATTCAATTTTTCCGGAGTAACATATATTCGCATTAACCATTTGTATTGCAACAACCTTAGTCTAGAATTAATAGTTTGTTTATGAGCTTTTGCACAAACCAATGCCCATTGTTCCACGGATATGTCCTTCTTTAAATCATTTTTCCAGGCATTCAACCTTCCCAAAGAATTGTCAGATGTTTTGGACCTAATCAATTTATATATTTCTGATATTGCCCCTTTTTTTGAACTGCTTTTGCTAATTATGTCTTCCAATTCTGATTTTGGTGGTTTGGTGGAGGTATTATTTTGATTCGCTCTAATGTAACTTCTAATTTGGAGATATTTGAAAAATTGCTTTCTATCTATATTATATTTATGTCTAAGCATATCAAAGGACATCATATCTTGAGAATCTGTTGCATACAAATCTTGGATTTTTTGGAGTCCTTTAATTGACCATTGTCTAAAAACTTCATCCTCTCTTCCTGGTCTGAAATCCTGGTTTCCCCACATTGGTGTAAACTGTGACAATACAACAGGTTCCTTCATATATCTTTTTACATCATACAACACTTTGACCATGTTCTTTACCATTGGATTTTTCGCCTTTTTAATCAAGTTTATTGCTGTGTCTGAGAAAAAATATAAAGGTAAAGGTGGATGCAAATTAATACTTTCCATCTCTGACCATTGCGGGGCATTATTTAAGTCAAAATAGTATCTTATAGACCTGATTTGACATGCCCAGTAATACCACTCAATATTTGGACACATGACACCACCCTCGTTATATGGTAGATGCAACAATGATAATCTTATCCTTGGTCTCCCATTTTTCCATAGAAAACCGAGAACAAGCTTTTTGATCCTGCTAAACCAATCAACAGGAGGCGGCAGGGGAATGTTCTGATACGCATAAAGCACCTTTGGCAGTATACTCATTTTGTATATATTAATCCGACCAATTAAAGAAATTGGTAGAGACATGCATCTGTCCACTATCTCTGTTATTTCTTTAGAAAGTCTTTCATAGTTATTTTCCACGATCTCACTTAATTTGGGCGAAATCATTATTCCTAAGTACATAAAGTCCTTTACTGTCTTAAAATGAGATGTTACTATGGGTGGGTTTTTCCTTTCTTCTTCATTTAGTAATAAAATTGATGATTTAGATTTGTTAATGACATACCCTGATATTTGACCAAACTCCCCTATCAATCTAAGCAGAGCAGGTATAGCTTCTGTTATTTTAGAGAGATATACTATTACATCGTCTGCGTACAACGAAATCCTATGTTCTACTTCATTTACCATAATTCCTGTCAATAATAAACTCGAACGTACAGCTATGGCAAAGGGTTCCATAGCTAATATAAACAGCAGTGGGCTTATCGGTGAGCCTTGTGGACATCCCCGTTTCACCCTTATTGGTTTAGAGATATTTTTGTTTGTCAAGATTTCAGCAGTTGGATTTGAGTGTAATAATTGTATCCATCTTCGAAACACATCTCCATAACCAAATCTAGTCAGAACATCAAAAAGATAAGGCCACTCGACCCTATCGAATGCTTTTTCAGCATCCAGTGAGAGAAAGGCCCTCTCTGAAGAATTGTTTAGTCCGACTATAATATTAAAGACTCTTCTCACATTATGTAGACCTTGGCGCCCCAATATAAAACCGTTTTGATCTCTGTGAATTACTGAGGGGAGAGTATCTTGAAGACGTGTTGCTAATATTTTACCCAACACCTTAAAATCAGAATTAAGTAAGCTTATCGGCCTCAAATTTTCACATTTATTACTCGGTTTTCCTGGTTTATGTAACAAAATGATTAGTGATCCTGTTACTGATTTAGGAAGACTTCCTTTGCTTAATGATTCCTGATACATTTCCAATAGTGGTTTCATTAATTTACTTTTAAATTTTTTATAAAAATCAATTGGGAATCCATCTGGTCCAGCTTTTTTACCTGATCTCATATTGTTAATTGCCCTGCTTATTTCCTCTTCGGTGATTTCTGCATCTAATTGTTGTTTTACGTCGTCAGCGATAGTAGGAATATTTATTTTATCCAGAAACGCATTTCTGGAGTTTTGATCTGATCTATCCTGGGATTCATAAAGTTTTTCATAATAGTTTCTAAATTCCTTGTTTATTTCAATCGGATCCATTATCATTTCCCCTTTGCTGTTTATAATCGACGTTATATTTTTCTGCACTTCCAATTGTTTAATTTGCCATGCCAATATTTTTCCAGGTTTCTCTCCTTGTTCATAAAAAGACTGATTTAATCTCAAAATGTTCGAAGCTGCTCTATCTGCCGATTCTTTATTATATTGTGCTTTTAGAATTAGCAAGTCTTTCTCTATTAATGGGTCTCTACTTTTGAACACTAGTTCCTCCAGTTTTTTAATTTCCTTTTCCATGTGCTGTCTTGTTTTGCATTTTTCTTTAGATTTCGATGAAGTATATGCTATCATAACTCCCCTTAAACATGCCTTAAATGCCTCCCACCTAATGCTAGCTGATGTCTGTGAGCTATTTATAGTGAAATACTCATCTATTTCTTTTCCTACAAAAGTGAGGAATCCTTCATCATTCAGCCATTTCTGGTGTAAGCACCATCTATGTTCAATTGTTAAGTTATTATGTGTATATATGATATTGCAGGGAGCATGATCCGATATTAATATACTGTCATATGAACATGTCTTTATGTTTGATAGGAGGCTCGCTGATACTAAGAAATAGTCTATTCTGGAATACGTATTAAACGTTTTTGAATGGCAAGAAAAAAGTATATCATCAGGTTTTAACTGTCTCCAGATGTCTATCAAATGCAGTTCCTTCATGAAGTTAAGAATTGTCTTTCGGCTTTTGTTATGGGCCTGATCAGTCCCAGTCTGTCTATCCTTACTGGGATCCAGAACACAGTTCCAATCTCCTCCTATGATGCATTTTCCGTGGAGTGATGAAATTGTGAGAAAAAGATTAGTAAAAAATGTATCATCATCTGTATTTGGTATATACATTAATTAAGTTAATGGTTTCCTGTACAAGTAATCCCTGGATGATCAAATATCTACCAAATTTGTCTTTAATTACATTTTTGACCTGAAAAGGTACTGATTTATGTATTAATGTGATTACTCCCCGAGCATTGGATCTAAATGGTGCTGCATACAACGAACCCTGCCACCTCCTGCCAACCTTAATATGTTCCTCCTCCAGCGAGTGCGTCTCCTGAAGAAAAATTATTTTTGCTTCCAGATCTTTCATTTTGTTCATTACTTGCTTAATCTTTTTATTACTTTTTAGGCCTCTACAATTCCAAGAGGTACATTTAACTGCCAATTTCCGAGCCAACACGCCTCACATGCATTGCTAAATACTTGAATTTTTATAGTTTTTATTAATATTTTTTAATAATTTATTTGTAATAATGTATTCTGTTCTGGGAGTGTTTTTTTATGTATGTGTATTATATCATACATACACATTAAAAGGAATCTCTGTCCAAAAAATGCACTCAGTTTATTTCTTACTCACTATGAGCATCATTCATTATTCCCCACCAGTTATTAAGGTTAGGATATGTATTTTTTTTATTCCAATACATTCTTCTTTAGCAGCATTTAAATAACCTTGATCAGATTTGATGGTTTTGAAGTCTGCTCTTCAAAAGAGTATTTTGCTTTTCTTTCACAAATGTGGGGATTAAAGTGTTAAAATGTACAAAACAGTGATGTCATGTTTTGTGACGAGGACCCAGGCACAGAGAGACTTGATGAATTTAAGAATCTTTTGATTTAATAAAGAAATTTGCAGACTTGCACAGAGATGGTAAAATTATGATGACTGATAATGGAGACGAAGACAACAAACGATGAGGACAGGGAGAAACAAAGTTACAGTCAGAGAGAACTCGGGACAACATTTAAGGATGCAGGGACTGACAGAGACACGTTTATCTTTCCAGGCTGGGCAGGTCTCTGGGTGCTCAGCACCCCCAAAGCTCTGATCCTAGAATCACCCCTGATGGTGGTGCTGTGCCTAATATTGTGCTCATTTAACACGTTCTAACTCCCAACTTGTCAAGTGTGTGACGCATGGTCACACATTTGACACAGTCTTCTATCAAAAGTTAAATCTAACTTCATGAAGTTGTTCAAAAAGGCTTTATTTCCTACATACATGTATTTGAATGGAGTTCTCGCCCAACACAAAGAATAGGTTTTCATTTTGTGAATAACTTGAAAATCTTTTCTAAAAACCTATTTACCCAGCACGGAGATGCTGAAATCTATAAGGCAAAACCATATTTATGTGTGTCTGAGTCTTCTATCGAAAGTTACAGCTGTCTTTATGAAGTTGATGAGAAAGGCTTTATTTCACCACGTTAGTGCGTTTCTCACTGTTACATGTATTTGAATGGAGTTCTCGCCTGAAACAAAGTATAGGTTTTCATTATGTGAAGTACTTCATGAAGTTGTACAAACATGCTTTATTTCACCACGTTAGTGCGTTTGCGACTATTACATGCATTTGAATGGGGAACTCGCCCGAAACAAAAGTATAGGTTTTCATTATGTGAATAACTTGAAAATCTTAGCTCAAACAGCTGCAAAACCTGTTTGCCCAGCACGGGGATATTGAAGTCTACAAGGTAAAGCCATAAATATGTATTTCTGAGTCTTCTATCAAAAGTTACAGCTGTTCATATGAAGTGTTACAAAGACGCTTTATTTCGTCAAGTCAGTGCGTTTCTGACTATTACATGCATTTGAATGGGGAACTCGACCGAGACAAAGTATAGGTTTTCATTTTGTGAATAACTTGAAAATCTTAACTCAAACAGCTGCAAAACCTGTTTGCCCAGCACGGGGATATTGAAGTCTACAAGGTAAAGCCATAAATATGTATTTCTGAGTCTTCTATCAAAAGTTACAGCTGTCTTTAAGAAGACCATGAAAAACGCTTTATTTCACCACGTTAGTGCATTTCTCGCTATTATATGCATTTGAATGGAGTTCTCGCCCGACACAAAGTATAGGTTTTCATTATGTGAATAACTTGAAAATCTTAGCTCAAACAGCTGCAAAACCTGTTTGCCCAGCACGGGGATATTGAATTCTATAAGATGAAGCCATAAATATGTGTGTCTGAGTCGTCTATCAAAAGTTACAGCTATTTATATGAAGTGTTACAAAGACGCTTTATTTCGCCAAGACAGTGCGTTTCTGACAATTACATGCATTTGAATGGGGAACTCGCCCTGAAAGAAAGTACAGGTTTTCATTATGTGAATAACTTGAAAATCTTAGCTCAAACACCTGCAAAACCTGTTTGCCCAGCACGGGGATATTGAATTGTATAAGATAAAGCCATAAATATGTGTGTCTGAGTCTTCTATCAAAAGTTACAGCTATTTATATGAAGTTGTACAAAAACGCTTTCTTTCATCAAGAAAGTGGCAGATCCCATCCACAATATAAAAAGGCCTGTGCTACTGGATGATGCCATCCACATTGCACCAGATCCAGTGCTCCCTGTGAGGCCATATTCACAACACCAGGGCCTCTGCTGCTTGCTGATCCCATCCTCATTTCACCAGGGACTGCGTTGCTGGCTCATGCCATTCACATTACATCAGATCATGTGCTACTGGCTGAGGCCATCCTCATTTCACCAGGGCCTGTGGTGATGTCCGAAACCATCCACATTTCCCCAGAGCTTGTGTTGCTGGCTGATGACATCCACAAAACACTAGGGCCTGTGCTACTGGCTAAGGCCATTCAGATTACACCAGGTTGTGTGGTGCTGACCAATACTATCCATATTTCACCAGGGCCACTGTTGTTGGCTGAAGCCATACACATTACACCAGGGACAGGGCTTCCTGTGAGGCCATGTTCACCACACCAGGAACTGTACTGTTGGATGAGGCCATGGACATTACACCAGGGACATTGCTCCCTGTGAGGCCATATTCACCACACCAGGGCGTGTAGTGCTGGATGAGGCCATCCACATTACACCAGGGCCTGTGGTGCTGGCCAATACCATCCACATTTCACCAGGGCCACTGTTGTTGGCTGAGGCCATTCACTTTACACCAGGGACAGTGCTACTGGCTGATGCCATCCACAATACACAAGGGCCTGTGCTACTGGCTGATGCCATCCACACACACCAGGGCCAGTGGTGTTGGCTGAGGACATTCACATTACACCTGGGCCTGTGGTGCTGAACGATATCATCCGCATTTCACCAGATCAAGTGGTGTTGGCTATGGCCATTCACATTACACCACTGTGTGTGCTACTCGTTGATACCATCCACGTTTCACCAGGGTTTGTATTGATGGCTGATGCGATCCACATTATACCAGGGCCAGTGTTGTTGGCTGAGGCCACCAACATTACACCAGGGCCAATGTTCACTGTGAGGATATATTCACCACACCAGGGCCTGTGCTGCTGGCTGATACCATCCACATCTTACCAGGGCCTTTGCTACTCGTTGATGCCATCCACATTACACCAGGGCCTGTGCTACTGGCTGATACCATCCACAATACACAAGGGCCTGTGCTTTTGGCTGATGCCATCCACATTACACCAGGGCCAGTGGTGTTGATTGAGGAAATTCACATTACACCTGGTCCTGTGGTGCTGAACCATTTCATGCACATTTCACCAGATCAAGTGGTGTTGGCTATGGCCATTCACATTACACCAGGGCCTGTGTGTGGTGCTGACCAATACCATCCATATTTTACCAGGGACAGTGTTGTTAGATGAGGCCATCCACATTACAACAGGGCCTGTGATACTGGCTGAGGACATTTACATTTCACCAGGGCCTGTGGTCATGGCTGAGGCCAAATACATTTCACCACGGCCTGTGTTGGTGGCTGATCCCATCCACAATATACTAAGACCTGTGCTACTGGCTGATGCCATCCACATTACACCAGTGCCAGTGCTCCCTGTCAAGCCATCTTCACCACACCATGGCCTGCGATGCTGGCTGATGTGATCCACAATTCACAAATGCCTGTGCTACTGGATAAGGCCATTCACATTACACCAGGGTGTGTGGTGCTGACCAATACGATCCATATTTCACCAGGGCCACTGTTGTTGGCTGAGGCCATACACATAACACCAGGGACAGTGCTTTTGGCTGAGGCCATCATCACCACTCCAGGGCGTGTGGTGCTGGATGAGGCCATCCACATTACACCAGGGCCTGTGTTACTCGTTGATGCCATCCACATTGCACCAGGGCCAGTGCTCCCTGTGAGGCCATCTTCACCATACCATGGCCTGCGTTGCTGGCTGATGTGATCCAAAATTCACAAGGGCCTGTGCTACTGGCTAAGGCCATTCACATTACACCAGGGTGTGTGGTGCTGACCAATACGATCCATATTTCACCAGGGCCACTGTTGTTGGCTGAGGCCATACACATAACACCAGGGACAGTGCATTTGGCTGAGGCCATCATCACCACACCAGGGCGTGTGTTACTCGTTGATGCCATACACAATGCACAAGGGCCTGTGCTACTGGCTAAGGCCATTCACATTACACCAGGGTGTGTGGTGCTTACCAATACCATCCATATTTCACCAGGGCCACTGTTGTTGGCTGAGGCCATTCACATTACACCTGGGCCTGTGGTGCTGAACGATATCATGTACATTTCACCAGATCAAGTGGTGTTGGCTATGGCCATTCACATTACACCAGGGTGTGTGGTGCTGACCAATACGATCCATATTTCACCGGATCAAGTGGTGTTGGCTATGGCCATTCACATTACACCAGGGTGTGTGGTGCTGACCAATACGATCCATATTTCACCAGGGCCACTCTTGTTGGCTGAGGCCATCATCACCACACCAGGGACTGTGTTGCTGGCCAATACCATCCATATTACACCAGGTCCTGTGCTACTAGCTGATGCCATCCACATTACACCAGGGCCAGTGGTGTTGGATGAGGACATTCACATTACACCTGGGCCTGTGGTGCTGAACGATATCATCCACATTTCACCAGATCAAGTGGTGTTGGCTATGGCCATTCACATTACACCAGGGTGTGTGGTGCTGACCGATACCATCTATATTTCACGAGGGATAGTGTTGTTAGATGAGGCCATCCACATTACAACAGGGCCTGTGATACTGGCTGAGGACATTTACATTTCACCAGGGCCTGTGGTCATGGCTGAGGCCAACTACATTTCACCACGGCCTGTGTTGGTAGCTGATCCCATTCACAATATACAAAGGTCTGTGCTACTGGCTGATGCCATCCACATTACACCAGGGCCTGTGGTGCAGGCCAATACGATCCATATTTCACCAGGGCCACTGTTGCTGACTGAGGCGATACACATAACACCAGGGACAGTGATTCCTGTGAGGCCATCTTCACCACACCAGGGAGTGTGCTTTTGGCTGAGGCCATCCACAAAACATCACGGCCTGTAAAGCCTGCTTCTACCTTCCACATTACACCAGGGACAGTGCTTCCCTTGAGGCCATCTTCACCCAACCAGGGCCTCTGCTGCTCGTTGATTCCATCCACATTACACGAGGGCCTGTGGTGCTGACCAATATCATGCACATTTCACCAGGGCCAGTGGTGTTGGCTAAAGCTATTCACATTACACCAGGGTGTGTGGTGCTGACCAATACCATCCACATTTCACCAGGGCCACTGTTGTTGGCTGAGGCCATACACATTACACCAGGGATAGTGCTTCCTGTGAGGCCATCTTCAACCGACCAGGGCCTCTGCTGCTCGTTGATGCCATCCACATTACACCTGGGCCTGTGGTGCTGACCAATATCATCAACATTTCACCAGGGCCAGTGGTGTTGGCTAAGACCATTCACATTACACCAGGGTGTGTGGTGCTGACCAATACCATCCATATTTCACCAGGGCCAGTGTTGTTAGATGAGGCCATCCACATTTCACCAGGGACAGTGCTTCCTGCGAGGCCATCTTCAGCCGACCAGGGCCTCTGCTGCTCGTTGATGCCATCCACATTACACCTGGGCCTGTGGTGCTGACCAATATCATCCACATTTCACCAGGGCCAGTGGTGTTGGCTAAGACCATTCACATTACAACAGGGTGTGTGGTGCTGACCAATACCATCCATATTTCACCAGGGCCAGTGTTGTTAGATGAGGCCATCCACATTTCACCAGGGCCTGTGTTGGTGGCATATCCCATCCAGAATATACAAAGACCTGTGCTACTGGCTGAGGCCATCAACATTACACAAAGGCTTGTGATGCCGCCTTCTACCATCCACATTACACCAGGGACAGTGCTTCCTGTGAGGCCATATTCACCCCACCAGGGCCTCTGCTGCTCGTTGATGCCAGCCACATTACACCTGGGCCTGTGTTTCTGACCGATATCATGCACATTTCACCAAGGCCACTGTTGTTGGCTGAGGCCATACACATTACAACAATGCCTGTGCTACTGGCCTAGGATATTTACAGTTCACCAGGGCCTGTGGTCATAGCTGAGGCTTATTACATTTCACCAGGGCCTGTGTTGGTGGCTGATCCCATCCACAATATACAAAGGCCTGCGTTGCTGGCTGAGGCCATCCACATTGCACCAGGGACACTGCTCCCTGTGAGGCCATATTCATCACACCAGGGCCCGTGCTTCTGGCTGATACCATCCTGATTTCACCAGGGCCAGTGCTCCCTGTGAGGCTGTCTTCACCACACCAGGGCCTGTGCATTCTGTCTGAGACCATCTTCACCAGACCAGGGTCTGTGCTACTGCCTGATGCCATCAACATTATATCAGGTTCTGTGCTTCCTGTGAGGCCATCTTCACCACACCAGGGCCTGTACTGCTTTCTGAGGCCATCTACATTACACAAGGACCTGTGTTGTTGGCTTAGATCAATTAAATTTCACCAGAGCCTGTGCTACTCGTTGATGCCATGCACATTACACCAGGGCCTGTGGTTTTGGCGGTTACCATCCACATTTTTAACAGGGCCAGTGTTGTTGGATGAGGCCATCCACATTACACCAGGGCCTGTGCTACTCGATGATACCAACCACATTTCACCAGGGCTTGTGTTGCTGGCTGATGCGTTCCACAATACGCAAGGGCATGTGCTACTGGCTGAAGACTTTCACATTACGCCAGGGCCTGTGATGTAGGCCAATACCATCCACATTTCACCAGGGCCAGTGTTGTTGGATGAGGCCATCCACATTACACCAGGGACAGTGCTTCCTGTGAGGCCATCTTCACCCCACCAGGGCCTCTGCTGCTCGTTGATGCCATTCACATTACACCTGGGCCTGGGCTGCTGACAGATATCATGCACATTTCACCAGGGCCAGTGGTGTTGGCTAAGGCCATTCACATTACACCAGGGTGTGTGGTGCTGACCAATACCATCCATATTTCACCAGGGCCACTGTTGTTAGATGAGACCATCCACATTACAACAGGGCCTGTGCTACTGGCTGAGGACATTTACATTTCACCAGGGCCTGTGGTCATGGCTGAGGCCAACTACATTTCACCAGGGCCTGTGGTCATGGCTGATGCCATCCACATTACACCAGGGCCACTGTTGTTGGCTGAGGCCATACACTTTACACCAGGGACAGTGCTTCCTGTGAGGCCATCTTCACCAACCCAGGGCCTGTAATGTTGGATGAGGACATCCAAATTACACCACGGACAGTTCTTCCTGTGAGGCCATCATCACAACACCAGGGCCTGTGTTACTTGCTGATGCCATCCACATTACACCTGGGCCTGTGGTGCTGACCAATATCATGCACAATTCACCAGGGCCAGTGGTGTTGGCTAAGGCTATTCACATTACACCAGGGTGTGTGGTGCTGACCAATACCATCCACATTTCACCAGGGCCAGTGTTGTTGGCTGAGGCCATACACTTTACACCAGGGACAGTGCTTCCTGTGAGGCCATCTTCACCACACCAGGGCCTGTGGTGCTGGCCAATACCATCCACATTTCACCAGGGCCAGTGTTGTTGGCTGAGGCCATACACCTTACAGCAGGGACAGTGCTTCCTGTGAGGCCATCTTCACCACACCAGGGCCTGTAGTGTTGGCTGAGCATATTCACATTACACCTGGGTGTGTGGTACTGAACGATATCATGCACATTTCACCAAGGACAGTGTTGTTAGATGAGGCCATACACATTTCACGAGGGCCTGTGTTGGTGGCTGATCCCATCCACAATATACAAAGGCCTGAGCTACTGGCTGATGCCATCCACATTACACCAGGGCCAGTGCTCCCTGTGAGTGCTCCCTGTGAGGCCATCTTCACCACACCAGGGCCTGCGTTGCTGGCTGATGTGATCCAACAATTCACAATGGGCCTGTTCTACTGGCTAAGGTCATTCACATTACACCAGGGTATGTGGTGCTGACCAATACCATCCATATTTCACCAGGGCCATTGTTGTTGGCTGAGGCCATACACGTTACACCAGGGACAGTGCTTCCTGTGAGGCCATCTTCACCACACCAGGGCCTGTGCTACTTGCTGATGCCATCCTCATTACACCTGGGCCTGTGGTGCTGACCAATATCATGCACAATTCACTAGGGCCAGTGGTGTTGGCTAAGGCTATTCACATTACACCAGGGTGTGTGGTGCTGACCAATACGATCCACATTTCACCAGTGCAAGTGTTGTTGGCTGAGGCCATACACTTTACACCAGGGACAGTGCTTCCTGTGAGGCCATCTTCACCACACCAGGGCCTGTGGTGCTGGCCAATACTATCCACATTTCACCAGGGCCAGTGTTGTTGGCTGAGGCCATACACCTTACAGCAGGGACATTGCTTCCTGTGAGGCCATCTTCACCACACCAGGGCCTGTACTGTTGGATGAGGCCATCCACATTACACCATGGCCGGTGGTTCCGGCCAATACCATCCATATTTCCCCAGGGCCACTGTTCTTAGCTGATGCCATACACATTACACCAGGGACAGTGCTTCCTGTGAGGCCATCTTCACCACACCAGTGAGTGTGCTTTTGGCTGAGGCCATCCACAAAACATCACAGCCTGTAAATGCCGGCTTCTACCATCCACTTTACACCAGGGACAGTGCTTCCTGTGAGGCCATCTTCACCACACCTGTGAGTGTGCTTTTGGCTGAGGCCATCCACAAAACATCACAGCCTGTAAATGCCGGCTTCTACCATCCACTTTACACCAGGGACAGTGCTTCCTGTGTGGCCATCTTCACCCCACCAGGGCCTCTGCTGCTCGTTGATGCCATCCACATTACACCTGGGCTTCTGGTGCTGACCGATATCATGCACATTACACCAGGGCCTATGCTACTCGTTGATAACAGCCACATTTCACCAGGGCTTGTGTTGCTGGCTCATGCGATCCACAATACAAGGGGCCTGTGCTTCTGGCTGAGGACAATCACATTACACCAGGGCCTGTGGTGCTGGCCAATACCATCCACATTACACCAGGGCCAGTGTTGTTGGCTGAGGCCATCCACATTACACCAGGGCCAGTGCTCCCTGTGAAGCCTTCTTTACCACACCAGGGCCTGTGTTGCTGGCAGAGGCCATCCACATATCACCAGGGCCAATGCTCCCTGTGAGGCCATATTCACCACACCAGGGCCTGTGCTGCTGGCTGATACCATCCACATCTTACCAGGGCCTGTGCTACTCGTTGATACCATCCACATTTCACCAGGGCCAGTGGTGTTGGCTAAGACCATTCACATTACACCAGGGTTTGTGGTGCTGACCAATACCATCCATATTTCACCAGGGCCAGTGTTGTTAGATGAGGCCATCCACATTTCACCAGGGCCTGTGTTGGTGGCTTATCCCATCAACAATATACAAAGGACTGTGCTACTGGCTGAGGCCATCAACATTACATCACGGCCTGTGAGGCCACCTTCTACCATCCACATTACACCAGGGACAGTGCTTCCTGTGAGGCCATATTCACCCCACCAGGGCCTCTGCTGCTCGTTGATGCCATCCACATTACACCTGTGCCTGTGGTGCTGACCGATATCATGCACATTTCACCAAGGCCACTGTTGTTGGCTGAGGCCGTACACATTAGAACAGGGCCTGTGCTACTGGCCTAGGATATTTACAGTTCACCAGGGCCTGTGGTCATAGCTGAGGCCAATTACATTTCACCAGGGCCTGTGTTGGTGGCTGATACTATCCACAATATAAAAAGGCCTGTGCTACTGGCTGATGACATCAACATTACACCAGGGACAGCGCTCCCTGTGATTCCATCATCACCACACCAGGGACTGTGGTGCAGGCCAATACCATCCACATTTCACCAGGGCCCGTGTCTTTGGATGAGGCCATCCACATTACACCAGGGCTTGTGTTGGTGGCTGATGCGTTCCACAATACACAAGGACCTGTGCTACTGGCTGAGGACATTCACATTACACCAGGGCCTGTGGTGCTGGCCAATACCATCCACATTTCACCAGGGCAGGTGTTGTTGAATGAGGCCATCCACAGTACACCACTGCCATTGCTTCCTGTGATTCCATCATCACATTACACCAGGGCCTTTGGTGCTGGCCAATACCATCCACATTTCACCAGGGCCACTGTTGTTGGCTGAGGCCATACACTTTACACCAGGGACAGTGCTTCCTGTGAGGCCATCTTCACCACACCAGGGCCTGTACTGTTGGATGAGGACATCCAAATTACACCAGGGACAGTTCTTCCTGTGAGGCCATCTTCACCACACCAGGGCCTGTGCTACTTGCTGATGCCATCCACATTACACCTGGGCCTGTGGTGCTGACCAATATCATGCACAATTCACTAGGGCCAGTGGTGTTGGCTGAGGCCATACACTTTACACCAGGGACAGTGCTTCCTGTGAGGCCATCTTCACCACACCAGGGCCTGTGGTGCTGGCCAATACCATCCACATTTCACCAGGGCCAGTGTTGTTGGCTGAGGCCATACACCTTACAGCAGGGACAGTGCTTCCTGTGAGGCCATCTTCACCACACCAGGGCCTGTACTGTTGGATGAGGCCATCCACATTACACCATGGCCGGTGGTTCCGGCCAATACCATCCATATTTCCCCAGGGCCACTGTTCTTAGCTGATGCCATACACATTACACCAGGGACAGTGCTTCCTGTGAGGCCATCTTCACCACACCAGTGAGTGTGCTTTTGGCTGAGGCCATCCACAAAACATCACAGCCTGTAAATGCCGGCTTCTACCATCCACTTTACACCAGGGACAGTGCTTCCTGTGAGGCCATCTTCACCACACCAGGGCCTGTGGTGCTGGCCAATACCATCCACATTTCACCAGGGCCAGTGTTGTTGGCTGAGGCCATACACTTTACACCAGGGACAGTGCTTCCTGTGAGGCCTTCTTCACCACACCAGGGCCTGCACTGTTGGATGAGACCATCCACATTACACCATGGCCGGTGGTTCCGGACAATACCATTCATATTTCACCAGGGCCACTGTTCTTAGCTGATGCCATACACATTACACCAGGGACAGTGCTTCCTGTGAGGCCATCTTCACCACACCAGTGAGTGTGCTTTTGGCTGAGGCCATCCACAAAACATCACGGCCTGTAAATGCCGGCTTTTACCATCCACATTACACCAGGGACAGTAATTGCTGTGTGGCCATCTTCACCCCACCAGGGCCTCTGCTGCTCGTTGATGCCATCCACATTACACCTGGGCTTCTGGTGCTGACCGATATCATGCACATTACACCAGGGCCTATGCTACTCGTTGATAACAACCACATTTCACCAGGGCCTGTGTTGCTGGCTGATGCGATCCACAATACAAGGGGCCTGTGCTTCTGGCTGAGGACAATCACATTACACCAGGGCCTGTGGTGCTGGCCAATACCATCCACATTACACCAGGGCTTTGTGTTTTTTGACTGACGACATCCAGTGTTGTTGGCTGAGGCCATCCACATTACACCAGGGCCAGTGCTCCCTGTGAAGCCATTTTACCACACCAGGGCCTGTGTTGCTGGCAGAGGCCATCCACATATCACCAGGGCCAATGCTCCCTGTGAGGCCATATTCACCACACCAGGGCCTCTGCTGCTCGTTGATGCCATCCACATTACACCTGGGCTTCTGGTGCTGACCGATATCATGCACATTACACCAGGGCCTATGCTACTCGTTGATAACAACCACATTTCACCAGGGCCTGTGTTGCTGGCTGATGCGATCCAAAATACAAGGGGCCTGTGCTTCTGGCTGAGGACAATCACATTACACCAGGGCCTGTGGTGCTGGCCAATACCATCCACATTACACCAGGGCTTTGTGTTTTTTGACTGACGACATCCAGTGTTGTTGGCTGAGGCCATCCACATTACACCAGGGCCAGTGCTCCCTGTGAAGCCATTTTACCACACCAGGGCCTGTGTTGCTGGCAGAGGCCATCCACATATCACCAGGGCCAATGCTCCCTGTGAGGCCATATTCACCACACCAGGGCCTGTGCTGCTCGTTGATGCCATCCACATTACACCTGTGCCTGTGGTGCTGACCGATATCATGCACATTTCACCAAGGCCACTGTTGTTGGCTGAGGCCGTACACATTAGAACAGGGCCTGTGCTACTGGCCTAGGATATTTACAGTTCACCAGGGCCTGTGGTCATAGCTGAGGCCAATTACATTTCACCAGGGCCTGTGTTGGTGGCTGATACTATCCACAATATAAAAAGGCCTGTGCTGCTGGCTGATACCATCCACATCTTACCAGGGCCTGTGCTACTCGTTGATACCATCCACATTACACCAGGGCCTGTGCTACTGGCTGATGCCATCCACAATACACAAGGGCCTGTGCTTTTGGCTGATGCCATCCACATTACACCAGGGTCAGTGGTGCTGAACCATTTCATGCACATTTCACCAGATCAAGCGGTGTTGGCTATGGCCATTCACATTACACCAGGGAGTGTGGTGCTGACCAATACCATCCATATTTCACCAGGGCCAGTGTTGTTAGATGAGGCCATCCACATTACAACAGGGTCTGTGGTCATGGCTGAGGCCAACTACATTTCACCAGGGCCTGTGTTGGTGGCTGATCCCATCCACAATATACAAAGACCTGTGCTACTGGCTGATGCCATCCACCTTACACCTGGGCCAGTGGTGTTGTCCGAAACCATCCACATTTCACCAGGGCTTGTGTTTTTGACTGACGACATCCACAAAACACAGGGGCCTATGATACTGGCTGAGGCCATACACATTACACCAGGGACAGTGCTTCCTGTGAGGCCATCTTCACCACACCACTGTCTGTGTTGCTGGCAGAGGCCATCCACATTACACCAGGGCCTGTGGTGCTAGCCAATACCATTCACATTACACCAGGGCCAGTGTTGTTGGATGAGGCCATCCAAATTACACCAGGGACAGTGCTTCCTGTGAGGCCATCTTCACCACAACAGGGCCTGTGCTACTGGCTGAGGCAGACTACATTTCACCAGAGCGCATGTTGCTGGCTGAGGCCATCTACATTTCACCAGGGCCTGGCTGCTGTCTGAGGCCATCCACATTACACCAGGGACAGTGCTTCCTGTGAGGCCATCTTCACCACACCAGGGCCTGTACTGTTGGATGAGGCCATCCACATTACACCAGGTACAGTTCTTCCTGTGTGGAAATCATCTCCAAACCAGGGCCTGTGGTGTTGGATGAGGCCATCCACATTTCACCAGGGATTGTGTTGCTGGCTGATGAGTTTCACAAAACACAAGGGCCGTTACTACTGGCTGAGGATATTCATATTACACCAGGGCCTGTGGTGCTGGCCAATATAATCCACATTTCACCAGGGCCACTGTTGTTGGCTGAGGCCATTCACATTGCACCAGGGTGTGTGTGGTGCTGACCAATACCATCCATATTTCACCAGGGACAGAGTTGTTAGATGAGGCCATCCACATTACAACAGGGCCTGTTCTACTGGCTGAGGAAATTTACATTTCACCAGGGCCTGTGGTCATGGCTGAGGCCAACTACATTTCATCAGGGCCTGTGGTCATGGCTGAGGACATTCACATTAAATCAGGGCCTGTGGTGCTGGCCAATATAATCCACATTTCACCAGGGCCACTGTTGTTGGCTGAGGCTATACACATTACGCAAGGGACAGTGTTTCCTGTGAGGCCATCTTCACCACAACAGGGCCTGTGCTACTGGCTGAGGCAGACTACATTTCACCAGAGCGCATGTTGCCGGCTGAGGCCATCTACATTTCACCAGGGCCTGGCTGCTGTCTGAGGCCATCCACATTACACCATGGCCTGTGCTTCCTGTGAGGCCATCTTCACCACACCAGGGCCTGTACTGTTGGATGAGGACATCCACGTTACACCAGGTACAGTTCTTCCTGTGTGGAAATCATCTCCAAACCAGGGCCTGTGGTGCTGGATGAGGCCATCCACATTTCACCAGGGATTGTGTTGCTGGCTGATGAGTTTCACAAAACACAAGGGCCTTTACTACTGGCTGAGGATATTCACATTACACCAGGGCCTGTGGTGCTGGCCAATATAATCCACATTTCACCTGGGCCACTGTTGTTGGCTGAGGCCATTCACATTGCACCAGGGTGTGTGGTGCTGACCAATACCATCCATATTTCACCAGGGACAGAGTTGTTAGATGAGGCCATCCACATTACAACAGGGCCTGTGTTACTGGCTGAGGACATTTACATTTCATCAGGGCCTGTGGTCATGGCTGAGGATATTCACATTAAACCAGGGCCTTTGGTGGTGGCCAATATAATCCACATTTCACCAGGGCCACTGTTGTTGGCTGAGGCCATACACATTACACAAGGGACAGTGCTTCCTGTGAGGCCAACTTCACCACACCAGGGCCTCTGCTGCTCGTTGATGCCATCCACATTACACCTGGGCCTGTGGTGCTGACCGATATCATGCACATTTCACCAGGGTGTGTGCTACTCGTTGATACCAACCACATTTCATCAGGGCATGTGTTGCTGGCTGATGCGATCCACAATACACAAGGTCCTATGCTTCTGGCTGAGGACATTTTCATTTCACCAGGGCCTGTGGTCATTGCTGAGGCCAACTACATTTCACCAGGGCCTGTGGTCATGGCTGAGGCCAACTACATTTCATCAGGTGCTGTGGTCATGGCTGAGGACATTCACATTACACCAGGGCCTGTGGTGCTGGCCAATACCATCCACATTTCACTTGGGCCAGTGTTGGTAGATGAGGCCATCCACATTACAACAGGGCCTGTGCTACTGGCTGAGGCCATCCACATTATACCACGGCATGTTCTCCCTGTGAGGCTATCGTCACCATACCAGGGCCTGTATTGCTGGTTTAGGCCATCCACATTGCACCAGGGCTAGTGCTCCCTCTGAGGCCAACTTCACGACAACAGGGCCTGTGCTGCTGGTCATCTATATTTCACCAGAGCCTGTGTTGCTGGCTGATGTGATCCACATTACACAAGAGCCTGTGCTACTGGCTGATGCCATCACCATTACACCAGGGCCAGTGGTGTTGGCTGAGGACACTCACAATACGCCAGGGCCTGTGGTGTTGGCCAATACCATGCACATTTCACCAGGGCCAGTGTTGTTGGATGAGGGCATTGACATTACACCAGGGCCTGTGGTGCTGACCGATATCATGCACATTTTACCAGGGTGTGTGCGCTACTCGTTGATACCAACCACATTTCACCAGGGCTTGTGTTGCTGGCTGATGCCATCCACAATACACAAGGGCCTGTGCTTCTTGCTGAGGACAGTCACATTACACCAGGGCCTATGGTGCTGGCCAATACCATCCATATTTCACCAGGGCCACTGTTGTTGGCTTAGGCCATACACTTTACACCAGGGACACTGCTTCCTGTGAGGCGATCTTCACCACACCAGGGACTGTACTGTTGGATGACGCCATCCACATTACACCAGGGCCTGTGCTACTCGATGATACCATCCACATTTCACCAGGGATTGTGTTGTCGGCTGATGCGTTCCAGAAAACACAAGGGCCTTTACTACTGGCTGAGGATATTCACATTACACCAGGGCCTGTGGTGCTGGCCAATATAATCCACATTTCACTTGGGCCACTGTTGTTGGCTGAGGCCATACACATTACACAAGGGAAAGTGCTTCCTGTGAGGCCATCTTCACCACACGAGGGCCTGTGCTTTTGGCTGTGGCGATCCACATTACATCACGGCTTGTGATGCCAGCTTCTACCATCCACATTTCACCAGGGACAGTGATTGCTGTGTGGCCATCTTCACCCAACCAGGGCCTCTGCTGCTCGTTGATGCCATCCACATTACACCTGGGCCTCTGGTGCTGACCGATATCATGCACATTTCACCAGGGCCAGTGGTGTTGGCTAAGGCCATTCACATTACACCAGGGTGTCTGGTGCTGACCAATACCATCCATATTTCACCAGGGACAGAGTTGTTAGATGAGGCCATCCACATTACAACAGGGCCTGTGCTACTGGCTGAGGACATTTACATTTCACCAGGGCCTGTGGTTATGGCTTAGGACAACTACATTTCATCAGGGCCTGTGGTCATGGCTGAGGACATTCACATTACACCAGGGCCTGTGGTGCTGGCCAATACAATCCACATTACACCAGGGCCAGTGGTGTTGGCTTAGGACATTCACATTACACCAGGGCCTGTTGTGCTGGCCATTACCATCCACATTTCACCAGGGCCAGTGTTGTTGGATGAGGCCATCCACATTACAACAGGGCCTGTGCTACTGGCTGAGGCCATCCACATTATACCACGGCATGTGTTCCCTGTGAGGCCATTATCACCACACCAGGGCCTGTGGTGCTGGCTGATACCGTCCACATTACACAATGGCCAGTGCTGCTAGCCTTCCACATTACCCAAGGGCCTGTGTTGATGGTCGAAACCATCCACATTTCACAAGGTCCTGTGCTACTGGCTGATGCCATCTACATTACACCAGGGCCGGTGGTGCTGGCCAATACCACCGACATTTCAACAGGGCCAGTGTTGTTTGCTGAGGCCATCCAAATTACACCAGGGACAGTGCTTCCTGTGAGGCCATGTTCACCACACCAGGGACTGTGCTATTCGCTGAAACCATCCACATTACATCAAAAATTACAGCTGTCTTCATGAAGTTGTACAAAAAGGCTTTATTTCGCCAAGACAGTGCGTTTCTCGCTATTACATGCATTTGAATGGAGTTCTCACCCAAAACAAAGTATAGGTTTTCATTATGTGAATAACTTGAAAATCTTAGCTCAAACAGCTGCAAAACCTTTTTGCCCAGCACGGGGATATTGAATTCTGTAAGATAAAGCCATGAATACGTATATCTGAATCTTCTATCAAAAGTTACACCGATTTATATGAAGTTGTGCAAAAACGCTTTATTTCGCCAAGACAGTGCGTTTCTGCCGATTACATGCATTTGAATGGGGAACTCGCACGAAACAAAGTATAGGTATTCATTATGTGAATAACTTGAAAATCTTAACTCAAACAGCTGCAGAACCTGTTTGCCCAGCACGGGGATATTGAATTGTATAAGATAAAGCCATAAATATGTGTGTCTGAGCATTCTATCAAAAACTACAGCTGTTTCATGAAGTTGTACAAAAAGGCTTTATTTCACCAAGACAGTGCGTTTCTGACGAATACGTGCATTTGAATGGGGAACTCGCCTGAAACAAAGTATAGGTATTCATTATGTGAATAACTTTAACATCTTAGCTCAAACAGCTGCAGAACCTGTTTGCCCAGCACGGGGATATTGAATTCTATAAGATAAAGCCATGTATTTCTAAGTCTTCTATCAAAAGTTACAGCTGTCTTTAAGAAGACCATGAAAAACGGTTTATTTCACCACGTTAGTGTGTTTCTCACTATTACATGCATTTGAATGGAGTTCTCGCCTGAAACAAAGTATAGGTATTCATTATGTGAATAACTTTAACATCTTAGCTCAAACAGCTGCAGAACCTGTTTGCCCAGCACGGGGATATTGAATTCTATAAGATAAAGCCATGTATTTCTGAGTCTTCTATCAAAAGTTACAGCTGTCTTTAAGAAGACCATGAAAAACGGTTTATTTCACCACGTTAGTGTGTTTCTCACTATTACATGCATTTGAATGGAGTTCTCGCCGGAAACAAAGTATAGGTTTTCATTATGTGAATAACTTGAAAATCTTAGCTCAAACAGCTGCAAAACCTGTTTGCCCAGCACGGGGATATTGAATTCTATAAGATAAAGCCATAAATATGTGTGTCTGAGCCTTCTATCAAAAACTACAGCTGTCTTCATAAAGTTGTACAAAAAGGCTTTATTTCGCCAAGATCGTGCGTTTTTGACGATTACATGCATTTGAATGGGGAACTCGCCTGAAACAAAGTATAGGTATTCATTATGTGAATAACTTTAACATCTTAGCTCAGACAGATGCAGAACCTGTTTGCCCAGCACGGGAACCTTGAGTTCTATAAGATAAAGCCATAAACATGTGTATCCGAGTCTTCTATCAAAAGTTACAGCTATTAATATGAAGTTGTACAAAAACGCTTTCTTTCGCCAAGACAGTGCGTTTCTCACTGTTACATGGATTTTGAATGGGGAACTCGCCTGAAACAAAGTATAGGTTTTCATTATGTGAATAACTTGGAAATCTTAGCTCAAACAGCTGCAAAACCTGTTTTCCCAGCACCGGGACCTTGAGTTCTATAAGATAAAGCCATAAACATGTTTGTCTGAGTCTTCTATCAAAAGTTACAGCTATTTATATGAAGTTGTACAAAAACGCTTTCTTTCGCCAAGACAGTGCGTTTCTCACTGTTACATGCATTTGAATGGGGAACTCAACCGAAACAAAGTATAGGTTTTCATTATGTGAATAACTTGGAAATCTTAGCTCAAACAGCTGCAAAACCTGTTTTCCCAGCACGGGGACCTTGAGTTCTATAAGAAAAAACCATAAACATGTGTATCCGAGTCTTCTATCAAAAGTTACAGCTATTTATATGAAGTTGTACAAAAACGCTTTCTTTGGCCAAGACAGTGCGTTTCTCACTGTTACATGCATTTGAATGGGGAACTCAACCGAAACAAAGTATAGGTTTTCATTATGTGAATAACTTGGAAATCTTAGCTCAAACAGCTGCAAAACCTGTTTTCCCAGCACGGGGACCTTGAGTTCTATAAGTTAAAGCCATAAACATGTGTATCCGAGTCTTCTATCAAAAGTTACAGCTATTTCTATGAAGTTGTACAAAAACGCTTTCTTTCGCCAAGACAGTGCGTTTCTCACTGTTACATGGATTTCAATGGGGAACTCGACCGAAACAAAGTATAGGTTTTCATTATGTGAATAACTTGGAAATCTTAGCTCAAACAGCTGCAAAACCTGTTTTCCCAGCACGGGGACCTTGAGTTCTATAAGTTAAAGCCATAAACATGTGTATCCGAGTCTTCTATCAAAAGATACAGCTATTTATATCAAGTTGTACAAAAACGCTTTCTTTCGCCAAGACAGTGCGTTTCTCACTGTTACATGCATTTGAATGGGGAACTCGCCTGAAACAAAGTATAGGTTTTCATTATGTGAATAACTTGGAAATCTTAGCTCAAACAGCTGCAAAACCTGTTTTCCCAGCACCGGGACCTTGAGTTCTATAAGATAAAGCCATAAACATGTGTATCCGAGTCTTCTATCAAAAGTTACAGCTATTTATATGAAGTTGTACAAAAACGCTTTCTTTCGCCAAGACAGTGCGTTTCTCACTGTTACATGCATTTGAATGGGGAACTCGCCTGAAACAAAGTATAGGTTTTCATTATGTGAATAACTTGGAAATCTTAGCTCAAACAGCTGCAAAACCTGTTTTCCCAGCACGGGGACCTTGAGTTCTATAAGATAAAGCCATAAACATGTGTATCCGAGTCTTCTATCAAAAGTTACAGCTATTTATATGAAGTTGTACAAAAACGCTTTCTTTCGCCAAGACAGTGCGTTTCTCACTGTTACATGGATTTGAATGGGGAACTCGACCGAAACAAAGTATAGGTTTTCATTATGTGAATAACTTGGAAATCTTAGCTCAAACAGCTGCAAAACCTGTTTTCCCAGCACGGGGACCTTGAGTTCTATAAGATAAAGCCATAAACATGTGTATCCGAGTCTTCTATCAAAAGTTACAGCTATTTATATGAAGTTGTACAAAAACGCTTTCTTTCGCCAAGACAGTGCGTTTCTCACTGTTACATGCATTTGAATGGGGAACTCGCCTGAAACAAAGTATAGGTTTTCATTATGTGAATAACTTGGAAATCTTAGCTCAAACAGCTGCAAAACCTGTTTTCCCAGCACGGGGACCTTGAGTTCTATAAGATAAAGCCATAAACATGTGTATCCGAGTCTTCTATCAAAAGTTACAGCTATTTATATGAAGTTGTACAAAAACGCTTTCTTTCGCCAAGACAGTGCGTTTCTCACTGTTACATGGATTTGAATGGGGAACTCGACCGAAACAAAGTATAGGTTTTCATTATGTGAATAACTTGAAAATCTTAGCTCAAACAGCTGCAAAACCTGTTTTCCCAGCACGGGGACCTTGAGTTCTATAAGTTAAAGCCATAAACATGTGTATCCGAGTCTTCTATCAAAAGTTACAGCTATTTATATGAAGTTGTACAAAAACGCTTTCTTTCGCCAAGACAGTGCGTTTCTCACTGTTACATGCATTTGAATGGGGAACTCGCCTGAAACAAAGTATAGGTTTTCATTATGTGAATAACTTGGAAATCTTAGCTCAAACAGCTGCAAAACCTGTTTTCCCAGCACGGGGACCTTGAGTTCTATAAGATAAAGCCATAAACATGTGTATCCGAGTCTTCTATCAAAAGTTACAGCTATTTATATGAAGTTGTACAAAAACGCTTTCTTTCGCCAAGACAGTGCGTTTCTCACTGTTACATGCATTTGAATGGGGAACTCGACCGAAACAAAGTATAGGTTTTCATTATGTGAATAACTTGGAAATCTTAGCTCAAACAGCTGCAAAACCTGTTTTCCCAGCACGGGGACCTTGAGTTCTATAAGTTAAAGCCATAAACATGTGTATCCGAGTCTTCTATCAAAAGTTACAGCTATTTATATGAAGTTGTACAAAAACGCTTTCTTTCGCCAAGACCTTGCGTTTCTCACTGTTACATGGATTTGAATGGGGAACTCGCCTGAAACAAAGTATAGGTTTTCATTATGTGAATAACTTGGAAATCTTAGCTCAAACAGCTGCAAAACCTGTTTTCCCAGCACGGGGACCTTGAGTTCTATAAGATAAAGCCATAAACATGTGTATCCGAGTCTTCTATCAAAAGTTACAGCTATTTATATGAAGTTGTACAAAAACGCTTTCTTTCGCCAAGACAGTGCGTTTCTCACTGTTACATGGATTTGAATGGGGAACTCGACCGAAACAAAGTATAGGTTTTCATTATGTGAATAACTTGAAAATCTTAGCTCAAACAGCTGCAAAACCTGTTTTCCCAGCACGGGGACCTTGAGTTCTATAAGTTAAAGCCATAAACATGTGTATCCGAGTCTTCTATCAAAAGATACAGCTATTTATATCAAGTTGTACAAAAACGCTTTCTTTCGCCAAGACAGTGCGTTTCTCACTGTTACATGCATTTGAATGGGGAACTCGCCTGAAACAAAGTATAGGTTTTCATTATGTGAATAACTTGGAAATCTTAGCTCAAACAGCTGCAAAACCTGTTTTCCCAGCACGGGGACCTTGAGTTCTATAAGATAAAGCCATAAACATGTGTATCCGAGTCTTCTATCAAAAGTTACAGCTATTTATATGAAGTTGTACAAAAACGCTTTCTTTCGCCAAGACAGTGCGTTTCTCACTGTTACATGCATTTGAATGGGGAACTCGACCGAAACAAAGTATAGGTTTTCATTATGTGAATAACTTGGAAATCTTAGCTCAAACAGCTGCAAAACCTGTTTTCCCAGCACGGGGACCTTGAGTTCTATAAGTTAAAGCCATAAACATGTGTATCCGAGTCTTCTATCAAAAGTTACAGCTATTTATATGAAGTTGTACAAAAACGCTTTCTTTCGCCAAGACCTTGCGTTTCTCACTGTTACATGGATTTGAATGGGGAACTCGCCTGAAACAAAGTATAGGTTTTCATTATGTGAATAACTTGGAAATCTTAGCTCAAACAGCTGCAAAACCTGTTTTCCCAGCACGGGGACCTTGAGTTCTATAAGATAAAGCCATAAACATGTGTATCCGAGTCTTCTATCAAAAGTTACAGCTATTTATATGAAGTTGTACAAAAACGCTTTCTTTCGCCAAGACAGTGCGTTTCTCACTGTTACATGCATTTGAATGGGGAACTCGCCTGAAACAAAGTATAGGTTTTCATTATGTGAATAACTTGGAAATCTTAGCTCAAACAGCTGCAAAACCTGTTTTCCCAGCACGGGGACCTTGAGTTCTATAAGATAAAGCCATAAACATGTGTATCCGAGTCTTCTATCAAAAGTTACAGCTATTTATATGAAGTTGTACAAAAACGCTTTCTTTCGCCAAGACAGTGCGTTTCTCACTGTTACATGGATTTGAATGGGGAACTCGACCGAAACAAAGTATAGGTTTTCATTATGTGAATAACTTGGAAATCTTAGCTCAAACAGCTGCAAAACCTGTTTTCCCAGCACGGGGACCTTGAGTTCTATAAGTTAAAGCCATAAACATGTGTATCCGAGTCTTCTATCAAAAGATACAGCTATTTATATCAAGTTGTACAAAAACGCTTTCTTTCGCCAAGACAGTGCGTTTCTCACTGTTACATGCATTTGAATGGGGAACTCGCCTGAAACAAAGTATAGGTTTTCATTATGTGAATAACTTGGAAATCTTAGCTCAAACAGCTGCAAAACCTGTTTTCCCAGCACGGGGACCTTGAGTTCTATAAGATAAAGCCATAAACATGTGTATCCGAGTCTTCTATCAAAAGTTACAGCTATTTATATGAAGTTGTACAAAAACGCTTTCTTTCGCCAAGACAGTGCGTTTCTCACTGTTACATGCATTTGAATGGGGAACTCGACCGAAACAAAGTATAGGTTTTCATTATGTGAATAACTTGGAAATCTTAGCTCAAACAGCTGCAAAACCTGTTTTCCCAGCACCGGGACCTTGAGTTCTATAAGATAAAGCCATAAACATGTGTATCCGAGTCTTCTATCAAAAGTTACAGCTATTTATATGAAGTTGTACAAAAACGCTTTCTTTCGCCAAGACAGTGCGTTTCTCACTGTTACATGCATTTGAATGGGGAACTCGCCTGAAACAAAGTATAGGTTTTCATTATGTGAATAACTTGGAAATCTTAGCTCAAACAGCTGCAAAACCTGTTTTCCCAGCACGGGGACCTTGAGTTCTATAAGTTAAAGCCATAAACATGTGTATCCGAGTCTTCTATCAAAAGATACAGCTATTTATATCAAGTTGTACAAAAACGCTTTCTTTCGCCAAGACAGTGCGTTTCTCACTGTTACATGCATTTGAATGGGGAACTCGCCTGAAACAAAGTATAGGTTTTCATTATGTGAATAACTTGGAAATCTTAGCTCAAACAGCTGCAAAACCTGTTTTCCCAGCACGGGGACCTTGAGTTCTATAAGATAAAGCCATAAACATGTGTATCCGAGTCTTCTATCAAAAGTTACAGCTATTTATATGAAGTTGTACAAAAACGCTTTCTTTCGCCAAGACAGTGCGTTTCTCACTGTTACATGCATTTGAATGGGGAACTCGACCGAAACAAAGTATAGGTTTTCATTATGTGAATAACTTGGAAATCTTAGCTCAAACAGCTGCAAAACCTGTTTTCCCAGCACGGGGACCTTGAGTTCTATAAGTTAAAGCCATAAACATGTGTATCCGAGTCTTCTATCAAAAGTTACAGCTATTTATATGAAGTTGTACAAAAACGCTTTCTTTCGCCAAGACAGTGCGTTTCTCACTGTTACATGCATTTGAATGGGGAACTCGACCGAAACAAAGTATAGGTTTTCATTATGTGAATAACTTGGAAATCTTAGCTCAAACAGCTGCAAAACCTGTTTTCCCAGCACGGGGACCTTGAGTTCTATAAGTTAAAGCCATAAACATGTGTATCCGAGTCTTCTATCAAAAGTTACAGCTATTTATATGAAGTTGTACAAAAACGCTTTCTTTCGCCAAGACCTTGCGTTTCTCACTGTTACATGGATTTGAATGGGGAACTCGCCTGAAACAAAGTATAGGTTTTCATTATGTGAATAACTTGGAAATCTTAGCTCAAACAGCTGCAAAACCTGTTTTCCCAGCACGGGGACCTTGAGTTCTATAAGATAAAGCCATAAACATGTGTATCCGAGTCTTCTATCAAAAGTTACAGCTATTTATATGAAGTTGTACAAAAACGCTTTCTTTCGCCAAGACAGTGCGTTTCTCACTGTTACATGCATTTGAATGGGGAACTCGACCGAAACAAAGTATAGGTTTTCATTATGTGAATAACTTGGAAATCTTAGCTCAAACAGCTGCAAAACCTGTTTTCCCAGCACGGGGACCTTGAGTTCTATAAGTTAAAGCCATAAACATGTGTATCCGAGTCTTCTATCAAAAGTTACAGCTATTTATATGAAGTTGTACAAAAACGCTTTCTTTCGCCAAGACAGTGCGTTTCTCACTGTTACATGCATTTGAATGGGGAACTCGACCGAAACAAAGTATAGGTTTTCATTATGTGAATAACTTGGAAATCTTAGCTCAAACAGCTGCAAAACCTGTTTTCCCAGCACGGGGACCTTGAGTTCTATAAGTTAAAGCCATAAACATGTGTATCCGAGTCTTCTATCAAAAGTTACAGCTATTTATATGAAGTTGTACAAAAACGCTTTCTTTCGCCAAGACCTTGCGTTTCTCACTGTTACATGGATTTGAATGGGGAACTCGCCTGAAACAAAGTATAGGTTTTCATTATGTGAATAACTTGGAAATCCTAGCTCAAACAGCTGCAAAACCTGTTTTCCCAGCACGGGGACCTTGAGTTCTATAAGATAAAGCCATAAACATGTGTATCCGAGTCTTCTATCAAAAGTTACAGCTATTTATATGAAGTTGTACAAAAACGCTTTCTTTCGCCAAGACAGTGCGTTTCTCACTGTTACATGCATTTGAATGGGGAACTCGCCTGAAACAAAGTATAGGTTTTCATTATGTGAATAACTTGGAAATCTTAGCTCAAACAGCTGCAAAACCTGTTTTCCCAGCACGGGGACCTTGAGTTCTATAAGATAAAGCCATAAACATGTGTATCCGAGTCTTCTATCAAAAGTTACAGCTATTTATATGAAGTTGTACAAAAATGCTTTCTTTCGCCAAGACAGTGCGTTTCTCACTGTTACATGGATTTGAATGGGGAACTCGACCGAAACAAAGTATAGGTTTTCATTATGTGAATAACTTGGAAATCTTAGCTCAAACAGCTGCAAAACCTGTTTTCCCAGCACGGGGACCTTGAGTTCTATAAGTTAAAGCCATAAACATGTGTATCCGAGTCTTCTATCAAAAGATACAGCTATTTATATCAAGTTGTACAAAAACGCTTTCTTTCGCCAAGACAGTGCGTTTCTCACTGTTACATGCATTTGAATGGGGAACTCGCCTGAAACAAAGTATAGGTTTTCATTATGTGAATAACTTGGAAATCTTAGCTCAAACAGCTGCAAAACCTGTTTTCCCAGCACGGGGACCTTGAGTTCTATAAGATAAAGCCATAAACATGTGTATCCGAGTCTTCTATCAAAAGTTACAGCTATTTATATGAAGTTGTACAAAAACGCTTTCTTTCGCCAAGACAGTGCGTTTCTCACTGTTACATGCATTTGAATGGGGAACTCGACCGAAACAAAGTATAGGTTTTCATTATGTGAATAACTTGGAAATCTTAGCTCAAACAGCTGCAAAACCTGTTTTCCCAGCACGGGGACCTTGAGTTCTATAAGTTAAAGCCATAAACATGTGTATCCGAGTCTTCTATCAAAAGTTACAGCTATTTATATGAAGTTGTACAAAAACGCTTTCTTTCGCCAAGACAGTGCGTTTCTCACTGTTACATGCATTTGAATGGGGAACTCGACCGAAACAAAGTATAGGTTTTCATTATGTGAATAACTTGGAAATCTTAGCTCAAACAGCTGCAAAACCTGTTTTCCCAGCACGGGGACCTTGAGTTCTATAAGTTAAAGCCATAAACATGTGTATCCGAGTCTTCTATCAAAAGATACAGCTATTATTTATATGAAGTTGTACAAAAACGCTTTCTTTCGCCAAGACAGTGCGTTTCTGACTGTTAGATGCATTTTGAATGGGGAACTCGCCTGAAACAAAGTATAGGTTTTCATTATGTGAATAACTTTTAAATCTTAGCTCACACAGCTGCAAAACCTGTTTTGCCAGCACGGGGACCTTGAGTTCTATAAGATAAAGCCATAAACATGTGTATTCGACACTTCTATCAAAAGATACGGCTATTTATATGAAGTTGTACAAAAACGCTTTGTTTCGCCAAGACAGTGGGTTTCTCACTGTTACATGCATTTTGAATGGGGAACTCGCCTGAAACAAAGTATAGGTTTTCATTATGTGAATAACTTTTAAATCTTAGCTCAAACAGCTGCAAAACCTGTTTTCCCAGCACGGGGACCTTGAGTTCTATAAGATAAAGCCATAAACATGTGTATCCGAGTCTTCTATCAAAAGTTACAGCTATTTATATGAAGTTGTACAAAAACGCTTTCTTTCGCCAAGACAGTGCGTTTCTCACTGTTATATGCATTTGAATGGGGAACTCGACCGAAACAAAGTATAGGTTTTCATTATGTGAATAACTTGGAAATCTTAGCTCAAACAGCTGCAAAACCTGTTTTCCCAGCACCGGGGCCTTGAGTTCTATAAGATAAAGCCATAAACATGTTTGTCTGAGTCTTCTATCAAAAGTTACAGCTGTCTTTATGAAGAACATGAAAAAGGCTTTATTTCACCACGTTAGTGCGTTTCTCGCTATTACATGCATTTAAATGGAATTCTCGCCCAAAACAAAGTATAGGTTTTCATTATGTAACTTGAAAATCTTAGCTCAAACAGCTGCAAAACCATTTTGCCCAGCACGGGGATATTGAATTGCATAAGATAAAGCCATAAATATGTATTTCTGAGTCTTCTATCAAAAGTTACAGCTGTCTTTATGAAGACCATGAAAAAGGCTTTATTTCACCACGTTAGTGCTTTTCTCGCTATTACATGCATTTGAATGGAGTTCTCGCCCGACACAAAGTATAGGTTTTCATTATGTGAATATCTTGAAAATCTTAGCTCAAACAGCTGCAAAACCTGTTTGCCCAGCACGGGGATATTGAATTCTATAAGATAAAGCCATGAATACCTATATCTGAATCTTCTATCAAAAGTTACACCGATTTATATGAAGTTGTGAATAAAAGCTTTATTTCGCCAAGACAGTGCGTTTCTCACTGTTACATGCATTTGAATGGGGAACTCGACCGAAACAAAGTATAGGTTTTCATTATGTGAATAACTTGGAAATCTTAGCTCAAACAGCTGCAAAACCTGTTTTCCCAGCACCAGGACCTTGAGTTCTATAAGATAAAGCCATAAACATGTTTGTCTGAGACTTCTATCAAAAGTTACAGCTATTTATATGAAGTTGTACAAAAACGCTTTCTTTCGCCAAGACAGTGCGTTTCTGACGATTACATGCATTTGAATGGGGAACTCTCCCGACACAAAGTATAGGTTTTCATTATGTGAATAATTTTAAAATCTTAGCTCAAACGGCTGCAAAACCTGTTTGCCCAGCACGGGATATTGAGTTCTATAAGATAAAGCCATAAACATGTGTTTCTGAGTCTTCTATCAAAAGTTACAGCGATTTATATGAAGTTGTACGAAAACGCTTTATTTCGCCAAGACAATGCGTTTCTCACTGTTACATGCATTTGAATGGGAAACTCGCCTGAAACAAAGTATAGGTTTTCATTATGTGAATAATTTTAAAATCTTAGCTCAAACGGCTGCAAAACCTGTTTGCCCAGCACGGGATATTGAGTTCTATAAGATAAAGCCATAAACATGTGTTTCTGAGTCTTCTATCAAAAGTTACAGCGATTTATATGAAGTTGTTCAAAAGCGCTATATTTCGCTAAGACAATGCGTTTCTCACTGTTACATGCATTTGAATGGGAAACTCGCCTGAAACAAAGTATAGGTTTTCATTATGTGAATAATTTTAAAATCTTAGCTCAAACGGCTGCAAAACCTGTTTGCCCAGCACGGGGATATTGAGTTCTATAAGATAAAGCCATAAACACCTGTTTCTGAGTCTTCTATCAAAAGTTACAGCGATTTATATGAAGTTGTACAAAAATGCTTTCTTTCGCCAAGACGATGCGTTTCTCACTGTTACATGCATTTGAATGGGAAACTCGCCTGAAACAAAGTATAGGTTTTCATTATGTGAATAATTTTAAAATCTTAGCTCAAACGGCTGCAAAACCTGTTTGCCCAGCACGGGATATTGAGTTCTATAAGATAAAGCCATAAACATGTGTTTCTGAGTCTTCTATCAAAAGTTACAGCGATTTATATGAAGTTGTACGAAAACGCTTTATTTCGCCAAGACAATGCGTTTCTCACTGTTACATGCATTTGAATGGGAAACTCACCTGAAACAAAGTATAGGTTTTCATTATGTGAATAATTTTAAAATCTTAGCTCAAACGGCTGCAAAACCTGTTTGCCCAGCACGGGGATATTGAGTTCTATAAGATAAAGCCATAAACATGTGTTTCTGAGTCTTCTATCAAAAGTTACAGCGATTTATATGAAGTTGTTCAAAAGCGCTTTATTTCGCCAAGACAGTGCGTTTCTCACTGTTACATGCATTTGAATGGGAAACTCGCCTGAAACAAAGTATAGGTTTTCATTATGTGAATAATTTTAAAATCTTAGCTCAAACGGCTGCAAAACCTGTTTGCCCAGCACGGGGATATTGAGTTCTATAAGATAAAGCCATAAACATGTGTTTCTGAGTCTTCTATCAAAAGTTACAGCGATTTATATGAAGTTGTTCAAAAGCGCTTTATTTCGCCAAGACGATGCGTTTCTCACTGTTACATGCATTTGAATGGGAAACTCGCCTGAAACAAAGTATAGGTTTTCATTATGTGAATAATTTTAAAATCTTAGCTCAAACGGCTGCAAAACCTGTTTGCCCAGCACGGGGATATTGAGTTCTATAAGATAAAGCCATAAACATGTGTTTCTGAGTCTTCTATCAAAAGTTACAGCGATTTATATGAAGTTGTACAAAAATGCTTTCTTTCGCCAAGACAGTGTGTTTCTCACTGTTACATGCATTTGAATGGGAAACTCGCCTGAGACAAAGTATAGGTTTTCATTATGTGAATAATTTTAAAATCGTAGCTCAAACGGCTGCAAAACCTGTTTGCCCAGCACGGGGATATTGAGTTCTATAAGATAAAGCCATAAACATGTTTGTCTGAGTCTTCTATCAAAGGTTACAGCGATTTATATGAAGTTGTACAAAAATGCTTTCTTTCGCCAAGACAGTGTGTTTCTCACTGTTACATGCATTTGAATGGGAAACTCGCCTGAGACAAAGTATAGGTTTTCATTATGTGAATAATTTTAAAATCGTAGCTCAAACGGCTGCAAAACCTGTTTGCCCAGCACGGGGATATTGAGTTCTATAAGATAAAGCCATAAACATGTGTTTCTGAGTCTTCTATCAAAAGTTACAGCGATTTATATGAAGTTGTTCAAAAGCGCTTTATTTCGCCAAGACAGTGCGTTTCTCACTGTTACATGCATTTGAATGGGAAACTCGCCTGAAACAAAGTATAGGTTTTCATTATGTGAATAATTTTAAAATCTTAGCTCAAACGGCTGCAAAACCTGTTTGCCCAGCACGGGGATATTGAGTTCTATAAGATAAAGCCATAAACACGTGTTTCTGAGTCTTCTATCAAAAGTCACAGCGATTTATATGAAGTTGTACAAAAATGCTTTCTTTCGCCAAGACGATGCGTTTCTCACTGTTACATGCATTTGAATGGGAAACTCGCCTGAAACAAAGTATAGGTTTTCATTATGTGAATAATTTTAAAATCTTAGCTCAAACGGCTGCAAAACCTGTTTGCCCAGCACGGGGATATTGAGTTCTATAAGATAAAGCCATAAACATGTTTGTCTGAGTCTTCTATCAAAAGTTACAGCGATTTATATGAAGTTGTACGAAAACGCTTTATTTCGCCAAGACAATGCGTTTCTCACTGTTACATGCATTTGAATGGGAAACTCGCCTGAAACAAAGTATAGGTTTTCATTATGTGAATAATTTTAAAATCTTAGCTCAAACGGCTGCAAAACCTGTTTGCCCAGCACGGGGATATTGAGTTCTATAAGATAAAGCCATAAACATGTTTGTCTGAGTCTTCTATCAAAAGTTACAGCGATTTATATGAAGTTGTACAAAAATGCTTTCTTTCGCCAAGACAATGCGTTTCTCACTGTTACATGCATTTGAATGGGAAACTCGCCCGAGACAAAGTATAGGTTTTCATTATGTGAATAATTTTAAAATCTTAGCTCAAACGGCTGCAAAACCTGTTTGCCCAGCACGGGGATATTGAGTTATATAAGATAAAGCCATAAACATGTGTTTCTGAGTCTTCTATCAAAAGTTACAGCGATTTATATGAAGTTGTACAAAAATGCTTTCTTTCGCCAAGACAGTGTGTTTCTCACTGTTACATGCATTTGAATGGGAAACTCGCCTGAGACAAAGTATAGGTTTTCATTATGTGAATAATTTTAAAATCGTAGCTCAAACGGCTGCAAAACCTGTTTGCCCAGCACGGGGATATTGAGTTCTATAAGATAAAGCCATAAACATGTTTGTCTGAGTCTTCTATCAAAGGTTACAGCGATTTATATGAAGTTGTACAAAAATGCTTTCTTTCGCCAAGACAGTGTGTTTCTCACTGTTACATGCATTTGAATGGGAAACTCGCCTGAGACAAAGTATAGGTTTTCATTATGTGAATAATTTTAAAATCGTAGCTCAAACGGCTGCAAAACCTGTTTGCCCAGCACGGGGATATTGAGTTCTATAAGATAAAGCCATAAACATGTGTTTCTGAGTCTTCTATCAAAAGTTACAGCGATTTATATGAAGTTGTACAAAAACGCTTTATTTCGCCAAGACGATGCGTTTCTCACTGTTACATGCATTTGAATGGGAAACTCGCCTGAAACAAAGTATAGGTTTTCATTATGTGAATAATTTTAAAATCTTAGCTCAAACGGCTGCAAAACCTGTTTGCCCAGCACGGGGATATTGAGTTCTATAAGATAAAGCCATAAACATGTTTGTCTGAGTCTTCTATCAAAAGTTACAGCGATTTATATGAAGTTGTACGAAAACGCTTTATTTCGCCAAGACAATGCGTTTCTCACTGTTACATGCATTTGAATGGGAAACTCGCCTGAAACAAAGTATAGGTTTTCATTATGTGAATAATTTTAAAATCTTAGCTCAAACGGCTGCAAAACCTGTTTGCCCAGCACGGGATATTGAGTTCTATAAGATAAAGCCATAAACATGTGTTTCTGAGTCTTCTATCAAAAGTTACAGCGATTTATATGAAGTTGTACAAAAACGCTTTATTTCGCCAAGACAATGCGTTTCTCACTGTTACATGCATTTGAATGGGAATCTCGCCTGAAACAAAGTATAGGTTTTCATTATGTGAATAATTTTAAAATCTTAGCTCAAACGGCTGCAAAACCTGTTTGCCCAGCACGGGATATTGAGTTCTATAAGATAAAGCCATAAACATGTGTTTCTGAGTCTTCTATCAAAAGTTACAGCGATTTATATGAAGTTGTTCAAAAGCGCTATATTTCGCTAAGACAATGCGTTTCTCACTGTTACATGCATTTGAATGGGAAACTCGCCTGAAACAAAGTATAGGTTTTCATTATGTGAATAATTTTAAAATCTTAGCTCAAACGGCTGCAAAACCTGTTTGCCCAGCACGGGGATATTGAGTTCTATAAGATAAAGCCATAAACACGTGTTTCTGAGTCTTCTATCAAAAGTTACAGCGATTTATATGAAGTTGTTCAAAAGCGCTTTATTTCGCCAAGACAATGCGTTTCTCACTGTTACATGCATTTGAATGGGAAACTCGCCTGAAACAAAGTATAGGTTTTCATTATGTGAATAATTTTAAAATCTTAGCTCAAACGGCTGCAAAACCTGTTTGCCCAGCACGGGATATTGAGTCCTATAAGATAAAGCCATAAACATGTGTTTCTGAGTCTTCTATCAAAAGTTACAGCGATTTATATGAAGTTGTTCAAAAGCGCTATATTTCGCCAAGACAATGCGTTTCTCACTGTTACATGCATTTGAATGGGAAACTCGCCTGAAACAAAGTATAGGTTTTCATTATGTGAATAATTTTAAAATCTTAGCTCAAACGGCTGCAAAACCTGTTTGCCCAGCACGGGGATATTGAGTTCTATAAGATAAAGCCATAAACACGTGTTTCTGAGTCTTCTATCAAAAGTTACAGCGATTTATATGAAGTTGTACAAAAATGCTTTCTTTCGCCAAGACGATGCGTTTCTCACTGTTACATGCATTTGAATGGGAAACTCGCCTGAAACAAAGTATAGGTTTTCATTATGTGAATAATTTTAAAATCTTAGCTCAAACGGCTGCAAAACCTGTTTGCCCAGCACGGGATATTGAGTTCTATAAGATAAAGCCATAAACATGTGTTTCTGAGTCTTCTATCAAAAGTTACAGCGATTTATATGAAGTTGTACAAAAACGCTTTATTTCGCCAAGACAATGCGTTTCTCACTGTTACATGCATTTGAATGGGAAACTCGCCTGAGACAAAGTATAGGTTTTCATTATGTGAATAATTTTAAAATCTTAGCTCAAACGGCTGCAAAACCTGTTTGCCCAGCACGGGGATATTGAGTTCTATAAGATAAAGCCATAAACATGTGTTTCTGAGTCTTCTATCAAAAGTTACAGCGATTTATATGAAGTTGTACAAAAATGCTTTCTTTCGCCAAGACAATGCGTTTCTCACTGTTACATGCATTTGAATGGGAAACTCGCCCGAGACAAAGTATAGGTTTTCATTATGTGAATAATTTTAAAATCTTAGCTCAAACGGCTGCAAAACCTGTTTGCCCAGCACGGGGATATTGAGTTATATAAGATAAAGCCATAAACATGTGTTTCTGAGTCTTCTATCAAAAGTTACAGCGATTTATATGAAGTTGTACAAAAATGCTTTCTTTCGCCAAGACAGTGTGTTTCTCACTGTTACATGCATTTGAATGGGAAACTCACCTGAGACAAAGTATAGGTTTTCATTATGTGAATAATTTTAAAATCGTAGCTCAAACGGCTGCAAAACCTGTTTGCCCAGCACGGGGATATTGAGTTCTATAAGATAAAGCCATAAACACGTGTTTCTGAGTCTTCTATCAAAAGTTACAGCGATTTATATGAAGTTGTACAAAAATGCTTTCTTTCGCCAAGACGATGCGTTTCTCACTGTTACATGCATTTGAATGGGAAACTCGCCTGAAACAAAGTATAGGTTTTCATTATGTGAATAATTTTAAAATCTTAGCTCAAACGGCTGCAAAACCTGTTTGCCCAGCACGGGGATATTGAGTTCTATAAGATAAAGCCATAAACATGTGTTTCTGAGTCTTCTATCAAAAGTTACAGCGATTTATATGAAGTTGTTCAAAAGCGCTATATTTCGCTAAGACAATGCGTTTCTCACTGTTACATGCATTTGAATGGGAAACTCGCCTGAAACAAAGTATAGGTTTTCATTATGTGAATAATTTTAAAATCTTAGCTCAAACGGCTGCAAAACCTGTTTGCCCAGCACGGGATATTGAGTTCTATAAGATAAAGCCATAAACATGTGTTTCTGAGTCTTCTATCAAAAGTTACAGCGATTTATATGAAGTTGTACGAAAACGCTTTATTTCGCCAAGACAATGCGTTTCTCACTGTTACATGCATTTGAATGGGAAACTCGCCTGAAACAAAGTATAGGTTTTCATTATGTGAATAATTTTAAAATCTTAGCTCAAACGGCTGCAAAACCTGTTTGCCCAGCACGGGATATTGAGTTCTATAAGATAAAGCCATAAACATGTGTTTCTGAGTCTTCTATCAAAAGTTACAGCGATTTATATGAAGTTGTTCAAAAGCGCTATATTTCGCTAAGACAATGCGTTTCTCACTGTTACATGCATTTGAATGGGAAACTCGCCTGAAACAAAGTATAGGTTTTCATTATGTGAATAATTTTAAAATCTTAGCTCAAACGGCTGCAAAACCTGTTTGCCCAGCACGGGGACCTTGAGTTCTATAAGTTAAAGCCATAAACATGTGTATCCGAGTCTTCTATCAAAAGTTACAGCTATTTATATGAAGTTGTACAAAAACGCTTTCTTTCGCCAAGACAGTGCGTTTCTCACTGTTACATGCATTTGAATGGGAAACTCGCCTGAAACAAAGTATAGGTTTTCATTATGTGAATAATTTTAAAATCTTAGCTCAAACGGCTGCAAAACCTGTTTGCCCAGCACGGGGATATTGAGTTCTATAAGATAAAGCCATAAACATGTGTTTCTGAGTCTTCTATCAAAAGTTACAGCGATTTATATGAAGTTGTTCAAAAGCGCTTTATTTCGCCAAGACAATGCGTTTCTCACTGTTACATGCATTTGAATGGGAAACTCGCCTGAAACAAAGTATAGGTTTTCATTATGTGAATAATTTTAAAATCTTAGCTCAAACGGCTGCAAAACCTGTTTGCCCAGCACGGGATATTGAGTTCTATAAGATAAAGCCATAAACATGTGTTTCTGAGTCTTCTATCAAAAGTTACAGCGATTTATATGAAGTTGTACGAAAACGCTTTATTTCGCCAAGACAATGCGTTTCTCACTGTTACATGCATTTGAATGGGAAACTCGCCTGAAACAAAGTATAGGTTTTCATTATGTGAATAATTTTAAAATCTTAGCTCAAACGGCTGCAAAACCTGTTTGCCCAGCACGGGATATTGAGTTCTATAAGATAAAGCCATAAACATGTGTTTCTGAGTCTTCTATCAAAAGTTACAGCGATTTATATGAAGTTGTTCAAAAGCGCTATATTTCGCTAAGACAATGCGTTTCTCACTGTTACATGCATTTGAATGGGAAACTCGCCTGAAACAAAGTATAGGTTTTCATTATGTGAATAATTTTAAAATCTTAGCTCAAACGGCTGCAAAACCTGTTTGCCCAGCACGGGGATATTGAGTTCTATAAGATAAAGCCATAAACATGTGTTTCTGAGTCTTCTATCAAAAGTTACAGCGATTTATATGAAGTTGTTCAAAAGCGCTATATTTCGCTAAGACAATGCGTTTCTCACTGTTACATGCATTTGAATGGGAAACTCGCCTGAAACAAAGTATAGGTTTTCATTATGTGAATAATTTTAAAATCTTAGCTCAAACGGCTGCAAAACCTGTTTGCCCAGCACGGGGATATTGAGTTCTATAAGATAAAGCCATAAACACGTGTTTCTGAGTCTTCTATCAAAAGTTACAGCGATTTATATGAAGTTGTACAAAAATGCTTTCTTTCGCCAAGACGATGCGTTTCTCACTGTTACATGCATTTGAATGGGAAACTCGCCTGAAACAAAGTATAGGTTTTCATTATGTGAATAATTTTAAAATCTTAGCTCAAACGGCTGCAAAACCTGTTTGCCCAGCACGGGGATATTGAGTTATATAAGATAAAGCCATAAACATGTGTTTCTGAGTCTTCTATCAAAAGTTACAGCGATTTATATGAAGTTGTACAAAAATGCTTTCTTTCGCCAAGACAGTGTGTTTCTCACTGTTACATGCATTTGAATGGGAAACTCACCTGAGACAAAGTATAGGTTTTCATTATGTGAATAATTTTAAAATCGTAGCTCAAACGGCTGCAAAACCTGTTTGCCTAGCACGGGGATATTGAGTTCTATAAGATAAAGCCATAAACATGTTTGTCTGAGTCTTCTATCAAAAGTTACAGCGATTTATATGAAGTTGTTCAAAAGCGCTTTATTTCGCCAAGACAGTGCGTTTCTCACTGTTACATGCATTTGAATGGGAAACTCGCCTGAAACAAAGTATAGGTTTTCATTATGTGAATAATTTTAAAATCTTAGCTCAAACGGCTGCAAAACCTGTTTGCCCAGCACGGGGATATTGAGTTCTATAAGATAAAGCCATAAACACGTGTTTCTGAGTCTTCTATCAAAAGTTACAGCGATTTATATGAAGTTGTACAAAAATGCTTTCTTTCGCCAAGACGATGCGTTTCTCACTGTTACATGCATTTGAATGGGAAACTCGCCTGAAACAAAGTATAGGTTTTCATTATGTGAATAATTTTAAAATCTTAGCTCAAACGGCTGCAAAACCTGTTTGCCCAGCACGGGGATATTGAGTTCTATAAGATAAAGCCATAAACATGTTTGTCTGAGTCTTCTATCAAAAGTTACAGCGATTTATATGAAGTTGTACGAAAACGCTTTATTTCGCCAAGACAATGCGTTTCTCACTGTTACATGCATTTGAATGGGAAACTCGCCTGAAACAAAGTATAGGTTTTCATTATGTGAATAATTTTAAAATCTTAGCTCAAACGGCTGCAAAACCTGTTTGCCCAGCACGGGGATATTGAGTTCTATAAGATAAAGCCATAAACATGTGTTTCTGAGTCTTCTATCAAAAGTTACAGCGATTTATATGAAGTTGTTCAAAAGCGCTTTATTTCGCCAAGACAATGCGTTTCTCACTGTTACATGCATTTGAATGGGAAACTCGCCTGAAACAAAGTATAGGTTTTCATTATGTGAATAATTTTAAAATCTTAGCTCAAACGGCTGCAAAAACCTGTTTGCCCAGCACGGGATATTGAGTTCTATAAGATAAAGCCATAAACATGTGTTTCTGAGTCTTCTATCAAAAGTTACAGCGATTTATATGAAGTTGTACGAAAACGCTTTATTTCGCCAAGACAATGCGTTTCTCACTGTTACATGCATTTGAATGGGAAACTCGCCTGAAACAAAGTATAGGTTTTCATTATGTGAATAATTTTAAAATCTTAGCTCAAACGGCTGCAAAACCTGTTTGCCCAGCACGGGATATTGAGTTCTATAAGATAAAGCCATAAACATGTGTTTCTGAGTCTTCTATCAAAAGTTACAGCGATTTATATGAAGTTGTTCAAAAGCGCTATATTTCGCTAAGACAATGCGTTTCTCACTGTTACATGCATTTGAATGGGAAACTCGCCTGAAACAAAGTATAGGTTTTCATTATGTGAATAATTTTAAAATCTTAGCTCAAACGGCTGCAAAACCTGTTTGCCCAGCACGGGATATTGAGTTCTATAAGATAAAGCCATAAACATGTGTTTCTGAGTCTTCTATCAAAAGTTACAGCGATTTATATGAAGTTGTACGAAAACGCTTTATTTCGCCAAGACAATGCGTTTCTCACTGTTACATGCATTTGAATGGGAAACTCGCCTGAAACAAAGTATAGGTTTTCATTATGTGAATAATTTTAAAATCTTAGCTCAAACGGCTGCAAAACCTGTTTGCCCAGCACGGGATATTGAGTTCTATAAGATAAAGCCATAAACATGTGTTTCTGAGTCTTCTATCAAAAGTTACAGCGATTTATATGAAGTTGTTCAAAAGCGCTATATTTCGCTAAGACAATGCGTTTCTCACTGTTACATGCATTTGAATGGGAAACTCGCCTGAAACAAAGTATAGGTTTTCATTATGTGAATAATTTTAAAATCTTAGCTCAAACGGCTGCAAAACCTGTTTGCCCAGCACGGGGACCTTGAGTTCTATAAGTTAAAGCCATAAACATGTGTATCCGAGTCTTCTATCAAAAGTTACAGCTATTTATATGAAGTTGTACAAAAACGCTTTCTTTCGCCAAGACAGTGCGTTTCTCACTGTTACATGCATTTGAATGGGAAACTCGCCTGAAACAAAGTATAGGTTTTCATTATGTGAATAATTTTAAAATCTTAGCTCAAACGGCTGCAAAACCTGTTTGCCCAGCACGGGGATATTGAGTTCTATAAGATAAAGCCATAAACATGTGTTTCTGAGTCTTCTATCAAAAGTTACAGCGATTTATATGAAGTTGTTCAAAAGCGCTTTATTTCGCCAAGACAATGCGTTTCTCACTGTTACATGCATTTGAATGGGAAACTCGCCTGAAACAAAGTATAGGTTTTCATTATGTGAATAATTTTAAAATCTTAGCTCAAACGGCTGCAAAACCTGTTTGCCCAGCACGGGATATTGAGTTCTATAAGATAAAGCCATAAACATGTGTTTCTGAGTCTTCTATCAAAAGTTACAGCGATTTATATGAAGTTGTTCAAAAGCGCTATATTTCGCTAAGACAATGCGTTTCTCACTGTTACATGCATTTGAATGGGAAACTCGCCTGAAACAAAGTATAGGTTTTCATTATGTGAATAATTTTAAAATCTTAGCTCAAACGGCTGCAAAACCTGTTTGCCCAGCACGGGGATATTGAGTTCTATAAGATAAAGCCATAAACACGTGTTTCTGAGTCTTCTATCAAAAGTTACAGCGATTTATATGAAGTTGTACAAAAATGCTTTCTTTCGCCAAGACGATGCGTTTCTCACTGTTACATGCATTTGAATGGGAAACTCGCCTGAAACAAAGTATAGGTTTTCATTATGTGAATAATTTTAAAATCTTAGCTCAAACGGCTGCAAAACCTGTTTGCCCAGCACGGGATATTGAGTTCTATAAGATAAAGCCATAAACATGTGTTTCTGAGTCTTCTATCAAAAGTTACAGCGATTTATATGAAGTTGTACAAAAACGCTTTATTTCGCCAAGACAATGCGTTTCTCACTGTTACATGCATTTGAATGGGAAACTCGCCTGAAACAAAGTATAGGTTTTCATTATGTGAATAATTTTAAAATCTTAGCTCAAACGGCTGCAAAACCTGTTTGCCCAGCACGGGGATATTGAGTTCTATAAGATAAAGCCATAAACATGTTTGTCTGAGTCTTCTATCAAAAGTTACAGCGATTTATATGAAGTTGTACGAAAACGCTTTATTTCGCCAAGACAATGCGTTTCTCACTGTTACATGCATTTGAATGGGAAACTCGCCTGAGACAAAGTATAGGTTTTCATTATGTGAATAATTTTAAAATCTTAGCTCAAACGGCTGCAAAACCTGTTTGCCCAGCACGGGGATATTGAGTTCTATAAGATAAAGCCATAAACATGTGTTTCTGAGTCTTCTATCAAAAGTTACAGCGATTTATATGAAGTTGTACAAAAATGCTTTCTTTCGCCAAGACAATGCGTTTCTCACTGTTACATGCATTTGAATGGGAAACTCGCCCGAGACAAAGTATAGGTTTTCATTATGTGAATAATTTTAAAATCTTAGCTCAAACGGCTGCAAAACCTGTTTGCCCAGCACGGGGATATTGAGTTATATAAGATAAAGCCATAAACATGTGTTTCTGAGTCTTCTATCAAAAGTTACAGCGATTTATATGAAGTTGTACAAAAATGCTTTCTTTCGCCAAGACAGTGTGTTTCTCACTGTTACATGCATTTGAATGGGAAACTCACCTGAGACAAAGTATAGGTTTTCATTATGTGAATAATTTTAAAATCGTAGCTCAAACGGCTGCAAAACCTGTTTGCCCAGCACGGGGATATTGAGTTCTATAAGATAAAGCCATAAACATGTTTGTCTGAGTCTTCTATCAAAAGTTACAGCGATTTATATGAAGTTGTTCAAAAGCGCTTTATTTCGCCAAGACAGTGCGTTTCTCACTGTTACATGCATTTGAATGGGAAACTCGCCTGAAACAAAGTATAGGTTTTCATTATGTGAATAATTTTCAAATCTTAGCTCAAACGGCTGCAAAACCTGTTTGCCCAGCACGGGGATATTGAGTTCTATAAGATAAAGCCATAAACACGTGTTTCTGAGTCTTCTATCAAAAGTTACAGCGATTTATATGAAGTTGTACAAAAATGCTTTCTTTCGCCAAGACGATGCGTTTCTCACTGTTACATGCATTTGAATGGGAAACTCGCCTGAAACAAAGTATAGGTTTTCATTATGTGAATAATTTTAAAATCTTAGCTCAAACGGCTGCAAAACCTGTTTGCCCAGCACGGGGATATTGAGTTCTATAAGATAAAGCCATAAACATGTTTGTCTGAGTCTTCTATCAAAAGTTACAGCGATTTATATGAAGTTGTACGAAAACGCTTTATTTCGCCAAGACAATGCGTTTCTCACTGTTACATGCATTTGAATGGGAAACTCGCCTGAAACAAAGTATAGGTTTTCATTATGTGAATAATTTTAAAATCTTAGCTCAAACGGCTGCAAAACCTGTTTGCCCAGCACGGGATATTGAGTTCTATAAGATAAAGCCATAAACATGTGTTTCTGAGTCTTCTATCAAAAGTTACAGCGATTTATATGAAGTTGTTCAAAAGCGCTTTATTTCGCTAAGACAATGCGTTTCTCACTGTTACATGCATTTGAATGGGAAACTCGCCTGAAACAAAGTATAGGTTTTCATTATGTGAATAATTTTAAAATCTTAGCTCAAACGGCTGCAAAAACCTGTTTGCCCAGCACGGGATATTGAGTTCTATAAGATAAAGCCATAAACATGTGTTTCTGAGTCTTCTATCAAAAGTTACAGCGATTTATATGAAGTTGTACGAAAACGCTTTATTTCGCCAAGACAATGCGTTTCTCACTGTTACATGCATTTGAATGGGAAACTCGCCTGAAACAAAGTATAGGTTTTCATTATGTGAATAATTTTAAAATCTTAGCTCAAACGGCTGCAAAACCTGTTTGCCCAGCACGGGATATTGAGTTCTATAAGATAAAGCCATAAACATGTGTTTCTGAGTCTTCTATCAAAAGTTACAGCGATTTATATGAAGTTGTTCAAAAGCGCTATATTTCGCTAAGACAATGCGTTTCTCACTGTTACATGCATTTGAATGGGAAACTCGCCTGAAACAAAGTATAGGTTTTCATTATGTGAATAATTTTAAAATCTTAGCTCAAACGGCTGCAAAACCTGTTTGCCCAGCACGGGATATTGAGTTCTATAAGATAAAGCCATAAACATGTGTTTCTGAGTCTTCTATCAAAAGTTACAGCGATTTATATGAAGTTGTACGAAAACGCTTTATTTCGCCAAGACAATGCGTTTCTCACTGTTACATGCATTTGAATGGGAAACTCGCCTGAAACAAAGTATAGGTTTTCATTATGTGAATAATTTTAAAATCTTAGCTCAAACGGCTGCAAAACCTGTTTGCCCAGCACGGGATATTGAGTTCTATAAGATAAAGCCATAAACATGTGTTTCTGAGTCTTCTATCAAAAGTTACAGCGATTTATATGAAGTTGTTCAAAAGCGCTATATTTCGCTAAGACAATGCGTTTCTCACTGTTACATGCATTTGAATGGGAAACTCGCCTGAAACAAAGTATAGGTTTTCATTATGTGAATAATTTTAAAATCTTAGCTCAAACGGCTGCAAAACCTGTTTGCCCAGCACGGGGACCTTGAGTTCTATAAGTTAAAGCCATAAACATGTGTATCCGAGTCTTCTATCAAAAGTTACAGCTATTTATATGAAGTTGTACAAAAACGCTTTCTTTCGCCAAGACAGTGCGTTTCTCACTGTTACATGCATTTGAATGGGAAACTCGCCTGAAACAAAGTATAGGTTTTCATTATGTGAATAATTTTAAAATCTTAGCTCAAACGGCTGCAAAACCTGTTTGCCCAGCACGGGATATTGAGTTCTATAAGATAAAGCCATAAACATGTGTTTCTGAGTCTTCTATCAAAAGTTACAGCGATTTATATGAAGTTGTACGAAAACGCTTTATTTCGCCAAGACAATGCGTTTCTCACTGTTACATGCATTTGAATGGGAAACTCGCCTGAAACAAAGTATAGGTTTTCATTATGTGAATAATTTTAAAATCTTAGCTCAAACGGCTGCAAAACCTGTTTGCCCAGCACGGGATATTGAGTTCTATAAGATAAAGCCATAAACATGTGTTTCTGAGTCTTCTATCAAAAGTTACAGCGATTTATATGAAGTTGTTCAAAAGCGCTATATTTCGCTAAGACAATGCGTTTCTCACTGTTACATGCATTTGAATGGGAAACTCGCCTGAAACAAAGTATAGGTTTTCATTATGTGAATAATTTTAAAATCTTAGCTCAAACGGCTGCAAAACCTGTTTGCCCAGCACGGGGATATTGAGTTCTATAAGATAAAGCCATAAACATGTGTTTCTGAGTCTTCTATCAAAAGTTACAGCGATTTATATGAAGTTGTACAAAAATGCTTTCTTTCGCCAAGACGATGCGTTTCTCACTGTTACATGCATTTGAATGGGAAACTCGCCTGAAACAAAGTATAGGTTTTCATTATGTGAATAATTTTAAAATCTTAGCTCAAACGGCTGCAAAACCTGTTTGCCCAGCACGGGATATTGAGTTCTATAAGATAAAGCCATAAACATGTGTTTCTGAGTCTTCTATCAAAAGTTACAGCGATTTATATGAAGTTGTACGAAAACGCTTTATTTCGCCAAGACAATGCGTTTCTCACTGTTACATGCATTTGAATGGGAAACTCACCTGAAACAAAGTATAGGTTTTCATTATGTGAATAATTTTAAAATCTTAGCTCAAAGGGCTGCAAAACCTGTTTGCCCAGCACGGGGATATTGAGTTCTATAAGATAAAGCCATAAACATGTGTTTCTGAGTCTTCTATCAAAAGTTACAGCGATTTATATGAAGTTGTACAAAAATGCTTTCTTTCGCCAAGACAGTGTGTTTCTCACTGTTACATGCATTTGAATGGGAAACTCGCCTGAGACAAAGTATAGGTTTTCATTATGTGAATAATTTTAAAATCTTAGCTCAAACGGCTGCAAAACCTGTTTGCCCAGCACGGGGATATTGAGTTCTATAAGATAAAGCCATAAACATGTGTTTCTGAGTCTTCTATCAAAAGTTACAGCGATTTATATGAAGTTGTACAAAAATGCTTTCTTTCGCCAAGACAATGCGTTTCTCACTGTTACATGCATTTGAATGGGAAACTCGCCCGAGACAAAGTATAGGTTTTCATTATGTGAATAATTTTAAAATCTTAGCTCAAACGGCTGCAAAACCTGTTTGCCCAGCACGGGGATATTGAGTTCTATAAGATAAAGCCATAAACATGTGTTTCTGAGTCTTCTATCAAAAGTTACAGCGATTTATATGAAGTTGTACAAAAATGCTTTCTTTCGCCAAGACAGTGTGTTTCTCACTGTTACATGCATTTGAATGGGAAACTCGCCTGAGACAAAGTATAGGTTTTCATTATGTGAATAATTTTAAAATCGTAGCTCAAACGGCTGCAAAACCTGTTTGCCCAGCACGGGGATATTGAGTTCTATAAGATAAAGCCATAAACATGTTTGTCTGAGTCTTCTATCAAAGGTTACAGCGATTTATATGAAGTTGTACAAAAATGCTTTCTTTCGCCAAGACAGTGTGTTTCTCACTGTTACATGCATTTGAATGGGAAACTCGCCTGAGACAAAGTATAGGTTTTCATTATGTGAATAATTTTAAAATCGTAGCTCAAACGGCTGCAAAACCTGTTTGCCCAGCACGGGATATTGAGTTCTATAAGATAAAGCCATAAACATGTGTTTCTGAGTCTTCTATCAAAAGTTACAGCGATTTATATGAAGTTGTTCAAAAGCGCTATATTTCGCTAAGACAATGCGTTTCTCACTGTTACATGCATTTGAATGGGAAACTCGCCTGAAACAAAGTATAGGTTTTCATTATGTGAATAATTTTAAAATCTTAGCTCAAACGGCTGCAAAACCTGTTTGCCCAGCACGGGGATATTGAGTTCTATAAGATAAAGCCATAAACATGTGTTTCTGAGTCTTCTATCAAAAGTTACAGCGATTTATATGAAGTTGTACAAAAATGCTTTCTTTCGCCAAGACAATGTGTTTCTCACTGTTACATGCATTTGAATGGGAAACTCGCCTGAAACAAAGTATAGGTTTTCATTATGTGAATAATTTTAAAATCTTAGCTCAAACGGCTGCAAAACCTGTTTGCCCAGCACGGGATATTGAGTTCTATAAGATAAAGCCATAAACATGTGTTTCTGAGTCTTCTATCAAAAGTTACAGCGATTTATATGAAGTTGTACGAAAACGCTTTATTTCGCCAAGACAATGCGTTTCTCACTGTTACATGCATTTGAATGGGAAACTCGCCTGAAACAAAGTATAGGTTTTCATTATGTGAATAATTTTAAAATCTTAGCTCAAACAGCTGCAAAACCTGTTTGCCCAGCACGGGATATTGAGTTCTATAAGATAAAGCCATAAACATGTGTTTCTGAGTCTTCTATCAAAAGTTACAGCGATTTATATGAAGTTGTTCAAAAGCGCTATATTTCGCTAAGACAATGCGTTTCTCACTGTTACATGCATTTGAATGGGAAACTCGCCTGAAACAAAGTATAGGTTTTCATTATGTGAATAATTTTAAAATCTTAGCTCAAACGGCTGCAAAACCTGTTTGCCCAGCACGGGGACCTTGAGTTCTATAAGTTAAAGCCATAAACATGTGTATCCGAGTCTTCTATCAAAAGTTACAGCTATTTATATGAAGTTGTACAAAAACGCTTTCTTTCGCCAAGACAGTGCGTTTCTCACTGTTACATGCATTTGAATGGGAAACTCGCCTGAAACAAAGTATAGGTTTTCATTATGTGAATAATTTTAAAATCTTAGCTCAAACGGCTGCAAAACCTGTTTGCCCAGCACGGGATATTGAGTTCTATAAGATAAAGCCATAAACATGTGTTTCTGAGTCTTCTATCAAAAGTTACAGCGATTTATATGAAGTTGTACGAAAACGCTTTATTTCGCCAAGACAATGCGTTTCTCACTGTTACATGCATTTGAATGGGAAACTCGCCTGAAACAAAGTATAGGTTTTCATTATGTGAATAATTTTAAAATCTTAGCTCAAACGGCTGCAAAACCTGTTTGCCCAGCACGGGATATTGAGTTCTATAAGATAAAGCCATAAACATGTGTTTCTGAGTCTTCTATCAAAAGTTACAGCGATTTATATGAAGTTGTTCAAAAGCGCTATATTTCGCTAAGACAATGCGTTTCTCACTGTTACATGCATTTGAATGGGAAACTCGCCTGAAACAAAGTATAGGTTTTCATTATGTGAATAATTTTAAAATCTTAGCTCAAACGGCTGCAAAACCTGTTTGCCCAGCACGGGGATATTGAGTTCTATAAGATAAAGCCATAAACATGTGTTTCTGAGTCTTCTATCAAAAGTTACAGCGATTTATATGAAGTTGTACAAAAATGCTTTCTTTCGCCAAGACAATGCGTTTCTCACTGTTACATGCATTTGAATGGGAAACTCGCCCGAGACAAAGTATAGGTTTTCATTATGTGAATAATTTTAAAATCTTAGCTCAAACGGCTGCAAAACCTGTTTGCCCAGCACGGGGATATTGAGTTCTATAAGATAAAGCCATAAACATGTGTTTCTGAGTCTTCTATCAAAAGTTACAGCGATTTATATGAAGTTGTACAAAAATGCTTTCTTTCGCCAAGACAGTGTGTTTCTCACCGTTACATGCATTTGAATGGGAAACTCGCCTGAGACAAAGTATAGGTTTTCATTATGTGAATAATTTTAAAATCGTAGCTCAAACGGCTGCAAAACCTGTTTGCCCAGCACGGGGATATTGAGTTCTATAAGATAAAGCCATAAACATGTTTGTCTGAGTCTTCTATCAAAGGTTACAGCGATTTATATGAAGTTGTACAAAAATGCTTTCTTTCGCCAAGACAGTGTGTTTCTCACTGTTACATGCATTTGAATGGGAAACTCGCCTGAGACAAAGTATAGGTTTTCATTATGTGAATAATTTTAAAATCGTAGCTCAAACGGCTGCAAAACCTGTTTGCCCAGCACGGGATATTGAGTTCTATAAGATAAAGCCATAAACATGTGTTTCTGAGTCTTCTATCAAAAGTTACAGCGATTTATATGAAGTTGTTCAAAAGCGCTATATTTCGCTAAGACAATGCGTTTCTCACTGTTACATGCATTTGAATGGGAAACTCGCCTGAAACAAAGTATAGGTTTTCATTATGTGAATAATTTTAAAATCTTAGCTCAAACGGCTGCAAAACCTGTTTGCCCAGCACGGGGATATTGAGTTCTATAAGATAAAGCCATAAACATGTGTTTCTGAGTCTTCTATCAAAAGTTACAGCGATTTATATGAAGTTGTACAAAAATGCTTTCTTTCGCCAAGACGATGCGTTTCTCACTGTTACATGCATTTGAATGGGAAACTCGCCTGAAACAAAGTATAGGTTTTCATTATGTGAATAATTTTAAAATCTTAGCTCAAACGGCTGCAAAACCTGTTTGCCCAGCACGGGATATTGAGTTCTATAAGATAAAGCCATAAACATGTGTTTCTGAGTCTTCTATCAAAAGTTACAGCGATTTATATGAAGTTGTACGAAAACGCTTTATTTCGCCAAGACAATGCGTTTCTCACTGTTACATGCATTTGAATGGGAAACTCGCCTGAAACAAAGTATAGGTTTTCATTATGTGAATAATTTTAAAATCTTAGCTCAAACGGCTGCAAAACCTGTTTGCCCAGCACGGGATATTGAGTTCTATAAGATAAAGCCATAAACATGTGTTTCTGAGTCTTCTATCAAAAGTTACAGCGATTTATATGAAGTTGTTCAAAAGCGCTATATTTCGCTAAGACAATGCGTTTCTCACTGTTACATGCATTTGAATGGGAAACTCGCCTGAAACAAAGTATAGGTTTTCATTATGTGAATAATTTTAAAATCTTAGCTCAAACGGCTGCAAAACCTGTTTGCCCAGCACGGGGACCTTGAGTTCTATAAGTTAAAGCCATAAACATGTGTATCCGAGTCTTCTATCAAAAGTTACAGCTATTTATATGAAGTTGTACAAAAACGCTTTCTTTCGCCAAGACAGTGCGTTTCTCACTGTTACATGCATTTGAATGGGAAACTCGCCTGAAACAAAGTATAGGTTTTCATTATGTGAATAATTTTAAAATCTTAGCTCAAACGGCTGCAAAACCTGTTTGCCCAGCACGGGATATTGAGTTCTATAAGATAAAGCCATAAACATGTGTTTCTGAGTCTTCTATCAAAAGTTACAGCGATTTATATGAAGTTGTACGAAAACGCTTTATTTCGCCAAGACAATGCGTTTCTCACTGTTACATGCATTTGAATGGGAAACTCGCCTGAAACAAAGTATAGGTTTTCATTATGTGAATAATTTTAAAATCTTAGCTCAAACGGCTGCAAAACCTGTTTGCCCAGCACGGGGATATTGAGTTCTATAAGATAAAGCCATAAACATGTGTTTCTGAGTCTTCTATCAAAAGTTACAGCGATTTATATGAAGTTGTTCAAAAGCGCTATATTTCGCTAAGACAATGCGTTTCTCACTGTTACATGCATTTGAATGGGAAACTCGCCTGAAACAAAGTATAGGTTTTCATTATGTGAATAATTTTAAAATCTTAGCTCAAACGGCTGCAAAACCTGTTTGCCCAGCACGGGGATATTGAGTTCTATAAGATAAAGCCATAAACATGTGTTTCTGAGTCTTCTATCAAAAGTTACAGCGATTTATATGAAGTTGTACAAAAATGCTTTCTTTCGCCAAGACAATGCGTTTCTCACTGTTACATGCATTTGAATGGGAAACTCGCCCGAGACAAAGTATAGGTTTTCATTATGTGAATAATTTTAAAATCTTAGCTCAAACGGCTGCAAAACCTGTTTGCCCAGCACGGGGATATTGAGTTCTATAAGATAAAGCCATAAACATGTGTTTCTGAGTCTTCTATCAAAAGTTACAGCGATTTATATGAAGTTGTACAAAAATGCTTTCTTTCGCCAAGACAGTGTGTTTCTCACTGTTACATGCATTTGAATGGGAAACTCGCCTGAGACAAAGTATAGGTTTTCATTATGTGAATAATTTTAAAATCGTAGCTCAAACGGCTGCAAAACCTGTTTGCCCAGCACGGGGATATTGAGTTCTATAAGATAAAGCCATAAACATGTTTGTCTGAGTCTTCTATCAAAGGTTACAGCGATTTATATGAAGTTGTACAAAAATGCTTTCTTTCGCCAAGACAGTGTGTTTCTCACTGTTACATGCATTTGAATGGGAAACTCGCCTGAGACAAAGTATAGGTTTTCATTATGTGAATAATTTTAAAATCGTAGCTCAAACGGCTGCAAAACCTGTTTGCCCAGCACGGGATATTGAGTTCTATAAGATAAAGCCATAAACATGTGTTTCTGAGTCTTCTATCAAAAGTTACAGCGATTTATATGAAGTTGTTCAAAAGCGCTATATTTCGCCAAGACAATGCGTTTCTCACTGTTACATGCATTTGAATGGGAAACTCGCCTGAAACAAAGTATAGGTTTTCATTATGTGAATAATTTTAAAATCTTAGCTCAAACGGCTGCAAAACCTGTTTGCCCAGCACGGGATATTGAGTTCTATAAGATAAAGCCATAAACATGTGTTTCTGAGTCTTCTATCAAAAGTTACAGCGATTTATATGAAGTTGTTCAAAAGCGCTATATTTCGCTAAGACAATGCGTTTCTCACTGTTACATGCATTTGAATGGGAAACTCGCCTGAAACAAAGTATAGGTTTTCATTATGTGAATAATTTTAAAATCTTAGCTCAAACGGCTGCAAAACCTGTTTGCCCAGCACGGGGATATTGAGTTCTATAAGATAAAGCCATAAACATGTGTTTCTGAGTCTTCTATCAAAAGTTACAGCGATTTATATGAAGTTGTACAAAAATGCTTTCTTTCGCCAAGACAATGCGTTTCTCACTGTTACATGCATTTGAATGGGAAACTCGCCCGAGACAAAGTATAGGTTTTCATTATGTGAATAATTTTAAAATCTTAGCTCAAACGGCTGCAAAACCTGTTTGCCCAGCACGGGGATATTGAGTTCTATAAGATAAAGCCATAAACATGTGTTTCTGAGTCTTCTATCAAAAGTTACAGCGATTTATATGAAGTTGTACAAAAATGCTTTCTTTCGCCAAGACAGTGTGTTTCTCACTGTTACATGCATTTGAATGGGAAACTCGCCTGAGACAAAGTATAGGTTTTCATTATGTGAATAATTTTAAAATCGTAGCTCAAACGGCTGCAAAACCTGTTTGCCCAGCACGGGGATATTGAGTTCTATAAGATAAAGCCATAAACATGTTTGTCTGAGTCTTCTATCAAAGGTTACAGCGATTTATATGAAGTTGTACAAAAATGCTTTCTTTCGCCAAGACAGTGTGTTTCTCACTGTTACATGCATTTGAATGGGAAACTCGCCTGAGACAAAGTATAGGTTTTCATTATGTGAATAATTTTAAAATCGTAGCTCAAACGGCTGCAAAACCTGTTTGCCCAGCACGGGATATTGAGTTCTATAAGATAAAGCCATAAACATGTGTTTCTGAGTCTTCTATCAAAAGTTACAGCGATTTATATGAAGTTGTTCAAAAGCGCTATATTTCGCTAAGACAATGCGTTTCTCACTGTTACATGCATTTGAATGGGAAACTCGCCTGAAACAAAGTATAGGTTTTCATTATGTGAATAATTTTAAAATCTTAGCTCAAACGGCTGCAAAACCTGTTTGCCCAGCACGGGGATATTGAGTTCTATAAGATAAAGCCATAAACATGTGTTTCTGAGTCTTCTATCAAAAGTTACAGCGATTTATATGAAGTTGTACAAAAATGCTTTCTTTCGCCAAGACGATGCGTTTCTCACTGTTACATGCATTTGAATGGGAAACTCGCCTGAAACAAAGTATAGGTTTTCATTATGTGAATAATTTTAAAATCTTAGCTCAAACGGCTGCAAAACCTGTTTGCCCAGCACGGGATATTGAGTTCTATAAGATAAAGCCATAAACATGTGTTTCTGAGTCTTCTATCAAAAGTTACAGCGATTTATATGAAGTTGTACGAAAACGCTTTATTTCGCCAAGACAATGCGTTTCTCACTGTTACATGCATTTGAATGGGAAACTCGCCTGAAACAAAGTATAGGTTTTCATTATGTGAATAATTTTAAAATCTTAGCTCAAACGGCTGCAAAACCTGTTTGCCCAGCACGGGATATTGAGTTCTATAAGATAAAGCCATAAACATGTGTTTCTGAGTCTTCTATCAAAAGTTACAGCGATTTATATGAAGTTGTTCAAAAGCGCTATATTTCGCTAAGACAATGCGTTTCTCACTGTTACATGCATTTGAATGGGAAACTCGCCTGAAACAAAGTATAGGTTTTCATTATGTGAATAATTTTAAAATCTTAGCTCAAACGGCTGCAAAACCTGTTTGCCCAGCACGGGGACCTTGAGTTCTATAAGTTAAAGCCATAAACATGTGTATCCGAGTCTTCTATCAAAAGTTACAGCTATTTATATGAAGTTGTACAAAAACGCTTTCTTTCGCCAAGACAGTGCGTTTCTCACTGTTACATGCATTTGAATGGGAAACTCGCCTGAAACAAAGTATAGGTTTTCATTATGTGAATAATTTTAAAATCTTAGCTCAAACGGCTGCAAAACCTGTTTGCCCAGCACGGGATATTGAGTTCTATAAGATAAAGCCATAAACATGTGTTTCTGAGTCTTCTATCAAAAGTTACAGCGATTTATATGAAGTTGTACGAAAACGCTTTATTTCGCCAAGACAATGCGTTTCTCACTGTTACATGCATTTGAATGGGAAACTCGCCCGAGACAAAGTATAGGTTTTCATTATGTGAATAATTTTAAAATCTTAGCTCAAACGGCTGCAAAACCTGTTTGCCCAGCACGGGGATATTGAGTTCTATAAGATAAAGCCATAAACATGTGTTTCTGAGTCTTCTATCAAAAGTTACAGCGATTTATATGAAGTTGTACAAAAATGCTTTCTTTCGCCAAGACAGTGTGTTTCTCACTGTTACATGCATTTGAATGGGAAACTCGCCTGAGACAAAGTATAGGTTTTCATTATGTGAATAATTTTAAAATCGTAGCTCAAACGGCTGCAAAACCTGTTTGCCCAGCACGGGGATATTGAGTTCTATAAGATAAAGCCATAAACATGTTTGTCTGAGTCTTCTATCAAAGGTTACAGCGATTTATATGAAGTTGTACAAAAATGCTTTCTTTCGCCAAGACAGTGTGTTTCTCACTGTTACATGCATTTGAATGGGAAACTCGCCTGAGACAAAGTATAGGTTTTCATTATGTGAATAATTTTAAAATCGTAGCTCAAACGGCTGCAAAACCTGTTTGCCCAGCACGGGATATTGAGTTCTATAAGATAAAGCCATAAACATGTGTTTCTGAGTCTTCTATCAAAAGTTACAGCGATTTATATGAAGTTGTTCAAAAGCGCTATATTTCGCTAAGACAATGCGTTTCTCACTGTTACATGCATTTGAATGGGAAACTCGCCTGAAACAAAGTATAGGTTTTCATTATGTGAATAATTTTAAAATCTTAGCTCAAACGGCTGCAAAACCTGTTTGCCCAGCATGGGGATATTGAGTTCTATAAGATAAAGCCATAAACATGTGTTTCTGAGTCTTCTATCAAAAGTTACAGCGATTTATATGAAGTTGTACAAAAATGCTTTCTTTCGCCAAGACGATGCGTTTCTCACTGTTACATGCATTTGAATGGGAAACTCGCCTGAAACAAAGTATAGGTTTTCATTATGTGAATAATTTTAAAATCTTAGCTCAAACGGCTGCAAAACCTGTTTGCCCAGCACGGGATATTGAGTTCTATAAGATAAAGCCATAAACATGTGTTTCTGAGTCTTCTATCAAAAGTTACAGCGATTTATATGAAGTTGTACGAAAACGCTTTATTTCGCCAAGACAATGCGTTTCTCACTGTTACATGCATTTGAATGGGAAACTCGCCTGAAACAAAGTATAGGTTTTCATTATGTGAATAATTTTAAAATCTTAGCTCAAACGGCTGCAAAACCTGTTTGCCCAGCACGGGATATTGAGTTCTATAAGATAAAGCCATAAACATGTGTTTCTGAGTCTTCTATCAAAAGTTACAGCGATTTATATGAAGTTGTTCAAAAGCGCTATATTTCGCTAAGACAATGCGTTTCTCACTGTTACATGCATTTGAATGGGAAACTCGCCTGAAACAAAGTATAGGTTTTCATTATGTGAATAATTTTAAAATCTTAGCTCAAACGGCTGCAAAACCTGTTTGCCCAGCACGGGGACCTTGAGTTCTATAAGTTAAAGCCATAAACATGTGTTTCTGAGTCTTCTATCAAAAGTTACAGCGATTTATATGAAGTTGTACGAAAACGCTTTATTTCGCCAAGACAATGCGTTTCTCACTGTTACATGCATTTGAATGGGAAACTCGCCTGAAACAAAGTATAGGTTTTCATTATGTGAATAATTTTAAAATCTTAGCTCAAACGGCTGCAAAACCTGTTTGCCCAGCACGGGATATTGAGTTCTATAAGATAAAGCCATAAACATGTGTTTCTGAGTCTTCTATCAAAAGTTACAGCGATTTATATGAAGTTGTTCAAAAGCGCTATATTTCGCTAAGACAATGCGTTTCTCACTGTTACATGCATTTGAATGGGAAACTCGCCTGAAACAAAGTATAGGTTTTCATTATGTGAATAATTTTAAAATCTTAGCTCAAACGGCTGCAAAACCTGTTTGCCCAGCACGGGGACCTTGAGTTCTATAAGTTAAAGCCATAAACATGTGTATCCGAGTCTTCTATCAAAAGTTACAGCTATTTATATGAAGTTGTACAAAAACGCTTTCTTTCGCCAAGACAGTGCGTTTCTCACTGTTACATGCATTTGAATGGGAAACTCGCCTGAAACAAAGTATAGGTTTTCATTATGTGAATAATTTTAAAATCTTAGCTCAAACGGCTGCAAAACCTGTTTGCCCAGCACGGGATATTGAGTTCTATAAGATAAAGCCATAAACATGTGTTTCTGAGTCTTCTATCAAAAGTTACAGCGATTTATATGAAGTTGTACGAAAACGCTTTATTTCGCCAAGACAATGCGTTTCTCACTGTTACATGCATTTGAATGGGAAACTCGCCTGAAACAAAGTATAGGTTTTCATTATGTGAATAATTTTAAAATCTTAGCTCAAACGGCTGCAAAACCTGTTTGCCCAGCACGGGATATTGAGTTCTATAAGATAAAGCCATAAACATGTGTTTCTGAGTCTTCTATCAAAAGTTACAGCGATTTATATGAAGTTGTTCAAAAGCGCTATATTTCGCTAAGACAATGCGTTTCTCACTGTTACATGCATTTGAATGGGAAACTCGCCTGAAACAAAGTATAGGTTTTCATTATGTGAATAATTTTAAAATCTTAGCTCAAACGGCTGCAAAACCTGTTTGCCCAGCACGGGGATATTGAGTTCTATAAGATAAAGCCATAAACATGTGTTTCTGAGTCTTCTATCAAAAGTTACAGCGATTTATATGAAGTTGTACAAAAATGCTTTCTTTCGCCAAGACAATGCGTTTCTCACTGTTACATGCATTTGAATGGGAAACTCGCCCGAGACAAAGTATAGGTTTTCATTATGTGAATAATTTTAAAATCTTAGCTCAAACGGCTGCAAAACCTGTTTGCCCAGCACGGGGATATTGAGTTCTATAAGATAAAGCCATAAACATGTTTGTCTGAGTCTTCTATCAAAGGTTACAGCGATTTATATGAAGTTGCACAAAAATGCTTTCTTTCGCCAAGACAGTGTGTTTCTCACTGTTACATGCATTTGAATGGGAAACTCGCCTGAGACAAAGTATAGGTTTTCATTATGTGAATAATTTTAAAATCGTAGCTCAAACGGCTGCAAAACCTGTTTGCCCAGCACGGGATATTGAGTTCTATAAGATAAAGCCATAAACATGTGTTTCTGAGTCTTCTATCAAAAGTTACAGCGATTTATATGAAGTTGTTCAAAAGCGCTATATTTCGCTAAGACAATGCGTTTCTCACTGTTACATGCATTTGAATGGGAAACTCGCCTGAAACAAAGTATAGGTTTTCATTATGTGAATAATTTTAAAATCTTAGCTCAAACGGCTGCAAAACCTGTTTGCCCAGCACGGGGATATTGAGTTCTATAAGATAAAGCCATAAACATGTGTTTCTGAGTCTTCTATCAAAAGTTACAGCGATTTATATGAAGTTGTACAAAAATGCTTTCTTTCGCCAAGACGATGCGTTTCTCACTGTTACATGCATTTGAATGGGAAACTCGCCTGAAACAAAGTATAGGTTTTCATTATGTGAATAATTTTAAAATCTTAGCTCAAACGGCTGCAAAACCTGTTTGCCCAGCACGGGATATTGAGTTCTATAAGATAAAGCCATAAACATGTGTTTCTGAGTCTTCTATCAAAAGTTACAGCGATTTATATGAAGTTGTACGAAAACGCTTTATTTCGCCAAGACAATGCGTTTCTCACTGTTACATGCATTTGAATGGGAAACTCGCCTGAAACAAAGTATAGGTTTTCATTATGTGAATAATTTTAAAATCTTAGCTCAAACGGCTGCAAAACCTGTTTGCCCAGCACGGGATATTGAGTTCTATAAGATAAAGCCATAAACATGTGTTTCTGAGTCTTCTATCAAAAGTTACAGCGATTTATATGAAGTTGTTCAAAAGCGCTATATTTCGCTAAGACAATGCGTTTCTCACTGTTACATGCATTTGAATGGGAAACTCGCCTGAAACAAAGTATAGGTTTTCATTATGTGAATAATTTTAAAATCTTAGCTCAAACGGCTGCAAAACCTGTTTGCCCAGCACGGGGACCTTGAGTTCTATAAGTTAAAGCCATAAACATGTGTTTCTGAGTCTTCTATCAAAAGTTACAGCGATTTATATGAAGTTGTACGAAAACGCTTTATTTCGCCAAGACAATGCGTTTCTCACTGTTACATGCATTTGAATGGGAAACTCGCCTGAAACAAAGTATAGGTTTTCATTATGTGAATAATTTTAAAATCTTAGCTCAAACGGCTGCAAAACCTGTTTGCCCAGCACGGGATATTGAGTTCTATAAGATAAAGCCATAAACATGTGTTTCTGAGTCTTCTATCAAAAGTTACAGCGATTTATATGAAGTTGTTCAAAAGCGCTATATTTCGCTAAGACAATGCGTTTCTCACTGTTACATGCATTTGAATGGGAAACTCGCCTGAAACAAAGTATAGGTTTTCATTATGTGAATAATTTTAAAATCTTAGCTCAAACGGCTGCAAAACCTGTTTGCCCAGCACGGGGACCTTGAGTTCTATAAGTTAAAGCCATAAACATGTGTATCCGAGTCTTCTATCAAAAGTTACAGCTATTTATATGAAGTTGTACAAAAACGCTTTCTTTCGCCAAGACAGTGCGTTTCTCACTGTTACATGCATTTGAATGGGAAACTCGCCTGAAACAAAGTATAGGTTTTCATTATGTGAATAATTTTAAAATCTTAGCTCAAACGGCTGCAAAACCTGTTTGCCCAGCACGGGATATTGAGTTCTATAAGATAAAGCCATAAACATGTGTTTCTGAGTCTTCTATCAAAAGTTACAGCGATTTATATGAAGTTGTACGAAAACGCTTTATTTCGCCAAGACAATGCGTTTCTCACTGTTACATGCATTTGAATGGGAAACTCGCCTGAAACAAAGTATAGGTTTTCATTATGTGAATAATTTTAAAATCTTAGCTCAAACGGCTGCAAAACCTGTTTGCCCAGCACGGGATATTGAGTTCTATAAGATAAAGCCATAAACATGTGTTTCTGAGTCTTCTATCAAAAGTTACAGCGATTTATATGAAGTTGTTCAAAAGCGCTATATTTCGCTAAGACAATGCGTTTCTCACTGTTACATGCATTTGAATGGGAAACTCGCCTGAAACAAAGTATAGGTTTTCATTATGTGAATAATTTTAAAATCTTAGCTCAAACGGCTGGAAAACCTGTTTGCCCAGCACGGGGATATTGAGTTCTATAAGATAAAGCCATAAACATGTGTTTCTGAGTCTTCTATCAAAAGTTACAGCGATTTATATGAAGTTGTACAAAAATGCTTTCTTTCGCCAAGACAGTGCGTTTCTCACTGTTACATGCATTTGAATGGGAAACTCGCCTGAAACAAAGTATAGGTTTTCATTATGTGAATAATTTTAAAATCTTAGCTCAAACGGCTGCAAAACCTGTTTGCCCAGCACGGGATATTGAGTTCTATAAGATAAAGCCATAAACATGTGTTTCTGAGTCTTCTATCAAAAGTTACAGCGATTTATATGAAGTTGTACGAAAACGCTTTATTTCGCCAAGACAATGCGTTTCTCACTGTTACATGCATTTGAATGGGAAACTCACCTGAAACAAAGTATAGGTTTTCATTATGTGAATAATTTTAAAATCTTAGCTCAAAGGGCTGCAAAACCTGTTTGCCCAGCACGGGGATATTGAGTTCTATAAGATAAAGCCATAAACATGTGTTTCTGAGTCTTCTATCAAAAGTTACAGCGATTTATATGAAGTTGTTCAAAAGCGCTTTATTTCGCCAAGACAGTGCGTTTCTCACTGTTACATGCATTTGAATGGGAAACTCGCCTGAAACAAAGTATAGGTTTTCATTATGTGAATAATTTTAAAATCTTAGCTCAAACGGCTGCAAAACCTGTTTGCCCAGCACGGGGATATTGAGTTCTATAAGATAAAGCCATAAACATGTGTTTCTGAGTCTTCTATCAAAAGTTACAGCGATTTATATGAAGTTGTTCAAAAGCGCTTTATTTCGCCAAGACGATGCGTTTCTCACTGTTACATGCATTTGAATGGGAAACTCGCCTGAAACAAAGTATAGGTTTTCATTATGTGAATAATTTTAAAATCTTAGCTCAAACGGCTGCAAAACCTGTTTGCCCAGCACGGGGATATTGAGTTCTATAAGATAAAGCCATAAACATGTGTTTCTGAGTCTTCTATCAAAAGTTACAGCGATTTATATGAAGTTGTACGAAAACGCTTTATTTCGCCAAGACAATGCGTTTCTCACTGTTACATGCATTTGAATGGGAAACTCGCCTGAAACAAAGTATAGGTTTTCATTATGTGAATAATTTTAAAATCTTAGCTCAAACGGCTGCAAAACCTGTTTGCCCAGCACGGGGATATTGAGTTCTATAAGATAAAGCCATAAACATGTTTGTCTGAGTCTTCTATCAAAAGTTACAGCGATTTATATGAAGTTGTACAAAAATGCTTTCTTTCGCCAAGACAGTGTGTTTCTCACTGTTACATGCATTTGAATGGGAAACTCGCCTGAGACAAAGTATAGGTTTTCATTATGTGAATAATTTTAAAATCTTAGCTCAAACGGCTGCAAAACCTGTTTGCCCAGCACGGGGATATTGAGTTCTATAAGATAAAGCCATAAACATGTGTTTCTGAGTCTTCTATCAAAAGTTACAGCGATTTATATGAAGTTGTACAAAAATGCTTTCTTTCGCCAAGACAATGCGTTTCTCACTGTTACATGCATTTGAATGGGAAACTCGCCCGAGACAAAGTATAGGTTTTCATTATGTGAATAATTTTAAAATCTTAGCTCAAACGGCTGCAAAACCTGTTTGCCCAGCACGGGGATATTGAGTTCTATAAGATAAAGCCATAAACATGTGTTTCTGAGTCTTCTATCAAAAGTTACAGCGATTTATATGAAGTTGTACAAAAATGCTTTCTTTCGCCAAGACAGTGTGTTTCTCACTGTTACATGCATTTGAATGGGAAACTCGCCTGAGACAAAGTATAGGTTTTCATTATGTGAATAATTTTAAAATCGTAGCTCAAACGGCTGCAAAACCTGTTTGCCCAGCACGGGGATATTGAGTTCTATAAGATAAAGCCATAAACATGTTTGTCTGAGTCTTCTATCAAAGGTTACAGCGATTTATATGAAGTTGTACAAAAATGCTTTCTTTCGCCAAGACAGTGTGTTTCTCACTGTTACATGCATTTGAATGGGAAACTCGCCTGAGACAAAGTATAGGTTTTCATTATGTGAATAATTTTAAAATCGTAGCTCAAACGGCTGCAAAACCTGTTTGCCCAGCACGGGATATTGAGTTCTATAAGATAAAGCCATAAACATGTGTTTCTGAGTCTTCTATCAAAAGTTACAGCGATTTATATGAAGTTGTTCAAAAGCGCTATATTTCGCTAAGACAATGCGTTTCTCACTGTTACATGCATTTGAATGGGAAACTCGCCTGAAACAAAGTATAGGTTTTCATTATGTGAATAATTTTAAAATCTTAGCTCAAACGGCTGCAAAACCTGTTTGCCCAGCACGGGGATATTGAGTTCTATAAGATAAAGCCATAAACATGTTTGTCTGAGTCTTCTATCAAAAGTTACAGCGATTTATATGAAGTTGTACAAAAATGCTTTCTTTCGCCAAGACAGTGTGTTTCTCACTGTTACATGCATTTGAATGGGAAACTCGCCTGAGACAAAGTATAGGTTTTCATTATGTGAATAATTTTAAAATCTTAGCTCAAACGGCTGCAAAACCTGTTTGCCCAGCACGGGGATATTGAGTTCTATAAGATAAAGCCATAAACATGTGTTTCTGAGTCTTCTATCAAAAGTTACAGCGATTTATATGAAGTTGTACGAAAACGCTTTATTTCGCCAAGACAATGCGTTTCTCACTGTTACATGCATTTGAATGGGAAACTCGCCTGAAACAAAGTATAGGTTTTCATTATGTGAATAATTTTAAAATCTTAGCTCAAACGGCTGCAAAACCTGTTTGCCCAGCACGGGGATATTGAGTTCTATAAGATAAAGCCATAAACATGTTTGTCTGAGTCTTCTATCAAAAGTTACAGCGATTTATATGAAGTTGTACAAAAATGCTTTCTTTCGCCAAGACAGTGTGTTTCTCACTGTTACATGCATTTGAATGGGAAACTCGCCTGAGACAAAGTATAGGTTTTCATTATGTGAATAATTTTAAAATCTTAGCTCAAACGGCTGCAAAACCTGTTTGCCCAGCACGGGGATATTGAGTTCTATAAGATAAAGCCATAAACATGTGTTTCTGAGTCTTCTATCAAAAGTTACAGCGATTTATATGAAGTTGTACAAAAATGCTTTCTTTCGCCAAGACAATGCGTTTCTCACTGTTACATGCATTTGAATGGGAAACTCGCCCGAGACAAAGTATAGGTTTTCATTATGTGAATAATTTTAAAATCTTAGCTCAAACGGCTGCAAAACCTGTTTGCCCAGCACGGGGATATTGAGTTCTATAAGATAAAGCCATAAACATGTGTTTCTGAGTCTTCTATCAAAAGTTACAGCGATTTATATGAAGTTGTACAAAAATGCTTTCTTTCGCCAAGACAGTGTGTTTCTCACTGTTACATGCATTTGAATGGGAAACTCGCCTGAGACAAAGTATAGGTTTTCATTATGTGAATAATTTTAAAATCGTAGCTCAAACGGCTGCAAAACCTGTTTGCCCAGCACGGGGATATTGAGTTCTATAAGATAAAGCCATAAACATGTTTGTCTGAGTCTTCTATCAAAGGTTACAGCGATTTATATGAAGTTGTACAAAAATGCTTTCTTTCGCCAAGACAGTGTGTTTCTCACTGTTACATGCATTTGAATGGGAAACTCGCCTGAGACAAAGTATAGGTTTTCATTATGTGAATAATTTTAAAATCGTAGCTCAAACGGCTGCAAAACCTGTTTGCCCAGCACGGGATATTGAGTTCTATAAGATAAAGCCATAAACATGTGTTTCTGAGTCTTCTATCAAAAGTTACAGCGATTTATATGAAGTTGTTCAAAAGCGCTATATTTCGCTAAGACAATGCGTTTCTCACTGTTACATGCATTTGAATGGGAAACTCGCCTGAAACAAAGTATAGGTTTTCATTATGTGAATAATTTTAAAATCTTAGCTCAAACGGCTGCAAAACCTGTTTGCCCAGCACGGGGATATTGAGTTCTATAAGATAAAGCCATAAACATGTGTTTCTGAGTCTTCTATCAAAAGTTACAGCGATTTATATGAAGTTGTACAAAAATGCTTTCTTTCGCCAAGACGATGCGTTTCTCACTGTTACATGCATTTGAATGGGAAACTCGCCTGAAACAAAGTATAGGTTTTCATTATGTGAATAATTTTAAAATCTTAGCTCAAACGGCTGCAAAACCTGTTTGCCCAGCACGGGATATTGAGTTCTATAAGATAAAGCCATAAACATGTGTTTCTGAGTCTTCTATCAAAAGTTACAGCGATTTATATGAAGTTGTACGAAAACGCTTTATTTCGCCAAGACAATGCGTTTCTCACTGTTACATGCATTTGAATGGGAAACTCGCCTGAAACAAAGTATAGGTTTTCATTATGTGAATAATTTTAAAATCTTAGCTCAAACGGCTGCAAAACCTGTTTGCCCAGCACGGGATATTGAGTTCTATAAGATAAAGCCATAAACATGTGTTTCTGAGTCTTCTATCAAAAGTTACAGCGATTTATATGAAGTTGTTCAAAAGCGCTATATTTCGCTAAGACAATGCGTTTCTCACTGTTACATGCATTTGAATGGGAAACTCGCCTGAAACAAAGTATAGGTTTTCATTATGTGAATAATTTTAAAATCTTAGCTCAAACGGCTGCAAAACCTGTTTGCCCAGCACGGGGACCTTGAGTTCTATAAGTTAAAGCCATAAACATGTGTATCCGAGTCTTCTATCAAAAGTTACAGCTATTTATATGAAGTTGTACAAAAACGCTTTCTTTCGCCAAGACAGTGCGTTTCTCACTGTTACATGCATTTGAATGGGAAACTCGCCTGAAACAAAGTATAGGTTTTCATTATGTGAATAATTTTAAAATCTTAGCTCAAACGGCTGCAAAACCTGTTTGCCCAGCACGGGATATTGAGTTCTATAAGATAAAGCCATAAACATGTGTTTCTGAGTCTTCTATCAAAAGTTACAGCGATTTATATGAAGTTGTACGAAAACGCTTTATTTCGCCAAGACAATGCGTTTCTCACTGTTACATGCATTTGAATGGGAAACTCGCCTGAAACAAAGTATAGGTTTTCATTATGTGAATAATTTTAAAATCTTAGCTCAAACGGCTGCAAAACCTGTTTGCCCAGCACGGGATATTGAGTTCTATAAGATAAAGCCATAAACATGTGTTTCTGAGTCTTCTATCAAAAGTTACAGCGATTTATATGAAGTTGTTCAAAAGCGCTATATTTCGCTAAGACAATGCGTTTCTCACTGTTACATGCATTTGAATGGGAAACTCGCCTGAAACAAAGTATAGGTTTTCATTATGTGAATAATTTTAAAATCTTAGCTCAAACGGCTGCAAAACCTGTTTGCCCAGCACGGGGATATTGAGTTCTATAAGATAAAGCCATAAACATGTGTTTCTGAGTCTTCTATCAAAAGTTACAGCGATTTATATGAAGTTGTACAAAAATGCTTTCTTTCGCCAAGACGATGCGTTTCTCACTGTTACATGCATTTGAATGGGAAACTCGCCTGAAACAAAGTATAGGTTTTCATTATGTGAATAATTTTAAAATCTTAGCTCAAACGGCTGCAAAACCTGTTTGCCCAGCACGGGATATTGAGTTCTATAAGATAAAGCCATAAACATGTGTTTCTGAGTCTTCTATCAAAAGTTACAGCGATTTATATGAAGTTGTACGAAAACGCTTTATTTCGCCAAGACAATGCGTTTCTCACTGTTACATGCATTTGAATGGGAAACTCGCCTGAAACAAAGTATAGGTTTTCATTATGTGAATAATTTTAAAATCTTAGCTCAAACGGCTGCAAAACCTGTTTGCCCAGCACGGGATATTGAGTTCTATAAGATAAAGCCATAAACATGTGTTTCTGAGTCTTCTATCAAAAGTTACAGCGATTTATATGAAGTTGTTCAAAAGCGCTATATTTCGCTAAGACAATGCGTTTCTCACTGTTACATGCATTTGAATGGGAAACTCGCCTGAAACAAAGTATAGGTTTTCATTATGTGAATAATTTTAAAATCTTAGCTCAAACGGCTGCAAAACCTGTTTGCCCAGCACGGGGATATTGAGTTCTATAAGATAAAGCCATAAACATGTGTTTCTGAGTCTTCTATCAAAAGTTACAGCGATTTATATGAAGTTGTACAAAAATGCTTTCTTTCGCCAAGACGATGCGTTTCTCACTGTTACATGCATTTGAATGGGAAACTCGCCTGAAACAAAGTATAGGTTTTCATTATGTGAATAATTTTAAAATCTTAGCTCAAACGGCTGCAAAACCTGTTTGCCCAGCACGGGATATTGAGTTCTATAAGATAAAGCCATAAACATGTGTTTCTGAGTCTTCTATCAAAAGTTACAGCGATTTATATGAAGTTGTACGAAAACGCTTTATTTCGCCAAGACAATGCGTTTCTCACTGTTACATGCATTTGAATGGGAAACTCACCTGAAACAAAGTATAGGTTTTCATTATGTGAATAATTTTAAAATCTTAGCTCAAAGGGCTGCAAAACCTGTTTGCCCAGCACGGGGATATTGAGTTCTATAAGATAAAGCCATAAACATGTGTTTCTGAGTCTTCTATCAAAAGTTACAGCGATTTATATGAAGTTGTTCAAAAGCGCTTTATTTCGCCAAGACAGTGCGTTTCTCACTGTTACATGCATTTGAATGGGAAACTCGCCTGAAACAAAGTATAGGTTTTCATTATGTGAATAATTTTAAAATCTTAGCTCAAACGGCTGCAAAACCTGTTTGCCCAGCACGGGGATATTGAGTTCTATAAGATAAAGCCATAAACATGTGTTTCTGAGTCTTCTATCAAAAGTTACAGCGATTTATATGAAGTTGTTCAAAAGCGCTTTATTTCGCCAAGACGATGCGTTTCTCACTGTTACATGCATTTGAATGGGAAACTCGCCTGAAACAAAGTATAGGTTTTCATTATGTGAATAATTTTAAAATCTTAGCTCAAACGGCTGCAAAACCTGTTTGCCCAGCACGGGGATATTGAGTTCTATAAGATAAAGCCATAAACATGTGTTTCTGAGTCTTCTATCAAAAGTTACAGCGATTTATATGAAGTTGTACGAAAACGCTTTATTTCGCCAAGACAATGCGTTTCTCACTGTTACATGCATTTGAATGGGAAACTCGCCTGAAACAAAGTATAGGTTTTCATTATGTGAATAATTTTAAAATCTTAGCTCAAACGGCTGCAAAACCTGTTTGCCCAGCACGGGGATATTGAGTTCTATAAGATAAAGCCATAAACATGTTTGTCTGAGTCTTCTATCAAAAGTTACAGCGATTTATATGAAGTTGTACAAAAATGCTTTCTTTCGCCAAGACAGTGTGTTTCTCACTGTTACATGCATTTGAATGGGAAACTCGCCTGAGACAAAGTATAGGTTTTCATTATGTGAATAATTTTAAAATCTTAGCTCAAACGGCTGCAAAACCTGTTTGCCCAGCACGGGGATATTGAGTTCTATAAGATAAAGCCATAAACATGTGTTTCTGAGTCTTCTATCAAAAGTTACAGCGATTTATATGAAGTTGTACAAAAATGCTTTCTTTCGCCAAGACAATGCGTTTCTCACTGTTACATGCATTTGAATGGGAAACTCGCCCGAGACAAAGTATAGGTTTTCATTATGTGAATAATTTTAAAATCTTAGCTCAAACGGCTGCAAAACCTGTTTGCCCAGCACGGGGATATTGAGTTCTATAAGATAAAGCCATAAACATGTGTTTCTGAGTCTTCTATCAAAAGTTACAGCGATTTATATGAAGTTGTACAAAAATGCTTTCTTTCGCCAAGACAGTGTGTTTCTCACTGTTACATGCATTTGAATGGGAAACTCGCCTGAGACAAAGTATAGGTTTTCATTATGTGAATAATTTTAAAATCGTAGCTCAAACGGCTGCAAAACCTGTTTGCCCAGCACGGGGATATTGAGTTCTATAAGATAAAGCCATAAACATGTTTGTCTGAGTCTTCTATCAAAGGTTACAGCGATTTATATGAAGTTGTACAAAAATGCTTTCTTTCGCCAAGACAGTGTGTTTCTCACTGTTACATGCATTTGAATGGGAAACTCGCCTGAGACAAAGTATAGGTTTTCATTATGTGAATAATTTTAAAATCGTAGCTCAAACGGCTGCAAAACCTGTTTGCCCAGCACGGGATATTGAGTTCTATAAGATAAAGCCATAAACATGTGTTTCTGAGTCTTCTATCAAAAGTTACAGCGATTTATATGAAGTTGTTCAAAAGCGCTATATTTCGCTAAGACAATGCGTTTCTCACTGTTACATGCATTTGAATGGGAAACTCGCCTGAAACAAAGTATAGGTTTTCATTATGTGAATAATTTTAAAATCTTAGCTCAAACGGCTGCAAAACCTGTTTGCCCAGCACGGGGATATTGAGTTCTATAAGATAAAGCCATAAACATGTGTTTCTGAGTCTTCTATCAAAAGTTACAGCGATTTATATGAAGTTGTACAAAAATGCTTTCTTTCGCCAAGACGATGCGTTTCTCACTGTTACATGCATTTGAATGGGAAACTCGCCTGAAACAAAGTATAGGTTTTCATTATGTGAATAATTTTAAAATCTTAGCTCAAACGGCTGCAAAACCTGTTTGCCCAGCACGGGATATTGAGTTCTATAAGATAAAGCCATAAACATGTGTTTCTGAGTCTTCTATCAAAAGTTACAGCGATTTATATGAAGTTGTACGAAAACGCTTTATTTCGCCAAGACAATGCGTTTCTCACTGTTACATGCATTTGAATGGGAAACTCACCTGAAACAAAGTATAGGTTTTCATTATGTGAATAATTTTAAAATCTTAGCTCAAAGGGCTGCAAAACCTGTTTGCCCAGCACGGGGATATTGAGTTCTATAAGATAAAGCCATAAACATGTGTTTCTGAGTCTTCTATCAAAAGTTACAGCGATTTATATGAAGTTGTTCAAAAGCGCTTTATTTCGCCAAGACAGTGCGTTTCTCACTGTTACATGCATTTGAATGGGAAACTCGCCTGAAACAAAGTATAGGTTTTCATTATGTGAATAATTTTAAAATCTTAGCTCAAACGGCTGCAAAACCTGTTTGCCCAGCACGGGGATATTGAGTTCTATAAGATAAAGCCATAAACATGTGTTTCTGAGTCTTCTATCAAAAGTTACAGCGATTTATATGAAGTTGTTCAAAAGCGCTTTATTTCGCCAAGACGATGCGTTTCTCACTGTTACATGCATTTGAATGGGAAACTCGCCTGAAACAAAGTATAGGTTTTCATTATGTGAATAATTTTAAAATCTTAGCTCAAACGGCTGCAAAACCTGTTTGCCCAGCACGGGGATATTGAGTTCTATAAGATAAAGCCATAAACATGTGTTTCTGAGTCTTCTATCAAAAGTTACAGCGATTTATATGAAGTTGTACGAAAACGCTTTATTTCGCCAAGACAATGCGTTTCTCACTGTTACATGCATTTGAATGGGAAACTCGCCTGAAACAAAGTATAGGTTTTCATTATGTGAATAATTTTAAAATCTTAGCTCAAACGGCTGCAAAACCTGTTTGCCCAGCACGGGGATATTGAGTTCTATAAGATAAAGCCATAAACATGTTTGTCTGAGTCTTCTATCAAAAGTTACAGCGATTTATATGAAGTTGTACAAAAATGCTTTCTTTCGCCAAGACAATGCGTTTCTCACTGTTACATGCATTTGAATGGGAAACTCGCCCGAGACAAAGTATAGGTTTTCATTATGTGAATAATTTTAAAATCTTAGCTCAAACGGCTGCAAAACCTGTTTGCCCAGCACGGGGATATTGAGTTCTATAAGATAAAGCCATAAACATGTGTTTCTGAGTCTTCTATCAAAAGTTACAGCGATTTATATGAAGTTGTACAAAAATGCTTTCTTTCGCCAAGACAGTGTGTTTCTCACTGTTACATGCATTTGAATGGGAAACTCGCCTGAGACAAAGTATAGGTTTTCATTATGTGAATAATTTTAAAATCGTAGCTCAAACGGCTGCAAAACCTGTTTGCCCAGCACGGGGATATTGAGTTCTATAAGATAAAGCCATAAACATGTTTGTCTGAGTCTTCTATCAAAGGTTACAGCGATTTATATGAAGTTGTACAAAAATGCTTTCTTTCGCCAAGACAGTGTGTTTCTCACTGTTACATGCATTTGAATGGGAAACTCGCCTGAGACAAAGTATAGGTTTTCATTATGTGAATAATTTTAAAATCGTAGCTCAAACGGCTGCAAAACCTGTTTGCCCAGCACGGGATATTGAGTTCTATAAGATAAAGCCATAAACATGTGTTTCTGAGTCTTCTATCAAAAGTTACAGCGATTTATATGAAGTTGTTCAAAAGCGCTATATTTCGCTAAGACAATGCGTTTCTCACTGTTACATGCATTTGAATGGGAAACTCGCCTGAAACAAAGTATAGGTTTTCATTATGTGAATAATTTTAAAATCTTAGCTCAAACGGCTGCAAAACCTGTTTGCCCAGCACGGGGATATTGAGTTCTATAAGATAAAGCCATAAACATGTGTTTCTGAGTCTTCTATCAAAAGTTACAGCGATTTATATGAAGTTGTACAAAAATGCTTTCTTTCGCCAAGACGATGCGTTTCTCACTGTTACATGCATTTGAATGGGAAACTCGCCTGAAACAAAGTATAGGTTTTCATTATGTGAATAATTTTAAAATCTTAGCTCAAACGGCTGCAAAACCTGTTTGCCCAGCACGGGATATTGAGTTCTATAAGATAAAGCCATAAACATGTGTTTCTGAGTCTTCTATCAAAAGTTACAGCGATTTATATGAAGTTGTACGAAAACGCTTTATTTCGCCAAGACAATGCGTTTCTCACTGTTACATGCATTTGAATGGGAAACTCACCTGAAACAAAGTATAGGTTTTCATTATGTGAATAATTTTAAAATCTTAGCTCAAAGGGCTGCAAAACCTGTTTGCCCAGCACGGGGATATTGAGTTCTATAAGATAAAGCCATAAACATGTGTTTCTGAGTCTTCTATCAAAAGTTACAGCGATTTATATGAAGTTGTTCAAAAGCGCTTTATTTCGCCAAGACAGTGCGTTTCTCACTGTTACATGCATTTGAATGGGAAACTCGCCTGAAACAAAGTATAGGTTTTCATTATGTGAATAATTTTAAAATCTTAGCTCAAACGGCTGCAAAACCTGTTTGCCCAGCACGGGGATATTGAGTTCTATAAGATAAAGCCATAAACATGTGTTTCTGAGTCTTCTATCAAAAGTTACAGCGATTTATATGAAGTTGTTCAAAAGCGCTTTATTTCGCCAAGACGATGCGTTTCTCACTGTTACATGCATTTGAATGGGAAACTCGCCTGAAACAAAGTATAGGTTTTCATTATGTGAATAATTTTAAAATCTTAGCTCAAACGGCTGCAAAACCTGTTTGCCCAGCACGGGGATATTGAGTTCTATAAGATAAAGCCATAAACATGTGTTTCTGAGTCTTCTATCAAAAGTTACAGCGATTTATATGAAGTTGTACGAAAACGCTTTATTTCGCCAAGACAATGCGTTTCTCACTGTTACATGCATTTGAATGGGAAACTCGCCTGAAACAAAGTATAGGTTTTCATTATGTGAATAATTTTAAAATCTTAGCTCAAACGGCTGCAAAACCTGTTTGCCCAGCACGGGGATATTGAGTTCTATAAGATAAAGCCATAAACATGTTTGTCTGAGTCTTCTATCAAAAGTTACAGCGATTTATATGAAGTTGTACAAAAATGCTTTCTTTCGCCAAGACAGTGTGTTTCTCACTGTTACATGCATTTGAATGGGAAACTCGCCTGAGACAAAGTATAGGTTTTCATTATGTGAATAATTTTAAAATCTTAGCTCAAACGGCTGCAAAACCTGTTTGCCCAGCACGGGGATATTGAGTTCTATAAGATAAAGCCATAAACATGTGTTTCTGAGTCTTCTATCAAAAGTTACAGCGATTTATATGAAGTTGTACAAAAATGCTTTCTTTCGCCAAGACAGTGTGTTTCTCACTGTTACATGCATTTGAATGGGAAACTCGCCTGAGACAAAGTATAGGTTTTCATTATGTGAATAATTTTAAAATCGTAGCTCAAACGGCTGCAAAACCTGTTTGCCCAGCACGGGGATATTGAGTTCTATAAGATAAAGCCATAAACATGTTTGTCTGAGTCTTCTATCAAAGGTTACAGCGATTTATATGAAGTTGTACAAAAATGCTTTCTTTCGCCAAGACAGTGTTTTTCTCACTGTTACATGCATTTGAATGGGAAACTCGCCTGAGACAAAGTATAGGTTTTCATTATGTGAATAATTTTAAAATCGTAGCTCAAACGGCTGCAAAACCTGTTTGCCCAGCACGGGGATATTGAGTTCTATAAGATAAAGCCATAAACATGTTTGTCTGAGTCTTCTATCAAAAGTTACAGCGATTTATATGAAGTTGTTCAAAAGCGCTTTATTTCGCCAAGACGATGCGTTTCTCACTGTTACATGCATTTGAATGGGAAACTCGCCTGAAACAAAGTATAGGTTTTCATTATGTGAATAATTTTAAAATCGTAGCTCAAACGGCTGCAAAACCTGTTTGCCCAGCACGGGGATATTGAGTTCTATAAGATAAAGCCATAAACATGTGTTTCTGAGTCTTCTATCAAAAGTTACAGCGATTTATATGAAGTTGTTCAAAAGCGCTTTATTTCGCCAAGACAATGCGTTTCTCACTGTTACATGCATTTGAATGGGAAACTCGCCTGAAACAAAGTATAGGTTTTCATTATGTGAATAATTTTAAAATCTTAGCTCAAACGGCTGCAAAACCTGTTTGCCCAGCACGGGGATATTGAGTTCTATAAGATAAAGCCATAAACATGTTTGTCTGAGTCTTCTATCAAAAGTTACAGCGATTTATATGAAGTTGTTCAAAAGCGCTTTATTTCGCCAAGACAATGCGTTTCTCACTGTTACATGCATTTGAATGGGAAACTCGCCTGAAACAAAGTATAGGTTTTCATTATGTGAATAATTTTAAAATCTTAGCTCAAACGGCTGCAAAACCTGTTTGCCCAGCACGGGGATATTGAGTTCTATAAGATAAAGCCATAAACATGTTTGTCTGAGTCTTCTATCAAAAGTTACAGCGATTTATATGAAGTTGTACAAAAATGCTTTCTTTCGCCAAGACAGTGTGTTTCTCACTGTTACATGCATTTGAATGGGAAACTCGCCTGAGACAAAGTATAGGTTTTCATTATGTGAATAATTTTAAAATCTTAGCTCAAACGGCTGCAAAACCTGTTTGCCCAGCACGGGGATATTGAGTTCTATAAGATAAAGCCATAAACACGTGTTTCTGAGTCTTCTATCAAAAGTTACAGCGATTTATATGAAGTTGTACAAAAATGCTTTTTTTCGCCAAGACAGTGTGTTTCTCACTGTTACATGCATTTGAATGGGAAACTCGCCCGAGACAAAGTATAGGTTTTCATTATGTGAATAATTTTAAAATCTTAGCTCAAACAGCTGCAAAACCTGTTTGCCCAGCACGGGGATATTGAGTTCTATAAGATAAAGCCATAAACATGTGTTTCTGAGTCTTCTATCAAAAGTTACAGCGATTTATATGAAGTTGTTCAAAAGCGCTTTATTTCGCCAAGACAATGCGTTTCTCACTGTTACATGCATTTGAATGGGAAACTCGCCTGAAACAAAGTATAGGTTTTCATTATGTGAATAATTTTAAAATCTTAGCTCAAACGGCTGCAAAACCTGTTTGCCCAGCACGGGGATATTGAGTTCTATAAGATAAAGCCATAAACATGTTTGTCTGAGTCTTCTATCAAAAGTTACAGCGATTTATATGAAGTTGTACAAAAATGCTTTCTTTCGCCAAGACAGTGTGTTTCTCACTGTTACATGCATTTGAATGGGAAACTCGCCCGAGACAAAGTATAGGTTTTCATTATGTGAATAATTTTAAAATCTTAGCTCAAACGGCTGCAAAACCTGTTTGCCCAGCACGGGGATATTGAGTTCTATAAGATAAAGCCATAAACATGTGTTTCTGAGTCTTCTATCAAAAGTTACAGCGATTTATATGAAGTTGTTCAAAAGCGCTTTATTTCGCCAAGACAATGCGTTTCTCACTGTTACATGCATTTGAATGGGAAACTCGCCTGAAACAAAGTATAGGTTTTCATTATGTGAATAATTTTAAAATCTTAGCTCAAACGGCTGCAAAACCTGTTTGCCCAGCACGGGGATATTGAGTTCTATAAGATAAAGCCATAAACATGTGTTTCTGAGTCTTCTATCAAAAGTTACAGCGATTTATATGAAGTTGTACAAAAATGCTTTCTTTCGCCAAGACAGTGTGTTTCTCACTGTTACATGCATTTGAATGGGAAACTCGCCTGAGACAAAGTATAGGTTTTCATTATGTGAATAATTTTAAAATCGTAGCTCAAACGGCTGCAAAACCTGTTTGCCCAGCACGGGGATATTGAGTTATATAAGATAAAGCCAAAAACATGTGTTTCTGAGTCTTCTATCAAAAGTTACAGCGATTTATATGAAGTTGTTCAAAAGCGCTTTATTTCGCCAAGACAATGCGTTTCTCACTGTTACATGCATTTGAATGGGAAACTCGCCTGAAACAAAGTATAGGTTTTCATTATGTGAATAATTTTAAAATCTTAGCTCAAACGGCTGCAAAACCTGTTTGCCCAGCACGGGGATATTGAGTTCTATAAGATAAAGCCATAAACATGTGTTTCTGAGTCTTCTATCAAAAGTTACAGCGATTTATATGAAGTTGTTCAAAAGCGCTTTATTTCGCCAAGACAGTGCGTTTCTCACTGTTACATGCATTTGAATGGGAAACTCGCCTGAAACAAAGTATAGGTTTTCATTATGTGAATAATTTTAAAATCTTAGCTCAAACGGCTGCAAAACCTGTTTGCCCAGCACGGGGATATTGAGTTCTATAAGATAAAGCCATAAACACGTGTTTCTGAGTCTTCTATCAAAAGTTACAGCGATTTATATGAAGTTGTACAAAAATGCTTTCTTTCGCCAAGACGATGCGTTTCTCACTGTTACATGCATTTGAATGGGAAACTCGCCTGAAACAAAGTATAGGTTTTCATTATGTGAATAATTTTAAAATCTTAGCTCAAACGGCTGCAAAACCTGTTTGCCCAGCACGGGGATATTGAGTTCTATAAGATAAAGCCATAAACATGTTTGTCTGAGTCTTCTATCAAAAGTTACAGCGATTTATATGAAGTTGTACAAAAATGCTTTCTTTCGCCAAGACGATGCGTTTCTCACTGTTACATGCATTTGAATGGGAAACTCGCCTGAAACAAAGTATAGGTTTTCATTATGTGAATAATTTTAAAATCTTAGCTCAAACGGCTGCAAAACCTGTTTGCCCAGCACGGGATATTGAGTTCTATAAGATAAAGCCATAAACATGTGTTTCTGAGTCTTCTATCAAAAGTTACAGCGATTTATATGAAGTTGTACGAAAACGCTTTATTTCGCCAAGACAATGCGTTTCTCACTGTTACATGCATTTGAATGGGAAACTCACCTGAAACAAAGTATAGGTTTTCATTATGTGAATAATTTTAAAATCTTAGCTCAAACGGCTGCAAAACCTGTTTGCCCAGCACGGGGATATTGAGTTCTATAAGATAAAGCCATAAACATGTGTTTCTGAGTCTTCTATCAAAAGTTACAGCGATTTATATGAAGTTGTACAAAAATGCTTTCTTTCGCCAAGACAGTGTGTTTCTCACTGTTACATGCATTTGAATGGGAAACTCGCCCGAGACAAAGTATAGGTTTTCATTATGTGAATAATTTTAAAATCTTAGCTCAAACGGCTGCAAAACCTGTTTGCCCAGCACGGGGATATTGAGTTCTATAAGATAAAGCCATAAACACGTGTTTCTGAGTCTTCTATCAAAAGTTACAGCGATTTATATGAAGTTGTACAAAAATGCTTTCTTTCGCCAAGACGATGCGTTTCTCACTGTTACATGCATTTGAATGGGAAACTCGCCTGAAACAAAGTATAGGTTTTCATTATGTGAATAATTTTAAAATCTTAGCTCAAACGGCTGCAAAACCTGTTTGCCCAGCACGGGGATATTGAGTTCTATAAGATAAAGCCATAAACATGTTTGTCTGAGTCTTCTATCAAAAGTTACAGCGATTTATATGAAGTTGTACAAAAATGCTTTCTTTCGCCAAGACGATGCGTTTCTCACTGTTACATGCATTTGAATGGGAAACTCGCCTGAAACAAAGTATAGGTTTTCATTATGTGAATAATTTTAAAATCTTAGCTCAAACGGCTGCAAAACCTGTTTGCCCAGCACGGGATATTGAGTTCTATAAGATAAAGCCATAAACATGTGTTTCTGAGTCTTCTATCAAAAGTTACAGCGATTTATATGAAGTTGTACGAAAACGCTTTATTTCGCCAAGACAATGCGTTTCTCACTGTTACATGCATTTGAATGGGAAACTCACCTGAAACAAAGTATAGGTTTTCATTATGTGAATAATTTTAAAATCTTAGCTCAAACGGCTGCAAAACCTGTTTGCCCAGCACGGGGATATTGAGTTCTATAAGATAAAGCCATAAACATGTTTGTCTGAGTCTTCTATCAAAAGTTACAGCGATTTATATGAAGTTGTTCAAAAGCGCTTTATTTCGCCAAGACGATGCGTTTCTCACTGTTACATGCATTTGAATGGGAAACTCGCCTGAGACAAAGTATAGGTTTTCATTATGTGAATAATTTTAAAATCGTAGCTCAAACGGCTGCAAAACCTGTTTGCCCAGCACGGGGATATTGAGTTCTATAAGATAAAGCCATAAACATGTTTGTCTGAGTCTTCTATCAAAAGTTACAGCGATTTATATGAAGTTGTTCAAAAGCGCTTTATTTCGCCAAGACAATGCGTTTCTCACTGTTACATGCATTTGAATGGGAAACTCGCCTGAAACAAAGTATAGGTTTTCATTATGTGAATAATTTTAAAATCTTAGCTCAAACGGCTGCAAAACCTGTTTGCCCAGCACGGGGATATTGAGTTCTATAAGATAAAGCCATAAACATGTGTTTCTGAGTCTTCTATCAAAAGTTACAGCGATTTATATGAAGTTGTACAAAAATGCTTTCTTTCGCCAAGACAGTGTGTTTCTCACTGTTACATGCATTTGAATGGGAAACTCGCCTGAGACAAAGTATAGGTTTTCATTATGTGAATAATTTTAAAATCGTAGCTCAAACGGCTGCAAAACCTGTTTGCCCAGCACGGGGATATTGAGTTCTATAAGATAAAGCCATAAACATGTGTTTCTGAGTCTTCTATCAAAAGTTACAGCGATTTATATGAAGTTGTTCAAAAGCGCTTTATTTCGCCAAGACAGTGCGTTTCTCACTGTTACATGCATTTGAATGGGAAACTCGCCTGAAACAAAGTATAGGTTTTCATTATGTGAATAATTTTAAAATCTTAGCTCAAACGGCTGCAAAACCTGTTTGCCCAGCACGGGGATATTGAGTTCTATAAGATAAAGCCATAAACACGTGTTTCTGAGTCTTCTATCAAAAGTTACAGCGATTTATATGAAGTTGTACAAAAATGCTTTCTTTCGCCAAGACGATGCGTTTCTCACTGTTACATGCATTTGAATGGGAAACTCGCCTGAAACAAAGTATAGGTTTTCATTATGTGAATAATTTTAAAATCTTAGCTCAAACGGCTGCAAAACCTGTTTGCCCAGCACGGGGATATTGAGTTCTATAAGATAAAGCCATAAACATGTTTGTCTGAGTCTTCTATCAAAAGTTACAGCGATTTATATGAAGTTGTACAAAAATGCTTTCTTTCGCCAAGACGATGCGTTTCTCACTGTTACATGCATTTGAATGGGAAACTCGCCTGAAACAAAGTATAGGTTTTCATTATGTGAATAATTTTAAAATCTTAGCTCAAACGGCTGCAAAACCTGTTTGCCCAGCACGGGATATTGAGTTCTATAAGATAAAGCCATAAACATGTGTTTCTGAGTCTTCTATCAAAAGTTACAGCGATTTATATGAAGTTGTACGAAAACGCTTTATTTCGCCAAGACAATGCGTTTCTCACTGTTACATGCATTTGAATGGGAAACTCACCTGAAACAAAGTATAGGTTTTCATTATGTGAATAATTTTAAAATCTTAGCTCAAACGGCTGCAAAACCTGTTTGCCCAGCACGGGGATATTGAGTTCTATAAGATAAAGCCATAAACATGTGTTTCTGAGTCTTCTATCAAAAGTTACAGCGATTTATATGAAGTTGTACAAAAATGCTTTCTTTCGCCAAGACGATGCGTTTCTCACTGTTACATGCATTTGAATGGGAAACTCGCCTGAAACAAAGTATAGGTTTTCATTATGTGAATAATTTTAAAATCTTAGCTCAAACGGCTGCAAAACCTGTTTGCCCAGCACGGGGATATTGAGTTCTATAAGATAAAGCCATAAACATGTTTGTCTGAGTCTTCTATCAAAAGTTACAGCGATTTATATGAAGTTGTACAAAAATGCTTTCTTTCGCCAAGACGATGCGTTTCTCACTGTTACATGCATTTGAATGGGAAACTCGCCTGAAACAAAGTATAGGTTTTCATTATGTGAATAATTTTAAAATCTTAGCTCAAACGGCTGCAAAACCTGTTTGCCCAGCACGGGATATTGAGTTCTATAAGATAAAGCCATAAACATGTGTTTCTGAGTCTTCTATCAAAAGTTACAGCGATTTATATGAAGTTGTACGAAAACGCTTTATTTCGCCAAGACAATGCGTTTCTCACTGTTACATGCATTTGAATGGGAAACTCACCTGAAACAAAGTATAGGTTTTCATTATGTGAATAATTTTAAAATCTTAGCTCAAACGGCTGCAAAACCTGTTTGCCCAGCACGGGGATATTGAGTTCTATAAGATAAAGCCATAAACATGTGTTTCTGAGTCTTCTATCAAAAGTTACAGCGATTTATATGAAGTTGTACAAAAATGCTTTCTTTCGCCAAGACAGTGTGTTTCTCACTGTTACATGCATTTGAATGGGAAACTCGCCCGAGACAAAGTATAGGTTTTCATTATGTGAATAATTTTAAAATCTTAGCTCAAACGGCTGCAAAACCTGTTTGCCCAGCACGGGGATATTGAGTTCTATAAGATAAAGCCATAAACATGTGTTTCTGAGTCTTCTATCAAAAGTTACAGCGATTTATATGAAGTTGTTCAAAAGCGCTTTATTTCGCCAAGACAATGCGTTTCTCACTGTTACATGCATTTGAATGGGAAACTCGCCTGAAACAAAGTATAGGTTTTCATTATGTGAATAATTTTAAAATCTTAGCTCAAACGGCTGCAAAACCTGTTTGCCCAGCACGGGGATATTGAGTTCTATAAGATAAAGCCATAAACACGTGTTTCTGAGTCTTCTATCAAAAGTTACAGCGATTTATATGAAGTTGTACAAAAATGCTTTCTTTCGCCAAGACGATGCGTTTCTCACTGTTACATGCATTTGAATGGGAAACTCGCCTGAAACAAAGTATAGGTTTTCATTATGTGAATAATTTTAAAATCTTAGCTCAAACGGCTGCAAAACCTGTTTGCCCAGCACGGGGATATTGAGTTCTATAAGATAAAGCCATAAACATGTTTGTCTGAGTCTTCTATCAAAAGTTACAGCGATTTATATGAAGTTGTACAAAAATGCTTTCTTTCGCCAAGACGATGCGTTTCTCACTGTTACATGCATTTGAATGGGAAACTCGCCTGAAACAAAGTATAGGTTTTCATTATGTGAATAATTTTAAAATCTTAGCTCAAACGGCTGCAAAACCTGTTTGCCCAGCACGGGATATTGAGTTCTATAAGATAAAGCCATAAACATGTGTTTCTGAGTCTTCTATCAAAAGTTACAGCGATTTATATGAAGTTGTACGAAAACGCTTTATTTCGCCAAGACAATGCGTTTCTCACTGTTACATGCATTTGAATGGGAAACTCACCTGAAACAAAGTATAGGTTTTCATTATGTGAATAATTTTAAAATCTTAGCTCAAACGGCTGCAAAACCTGTTTGCCCAGCACGGGGATATTGAGTTCTATAAGATAAAGCCATAAACATGTTTGTCTGAGTCTTCTATCAAAAGTTACAGCGATTTATATGAAGTTGTACAAAAATGCTTTCTTTCGCCAAGACGATGCGTTTCTCACTGTTACATGCATTTGAATGGGAAACTCGCCTGAAACAAAGTATAGGTTTTCATTATGTGAATAATTTTAAAATCTTAGCTCAAACGGCTGCAAAACCTGTTTGCCCAGCACGGGATATTGAGTTCTATAAGATAAAGCCATAAACATGTGTTTCTGAGTCTTCTATCAAAAGTTACAGCGATTTATATGAAGTTGTACGAAAACGCTTTATTTCGCCAAGACAATGCGTTTCTCACTGTTACATGCATTTGAATGGGAAACTCACCTGAAACAAAGTATAGGTTTTCATTATGTGAATAATTTTAAAATCTTAGCTCAAACGGCTGCAAAACCTGTTTGCCCAGCACGGGATATTGAGTTCTATAAGATAAAGCCATAAACATGTGTTTCTGAGTCTTCTATCAAAAGTTACAGCGATTTATATGAAGTTGTACGAAAACGCTTTATTTCGCCAAGACAATGCGTTTCTCACTGTTACATGCATTTGAATGGGAAACTCACCTGAAACAAAGTATAGGTTTTCATTATGTGAATAATTTTAAAATCTTAGCTCAAACGGCTGCAAAACCTGTTTGCCCAGCACGGGGATATTGAGTTCTATAAGATAAAGCCATAAACATGTGTTTCTGAGTCTTCTATCAAAAGTTACAGCGATTTATATGAAGTTGTTCAAAAGCGCTTTATTTCGCCAAGACAATGCGTTTCTCACTGTTACATGCATTTGAATGGGAAACTCGCCTGAAACAAAGTATAGGTTTTCATTATGTGAATAATTTTAAAATCTTAGCTCAAACGGCTGCAAAACCTGTTTGCCCAGCACGGGGATATTGAGTTCTATAAGATAAAGCCATAAACACGTGTTTCTGAGTCTTCTATCAAAAGTTACAGCGATTTATATGAAGTTGTACAAAAATGCTTTCTTTCGCCAAGACGATGCGTTTCTCACTGTTACATGCATTTGAATGGGAAACTCGCCTGAAACAAAGTATAGGTTTTCATTATGTGAATAATTTTAAAATCGTAGCTCAAACGGCTGCAAAACCTGTTTGCCCAGCACGGGGATATTGAGTTCTATAAGATAAAGCCATAAACATGTGTTTCTGAGTCTTCTATCAAAAGTTACAGCGATTTATATGAAGTTGTTCAAAAGCGCTTTATTTCGCCAAGACAGTGCGTTTCTCACTGTTACATGCATTTGAATGGGAAACTCGCCTGAAACAAAGTATAGGTTTTCATTATGTGAATAATTTTAAAATCTTAGCTCAAACGGCTGCAAAACCTGTTTGCCCAGCACGGGGATATTGAGTTCTATAAGATAAAGCCATAAACACGTGTTTCTGAGTCTTCTATCAAAAGTTACAGCGATTTATATGAAGTTGTACAAAAATGCTTTCTTTCGCCAAGACGATGCGTTTCTCACTGTTACATGCATTTGAATGGGAAACTCGCCTGAAACAAAGTATAGGTTTTCATTATGTGAATAATTTTAAAATCTTAGCTCAAACGGCTGCAAAACCTGTTTGCCCAGCACGGGGATATTGAGTTCTATAAGATAAAGCCATAAACATGTTTGTCTGAGTCTTCTATCAAAAGTTACAGCGATTTATATGAAGTTGTACAAAAATGCTTTCTTTCGCCAAGACGATGCGTTTCTCACTGTTACATGCATTTGAATGGGAAACTCGCCTGAAACAAAGTATAGGTTTTCATTATGTGAATAATTTTAAAATCTTAGCTCAAACGGCTGCAAAACCTGTTTGCCCAGCACGGGATATTGAGTTCTATAAGATAAAGCCATAAACATGTGTTTCTGAGTCTTCTATCAAAAGTTACAGCGATTTATATGAAGTTGTACGAAAACGCTTTATTTCGCCAAGACAATGCGTTTCTCACTGTTACATGCATTTGAATGGGAAACTCACCTGAAACAAAGTATAGGTTTTCATTATGTGAATAATTTTAAAATCTTAGCTCAAACGGCTGCAAAACCTGTTTGCCCAGCACGGGGATATTGAGTTCTATAAGATAAAGCCATAAACATGTGTTTCTGAGTCTTCTATCAAAAGTTACAGCGATTTATATGAAGTTGTTCAAAAGCGCTTTATTTCGCCAAGACAATGCGTTTCTCACTGTTACATGCATTTGAATGGGAAACTCGCCTGAAACAAAGTATAGGTTTTCATTATGTGAATAATTTTAAAATCTTAGCTCAAACGGCTGCAAAACCTGTTTGCCCAGCACGGGGATATTGAGTTCTATAAGATAAAGCCATAAACACGTGTTTCTGAGTCTTCTATCAAAAGTTACAGCGATTTATATGAAGTTGTACAAAAATGCTTTCTTTCGCCAAGACGATGCGTTTCTCACTGTTACATGCATTTGAATGGGAAACTCGCCTGAAACAAAGTATAGGTTTTCATTATGTGAATAATTTTAAAATCTTAGCTCAAACGGCTGCAAAACCTGTTTGCCCAGCACGGGGATATTGAGTTCTATAAGATAAAGCCATAAACATGTTTGTCTGAGTCTTCTATCAAAAGTTACAGCGATTTATATGAAGTTGTACAAAAATGCTTTCTTTCGCCAAGACGATGCGTTTCTCACTGTTACATGCATTTGAATGGGAAACTCGCCTGAAACAAAGTATAGGTTTTCATTATGTGAATAATTTTAAAATCTTAGCTCAAACGGCTGCAAAACCTGTTTGCCCAGCACGGGATATTGAGTTCTATAAGATAAAGCCATAAACATGTGTTTCTGAGTCTTCTATCAAAAGTTACAGCGATTTATATGAAGTTGTACGAAAACGCTTTATTTCGCCAAGACAATGCGTTTCTCACTGTTACATGCATTTGAATGGGAAACTCACCTGAAACAAAGTATAGGTTTTCATTATGTGAATAATTTTAAAATCTTAGCTCAAACGGCTGCAAAACCTGTTTGCCCAGCACGGGGATATTGAGTTCTATAAGATAAAGCCATAAACATGTGTTTCTGAGTCTTCTATCAAAAGTTACAGCGATTTATATGAAGTTGTACAAAAATGCTTTCTTTCGCCAAGACAGTGTGTTTCTCACTGTTACATGCATTTGAATGGGAAACTCGCCCGAGACAAAGTATAGGTTTTCATTATGTGAATAATTTTAAAATCTTAGCTCAAACGGCTGCAAAACCTGTTTGCCCAGCACGGGGATATTGAGTTCTATAAGATAAAGCCATAAACATGTGTTTCTGAGTCTTCTATCAAAAGTTACAGCGATTTATATGAAGTTGTTCAAAAGCGCTTTATTTCGCCAAGACAATGCGTTTCTCACTGTTACATGCATTTGAATGGGAAACTCGCCTGAAACAAAGTATAGGTTTTCATTATGTGAATAATTTTAAAATCTTAGCTCAAACGGCTGCAAAACCTGTTTGCCCAGCACGGGGATATTGAGTTCTATAAGATAAAGCCATAAACATGTTTGTCTGAGTCTTCTATCAAAAGTTACAGCGATTTATATGAAGTTGTACAAAAATGCTTTCTTTCGCCAAGACAGTGTGTTTCTCACTGTTACATGCATTTGAATGGGAAACTCGCCTGAGACAAAGTATAGGTTTTCATTATGTGAATAATTTTAAAATCTTAGCTCAAACGGCTGCAAAACCTGTTTACCCAGCACGGGGATATTGAGTTCTATAAGATAAAGCCATAAACACGTGTTTCTGAGTCTTCTATCAAAAGTTACAGCGATTTATATGAAGTTGTACAAAAATGCTTTCTTTCGCCAAGACGATGCGTTTCTCACTGTTACATGCATTTGAATGGGAAACTCGCCTGAAACAAAGTATAGGTTTTCATTATGTGAATAATTTTAAAATCTTAGCTCAAACGGCTGCAAAACCTGTTTGCCCAGCACGGGGATATTGAGTTCTATAAGATAAAGCCATAAACATGTGTTTCTGAGTCTTCTATCAAAAGTTACAGCGATTTATATGAAGTTGTACAAAAATGCTTTCTTTCGCCAAGACAGTGTGTTTCTCACTGTTACATGCATTTGAATGGGAAACTCGCCCGAGACAAAGTATAGGTTTTCATTATGTGAATAATTTTAAAATCTTAGCTCAAACGGCTGCAAAACCTGTTTGCCCAGCACGGGGATATTGAGTTCTATAAGATAAAGCCATAAACATGTGTTTCTGAGTCTTCTATCAAAAGTTACAGCGATTTATATGAAGTTGTTCAAAAGCGCTTTATTTCGCCAAGACAATGCGTTTCTCACTGTTACATGCATTTGAATGGGAAACTCGCCTGAAACAAAGTATAGGTTTTCATTATGTGAATAATTTTAAAATCTTAGCTCAAACGGCTGCAAAACCTGTTTGCCCAGCACGGGGATATTGAGTTCTATAAGATAAAGCCATAAACATGTGTTTCTGAGTCTTCTATCAAAAGTTACAGCGATTTATATGAAGTTGTTCAAAAGCGCTTTATTTCGCCAAGACAATGCGTTTCTCACTGTTACATGCATTTGAATGGGAAACTCGCCTGAAACAAAGTATAGGTTTTCATTATGTGAATAATTTTAAAATCTTAGCTCAAACGGCTGCAAAACCTGTTTACCCAGCACGGGGATATTGAGTTCTATAAGATAAAGCCATAAACACGTGTTTCTGAGTCTTCTATCAAAAGTTACAGCGATTTATATGAAGTTGTACAAAAATGCTTTTTTTCGCCAAGACAGTGTGTTTCTCACTGTTACATGCATTTGAATGGGAAACTCGCCCGAGACAAAGTATAGGTTTTCATTATGTGAATAATTTTAAAATCTTAGCTCAAACAGCTGCAAAACCTGTTTGCCCAGCACGGGGATATTGAGTTCTATAAGATAAAGCCATAAACATGTGTTTCTGAGTCTTCTATCAAAAGTTACAGCGATTTATATGAAGTTGTTCAAAAGCGCTTTATTTGGCCAAGACAATGCGTTTCTCACTGTTACATGCATTTGAATGGGAAACTCGCCTGAAACAAAGTATAGGTTTTCATTATGTGAATAATTTTAAAATCTTAGCTCAAACGGCTGCAAAACCTGTTTGCCCAGCACGGGGATATTGAGTTCTATAAGATAAAGCCATAAACATGTGTTTCTGAGTCTTCTATCAAAAGTTACAGCGATTTATATGAAGTTGTTCAAAAGCGCTTTATTTCGCCAAGACAGTGTGTTTCTCACTGTTACATGCATTTGAATGGGAAACTCGCCTGAAACAAAGTATAGGTTTTCATTATGTGAATAATTTTAAAATCTTAGCTCAAACGGCTGCAAAACCTGTTTGCCCAGCACGGGGATATTGAGTTCTATAAGATAAAGCCATAAACACGTGTTTCTGAGTCTTCTATCAAAAGTTACAGCGATTTATATGAAGTTGTACAAAAATGCTTTCTTTCGCCAAGACGATGCGTTTCTCACTGTTACATGCATTTGAATGGGAAACTCGCCTGAAACAAAGTATAGGTTTTCATTATGTGAATAATTTTAAAATCTTAGCTCAAACGGCTGCAAAACCTGTTTGCCCAGCACGGGGATATTGAGTTCTATAAGATAAAGCCATAAACATGTTTGTCTGAGTCTTCTATCAAAAGTTACAGCGATTTATATGAAGTTGTACAAAAATGCTTTCTTTCGCCAAGACGATGCGTTTCTCACTGTTACATGCATTTGAATGGGAAACTCGCCTGAAACAAAGTATAGGTTTTCATTATGTGAATAATTTTAAAATCTTAGCTCAAACGGCTGCAAAACCTGTTTGCCCAGCACGGGATATTGAGTTCTATAAGATAAAGCCATAAACATGTGTTTCTGAGTCTTCTATCAAAAGTTACAGCGATTTATATGAAGTTGTACGAAAACGCTTTATTTCGCCAAGACAATGCGTTTCTCACTGTTACATGCATTTGAATGGGAAACTCACCTGAAACAAAGTATAGGTTTTCATTATGTGAATAATTTTAAAATCTTAGCTCAAACGGCTGCAAAACCTGTTTGCCCAGCACGGGGATATTGAGTTCTATAAGATAAAGCCATAAACATGTGTTTCTGAGTCTTCTATCAAAAGTTACAGCGATTTATATGAAGTTGTACAAAAATGCTTTCTTTCGCCAAGACAGTGTGTTTCTCACTGTTACATGCATTTGAATGGGAAACTCGCCCGAGACAAAGTATAGGTTTTCATTATGTGAATAATTTTAAAATCTTAGCTCAAACGGCTGCAAAACCTGTTTGCCCAACACGGGGATATTGAGTTCTATAAGATAAAGCCATAAACATGTGTTTCTGAGTCTTCTATCAAAAGTTACAGCGATTTATATGAAGTTGTTCAAAAGCGCTTTATTTCGCCAAGACAATGCGTTTCTCACTGTTACATGCATTTGAATGGGAAACTCGCCTGAAACAAAGTATAGGTTTTCATTATGTGAATAATTTTAAAATCTTAGCTCAAACGGCTGCAAAACCTGTTTGCCCAGCACGGGGATATTGAGTTCTATAAGATAAAGCCATAAACACGTGTTTCTGAGTCTTCTATCAAAAGTTACAGCGATTTATATGAAGTTGTACAAAAATGCTTTCTTTCGCCAAGACGATGCGTTTCTCACTGTTACATGCATTTGAATGGGAAACTCGCCTGAAACAAAGTATAGGTTTTCATTATGTGAATAATTTTAAAATCTTAGCTCAAACGGCTGCAAAACCTGTTTGCCCAGCACGGGGATATTGAGTTCTATAAGATAAAGCCATAAACATGTTTGTCTGAGTCTTCTATCAAAAGTTACAGCGATTTATATGAAGTTGTACAAAAATGCTTTCTTTCGCCAAGACGATGCGTTTCTCACTGTTACATGCATTTGAATGGGAAACTCGCCTGAAACAAAGTATAGGTTTTCATTATGTGAATAATTTTAAAATCTTAGCTCAAACGGCTGCAAAACCTGTTTGCCCAGCACGGGATATTGAGTTCTATAAGATAAAGCCATAAACATGTGTTTCTGAGTCTTCTATCAAAAGTTACAGCGATTTATATGAAGTTGTACGAAAACGCTTTATTTCGCCAAGACAATGCGTTTCTCACTGTTACATGCATTTGAATGGGAAACTCACCTGAAACAAAGTATAGGTTTTCATTATGTGAATAATTTTAAAATCTTAGCTCAAACGGCTGCAAAACCTGTTTGCCCAGCACGGGGATATTGAGTTCTATAAGATAAAGCCATAAACATGTGTTTCTGAGTCTTCTATCAAAAGTTACAGCGATTTATATGAAGTTGTACAAAAATGCTTTCTTTCGCCAAGACAGTGTGTTTCTCACTGTTACATGCATTTGAATGGGAAACTCGCCCGAGACAAAGTATAGGTTTTCATTATGTGAATAATTTTAAAATCTTAGCTCAAACGGCTGCAAAACCTGTTTGCCCAGCACGGGGATATTGAGTTCTATAAGATAAAGCCATAAACATGTGTTTCTGAGTCTTCTATCAAAAGTTACAGCGATTTATATGAAGTTGTTCAAAAGCGCTTTATTTCGCCAAGACAATGCGTTTCTCACTGTTACATGCATTTGAATGGGAAACTCGCCTGAAACAAAGTATAGGTTTTCATTATGTGAATAATTTTAAAATCTTAGCTCAAACGGCTGCAAAACCTGTTTGCCCAGCACGGGGATATTGAGTTCTATAAGATAAAGCCATAAACATGTTTGTCTGAGTCTTCTATCAAAAGTTACAGCGATTTATATGAAGTTGTACAAAAATGCTTTCTTTCGCCAAGACAGTGTGTTTCTCACTGTTACATGCATTTGAATGGGAAACTCGCCTGAGACAAAGTATAGGTTTTCATTATGTGAATAATTTTAAAATCTTAGCTCAAACGGCTGCAAAACCTGTTTACCCAGCACGGGGATATTGAGTTCTATAAGATAAAGCCATAAACACGTGTTTCTGAGTCTTCTATCAAAAGTTACAGCGATTTATATGAAGTTGTACAAAAATGCTTTTTTTCGCCAAGACAGTGTGTTTCTCACTGTTACATGCATTTGAATGGGAAACTCGCCCGAGACAAAGTATAGGTTTTCATTATGTGAATAATTTTAAAATCTTAGCTCAAACAGCTGCAAAACCTGTTTGCCCAGCACGGGGATATTGAGTTCTATAAGATAAAGCCATAAACATGTGTTTCTGAGTCTTCTATCAAAAGTTACAGCGATTTATATGAAGTTGTTCAAAAGCGCTTTATTTCGCCAAGACAATGCGTTTCTCACTGTTACATGCATTTGAATGGGAAACTCGCCTGAAACAAAGTATAGGTTTTCATTATGTGAATAATTTTAAAATCTTAGCTCAAACGGCTGCAAAACCTGTTTGCCCAGCACGGGGATATTGAGTTCTATAAGATAAAGCCATAAACATGTTTGTCTGAGTCTTCTATCAAAAGTTACAGCGATTTATATGAAGTTGTACAAAAATGCTTTCTTTCGCCAAGACAGTGTGTTTCTCACTGTTACATGCATTTGAATGGGAAACTCGCCTGAAACAAAGTATAGGTTTTCATTATGTGAATAATTTTAAAATCTTAGCTCAAACGGCTGCAAAACCTGTTTGCCCAGCACGGGATATTGAGTTCTATAAGATAAAGCCATAAACATGTGTTTCTGAGTCTTCTATCAAAAGTTACAGCGATTTATATGAAGTTGTACGAAAACGCTTTATTTCGCCAAGACAATGCGTTTCTCACTGTTACATGCATTTGAATGGGAAACTCGCCCGAGACAAAGTATAGGTTTTCATTATGTGAATAATTTTAAAATCTTAGCTCAAACAGCTGCAAAACCTGTTTGCCCAGCACGGGGATATTGAGTTCTATAAGATAAAGCCATAAACATGTGTTTCTGAGTCTTCTATCAAAAGTTACAGCGATTTATATGAAGTTGTTCAAAAGCGCTTTATTTCGCCAAGACAATGCGTTTCTCACTGTTACATGCATTTGAATGGGAAACTCGCCTGAAACAAAGTATAGGTTTTCATTATGTGAATAATTTTAAAATCTTAGCTCAAACGGCTGCAAAACCTGTTTGCCCAGCACGGGGATATTGAGTTCTATAAGATAAAGCCATAAACATGTTTGTCTGAGTCTTCTATCAAAAGTTACAGCGATTTATATGAAGTTGTACAAAAATGCTTTCTTTCGCCAAGACAGTGTGTTTCTCACTGTTACATGCATTTGAATGGGAAACTCGCCTGAAACAAAGTATAGGTTTTCATTATGTGAATAATTTTAAAATCTTAGCTCAAACGGCTGCAAAACCTGTTTGCCCAGCACGGGGATATTGAGTTCTATAAGATAAAGCCATAAACATGTTTGTCTGAGTCTTCTATCAAAAGTTACAGCGATTTATATGAAGTTGTACAAAAATGCTTTCTTTCGCCAAGACGATGCGTTTCTCACTGTTACATGCATTTGAATGGGAAACTCGCCTGAAACAAAGTATAGGTTTTCATTATGTGAATAATTTTAAAATCTTAGCTCAAACGGCTGCAAAACCTGTTTGCCCAGCACGGGATATTGAGTTCTATAAGATAAAGCCATAAACATGTGTTTCTGAGTCTTCTATCAAAAGTTACAGCGATTTATATGAAGTTGTACGAAAACGCTTTATTTCGCCAAGACAATGCGTTTCTCACTGTTACATGCATTTGAATGGGAAACTCACCTGAAACAAAGTATAGGTTTTCATTATGTGAATAATTTTAAAATCTTAGCTCAAACGGCTGCAAAACCTGTTTGCCCAGCACGGGGATATTGAGTTCTATAAGATAAAGCCATAAACATGTGTTTCTGAGTCTTCTATCAAAAGTTACAGCGATTTATATGAAGTTGTTCAAAAGCGCTTTATTTCGCCAAGACAATGCGTTTCTCACTGTTACATGCATTTGAATGGGAAACTCGCCTGAAACAAAGTATAGGTTTTCATTATGTGAATAATTTTAAAATCTTAGCTCAAACGGCTGCAAAACCTGTTTGCCCAGCACGGGGATATTGAGTTCTATAAGATAAAGCCATAAACACGTGTTTCTGAGTCTTCTATCAAAAGTTACAGCGATTTATATGAAGTTGTACAAAAATGCTTTCTTTCGCCAAGACGATGCGTTTCTCACTGTTACATGCATTTGAATGGGAAACTCGCCTGAAACAAAGTATAGGTTTTCATTATGTGAATAATTTTAAAATCGTAGCTCAAACGGCTGCAAAACCTGTTTGCCCAGCACGGGGATATTGAGTTCTATAAGATAAAGCCATAAACATGTGTTTCTGAGTCTTCTATCAAAAGTTACAGCGATTTATATGAAGTTGTTCAAAAGCGCTTTATTTCGCCAAGACAGTGCGTTTCTCACTGTTACATGCATTTGAATGGGAAACTCGCCTGAAACAAAGTATAGGTTTTCATTATGTGAATAATTTTAAAATCTTAGCTCAAACGGCTGCAAAACCTGTTTGCCCAGCACGGGGATATTGAGTTCTATAAGATAAAGCCATAAACACGTGTTTCTGAGTCTTCTATCAAAAGTTACAGCGATTTATATGAAGTTGTACAAAAATGCTTTCTTTCGCCAAGACGATGCGTTTCTCACTGTTACATGCATTTGAATGGGAAACTCGCCTGAAACAAAGTATAGGTTTTCATTATGTGAATAATTTTAAAATCTTAGCTCAAACGGCTGCAAAACCTGTTTGCCCAGCACGGGGATATTGAGTTCTATAAGATAAAGCCATAAACATGTTTGTCTGAGTCTTCTATCAAAAGTTACAGCGATTTATATGAAGTTGTACAAAAATGCTTTCTTTCGCCAAGACGATGCGTTTCTCACTGTTACATGCATTTGAATGGGAAACTCGCCTGAAACAAAGTATAGGTTTTCATTATGTGAATAATTTTAAAATCTTAGCTCAAACGGCTGCAAAACCTGTTTGCCCAGCACGGGATATTGAGTTCTATAAGATAAAGCCATAAACATGTGTTTCTGAGTCTTCTATCAAAAGTTACAGCGATTTATATGAAGTTGTACGAAAACGCTTTATTTCGCCAAGACAATGCGTTTCTCACTGTTACATGCATTTGAATGGGAAACTCACCTGAAACAAAGTATAGGTTTTCATTATGTGAATAATTTTAAAATCTTAGCTCAAACGGCTGCAAAACCTGTTTGCCCAGCACGGGGATATTGAGTTCTATAAGATAAAGCCATAAACATGTGTTTCTGAGTCTTCTATCAAAAGTTACAGCGATTTATATGAAGTTGTTCAAAAGCGCTTTATTTCGCCAAGACAATGCGTTTCTCACTGTTACATGCATTTGAATGGGAAACTCGCCTGAAACAAAGTATAGGTTTTCATTATGTGAATAATTTTAAAATCTTAGCTCAAACGGCTGCAAAACCTGTTTGCCCAGCACGGGGATATTGAGTTCTATAAGATAAAGCCATAAACACGTGTTTCTGAGTCTTCTATCAAAAGTTACAGCGATTTATATGAAGTTGTACAAAAATGCTTTCTTTCGCCAAGACGATGCGTTTCTCACTGTTACATGCATTTGAATGGGAAACTCGCCTGAAACAAAGTATAGGTTTTCATTATGTGAATAATTTTAAAATCTTAGCTCAAACGGCTGCAAAACCTGTTTGCCCAGCACGGGGATATTGAGTTCTATAAGATAAAGCCATAAACATGTTTGTCTGAGTCTTCTATCAAAAGTTACAGCGATTTATATGAAGTTGTACAAAAATGCTTTCTTTCGCCAAGACGATGCGTTTCTCACTGTTACATGCATTTGAATGGGAAACTCGCCTGAAACAAAGTATAGGTTTTCATTATGTGAATAATTTTAAAATCTTAGCTCAAACGGCTGCAAAACCTGTTTGCCCAGCACGGGATATTGAGTTCTATAAGATAAAGCCATAAACATGTGTTTCTGAGTCTTCTATCAAAAGTTACAGCGATTTATATGAAGTTGTACGAAAACGCTTTATTTCGCCAAGACAATGCGTTTCTCACTGTTACATGCATTTGAATGGGAAACTCACCTGAAACAAAGTATAGGTTTTCATTATGTGAATAATTTTAAAATCTTAGCTCAAACGGCTGCAAAACCTGTTTGCCCAGCACGGGGATATTGAGTTCTATAAGATAAAGCCATAAACATGTGTTTCTGAGTCTTCTATCAAAAGTTACAGCGATTTATATGAAGTTGTACAAAAATGCTTTCTTTCGCCAAGACAGTGTGTTTCTCACTGTTACATGCATTTGAATGGGAAACTCGCCCGAGACAAAGTATAGGTTTTCATTATGTGAATAATTTTAAAATCTTAGCTCAAACGGCTGCAAAACCTGTTTGCCCAGCACGGGGATATTGAGTTCTATAAGATAAAGCCATAAACATGTGTTTCTGAGTCTTCTATCAAAAGTTACAGCGATTTATATGAAGTTGTTCAAAAGCGCTTTATTTCGCCAAGACAATGCGTTTCTCACTGTTACATGCATTTGAATGGGAAACTCGCCTGAAACAAAGTATAGGTTTTCATTATGTGAATAATTTTAAAATCTTAGCTCAAACGGCTGCAAAACCTGTTTGCCCAGCACGGGGATATTGAGTTCTATAAGATAAAGCCATAAACATGTTTGTCTGAGTCTTCTATCAAAAGTTACAGCGATTTATATGAAGTTGTACAAAAATGCTTTCTTTCGCCAAGACAGTGTGTTTCTCACTGTTACATGCATTTGAATGGGAAACTCGCCTGAGACAAAGTATAGGTTTTCATTATGTGAATAATTTTAAAATCTTAGCTCAAACGGCTGCAAAACCTGTTTACCCAGCACGGGGATATTGAGTTCTATAAGATAAAGCCATAAACACGTGTTTCTGAGTCTTCTATCAAAAGTTACAGCGATTTATATGAAGTTGTACAAAAATGCTTTCTTTCGCCAAGACGATGCGTTTCTCACTGTTACATGCATTTGAATGGGAAACTCGCCTGAAACAAAGTATAGGTTTTCATTATGTGAATAATTTTAAAATCTTAGCTCAAACGGCTGCAAAACCTGTTTGCCCAGCACGGGGATATTGAGTTCTATAAGATAAAGCCATAAACATGTGTTTCTGAGTCTTCTATCAAAAGTTACAGCGATTTATATGAAGTTGTACAAAAATGCTTTCTTTCGCCAAGACAGTGTGTTTCTCACTGTTACATGCATTTGAATGGGAAACTCGCCCGAGACAAAGTATAGGTTTTCATTATGTGAATAATTTTAAAATCTTAGCTCAAACGGCTGCAAAACCTGTTTGCCCAGCACGGGGATATTGAGTTCTATAAGATAAAGCCATAAACATGTGTTTCTGAGTCTTCTATCAAAAGTTACAGCGATTTATATGAAGTTGTTCAAAAGCGCTTTATTTCGCCAAGACAATGCGTTTCTCACTGTTACATGCATTTGAATGGGAAACTCGCCTGAAACAAAGTATAGGTTTTCATTATGTGAATAATTTTAAAATCTTAGCTCAAACGGCTGCAAAACCTGTTTGCCCAGCACGGGGATATTGAGTTCTATAAGATAAAGCCATAAACATGTGTTTCTGAGTCTTCTATCAAAAGTTACAGCGATTTATATGAAGTTGTTCAAAAGCGCTTTATTTCGCCAAGACAATGCGTTTCTCACTGTTACATGCATTTGAATGGGAAACTCGCCTGAAACAAAGTATAGGTTTTCATTATGTGAATAATTTTAAAATCTTAGCTCAAACGGCTGCAAAACCTGTTTACCCAGCACGGGGATATTGAGTTCTATAAGATAAAGCCATAAACACGTGTTTCTGAGTCTTCTATCAAAAGTTACAGCGATTTATATGAAGTTGTACAAAAATGCTTTTTTTCGCCAAGACAGTGTGTTTCTCACTGTTACATGCATTTGAATGGGAAACTCGCCCGAGACAAAGTATAGGTTTTCATTATGTGAATAATTTTAAAATCTTAGCTCAAACAGCTGCAAAACCTGTTTGCCCAGCACGGGGATATTGAGTTCTATAAGATAAAGCCATAAACATGTGTTTCTGAGTCTTCTATCAAAAGTTACAGCGATTTATATGAAGTTGTTCAAAAGCGCTTTATTTGGCCAAGACAATGCGTTTCTCACTGTTACATGCATTTGAATGGGAAACTCGCCTGAAACAAAGTATAGGTTTTCATTATGTGAATAATTTTAAAATCTTAGCTCAAACGGCTGCAAAACCTGTTTGCCCAGCACGGGGATATTGAGTTCTATAAGATAAAGCCATAAACATGTGTTTCTGAGTCTTCTATCAAAAGTTACAGCGATTTATATGAAGTTGTTCAAAAGCGCTTTATTTCGCCAAGACAGTGTGTTTCTCACTGTTACATGCATTTGAATGGGAAACTCGCCTGAAACAAAGTATAGGTTTTCATTATGTGAATAATTTTAAAATCTTAGCTCAAACGGCTGCAAAACCTGTTTGCCCAGCACGGGGATATTGAGTTCTATAAGATAAAGCCATAAACACGTGTTTCTGAGTCTTCTATCAAAAGTTACAGCGATTTATATGAAGTTGTACAAAAATGCTTTCTTTCGCCAAGACGATGCGTTTCTCACTGTTACATGCATTTGAATGGGAAACTCGCCTGAAACAAAGTATAGGTTTTCATTATGTGAATAATTTTAAAATCTTAGCTCAAACGGCTGCAAAACCTGTTTGCCCAGCACGGGGATATTGAGTTCTATAAGATAAAGCCATAAACATGTTTGTCTGAGTCTTCTATCAAAAGTTACAGCGATTTATATGAAGTTGTACAAAAATGCTTTCTTTCGCCAAGACGATGCGTTTCTCACTGTTACATGCATTTGAATGGGAAACTCGCCTGAAACAAAGTATAGGTTTTCATTATGTGAATAATTTTAAAATCTTAGCTCAAACGGCTGCAAAACCTGTTTGCCCAGCACGGGATATTGAGTTCTATAAGATAAAGCCATAAACATGTGTTTCTGAGTCTTCTATCAAAAGTTACAGCGATTTATATGAAGTTGTACGAAAACGCTTTATTTCGCCAAGACAATGCGTTTCTCACTGTTACATGCATTTGAATGGGAAACTCACCTGAAACAAAGTATAGGTTTTCATTATGTGAATAATTTTAAAATCTTAGCTCAAACGGCTGCAAAACCTGTTTGCCCAGCACGGGGATATTGAGTTCTATAAGATAAAGCCATAAACATGTGTTTCTGAGTCTTCTATCAAAAGTTACAGCGATTTATATGAAGTTGTACAAAAATGCTTTCTTTCGCCAAGACAGTGTGTTTCTCACTGTTACATGCATTTGAATGGGAAACTCGCCCGAGACAAAGTATAGGTTTTCATTATGTGAATAATTTTAAAATCTTAGCTCAAACGGCTGCAAAACCTGTTTGCCCAACACGGGGATATTGAGTTCTATAAGATAAAGCCATAAACATGTGTTTCTGAGTCTTCTATCAAAAGTTACAGCGATTTATATGAAGTTGTTCAAAAGCGCTTTATTTCGCCAAGACAATGCGTTTCTCACTGTTACATGCATTTGAATGGGAAACTCGCCTGAAACAAAGTATAGGTTTTCATTATGTGAATAATTTTAAAATCTTAGCTCAAACGGCTGCAAAACCTGTTTGCCCAGCACGGGGATATTGAGTTCTATAAGATAAAGCCATAAACACGTGTTTCTGAGTCTTCTATCAAAAGTTACAGCGATTTATATGAAGTTGTACAAAAATGCTTTCTTTCGCCAAGACGATGCGTTTCTCACTGTTACATGCATTTGAATGGGAAACTCGCCTGAAACAAAGTATAGGTTTTCATTATGTGAATAATTTTAAAATCTTAGCTCAAACGGCTGCAAAACCTGTTTGCCCAGCACGGGGATATTGAGTTCTATAAGATAAAGCCATAAACATGTTTGTCTGAGTCTTCTATCAAAAGTTACAGCGATTTATATGAAGTTGTACAAAAATGCTTTCTTTCGCCAAGACGATGCGTTTCTCACTGTTACATGCATTTGAATGGGAAACTCGCCTGAAACAAAGTATAGGTTTTCATTATGTGAATAATTTTAAAATCTTAGCTCAAACGGCTGCAAAACCTGTTTGCCCAGCACGGGATATTGAGTTCTATAAGATAAAGCCATAAACATGTGTTTCTGAGTCTTCTATCAAAAGTTACAGCGATTTATATGAAGTTGTACGAAAACGCTTTATTTCGCCAAGACAATGCGTTTCTCACTGTTACATGCATTTGAATGGGAAACTCACCTGAAACAAAGTATAGGTTTTCATTATGTGAATAATTTTAAAATCTTAGCTCAAACGGCTGCAAAACCTGTTTGCCCAGCACGGGGATATTGAGTTCTATAAGATAAAGCCATAAACATGTGTTTCTGAGTCTTCTATCAAAAGTTACAGCGATTTATATGAAGTTGTACAAAAATGCTTTCTTTCGCCAAGACAGTGTGTTTCTCACTGTTACATGCATTTGAATGGGAAACTCGCCCGAGACAAAGTATAGGTTTTCATTATGTGAATAATTTTAAAATCTTAGCTCAAACGGCTGCAAAACCTGTTTGCCCAGCACGGGGATATTGAGTTCTATAAGATAAAGCCATAAACATGTGTTTCTGAGTCTTCTATCAAAAGTTACAGCGATTTATATGAAGTTGTTCAAAAGCGCTTTATTTCGCCAAGACAATGCGTTTCTCACTGTTACATGCATTTGAATGGGAAACTCGCCTGAAACAAAGTATAGGTTTTCATTATGTGAATAATTTTAAAATCTTAGCTCAAACGGCTGCAAAACCTGTTTGCCCAGCACGGGGATATTGAGTTCTATAAGATAAAGCCATAAACATGTTTGTCTGAGTCTTCTATCAAAAGTTACAGCGATTTATATGAAGTTGTACAAAAATGCTTTCTTTCGCCAAGACAGTGTGTTTCTCACTGTTACATGCATTTGAATGGGAAACTCGCCTGAGACAAAGTATAGGTTTTCATTATGTGAATAATTTTAAAATCTTAGCTCAAACGGCTGCAAAACCTGTTTACCCAGCACGGGGATATTGAGTTCTATAAGATAAAGCCATAAACACGTGTTTCTGAGTCTTCTATCAAAAGTTACAGCGATTTATATGAAGTTGTACAAAAATGCTTTTTTTCGCCAAGACAGTGTGTTTCTCACTGTTACATGCATTTGAATGGGAAACTCGCCCGAGACAAAGTATAGGTTTTCATTATGTGAATAATTTTAAAATCTTAGCTCAAACAGCTGCAAAACCTGTTTGCCCAGCACGGGGATATTGAGTTCTATAAGATAAAGCCATAAACATGTGTTTCTGAGTCTTCTATCAAAAGTTACAGCGATTTATATGAAGTTGTTCAAAAGCGCTTTATTTCGCCAAGACAATGCGTTTCTCACTGTTACATGCATTTGAATGGGAAACTCGCCTGAAACAAAGTATAGGTTTTCATTATGTGAATAATTTTAAAATCTTAGCTCAAACGGCTGCAAAACCTGTTTGCCCAGCACGGGGATATTGAGTTCTATAAGATAAAGCCATAAACATGTTTGTCTGAGTCTTCTATCAAAAGTTACAGCGATTTATATGAAGTTGTACAAAAATGCTTTCTTTCGCCAAGACAGTGTGTTTCTCACTGTTACATGCATTTGAATGGGAAACTCGCCTGAAACAAAGTATAGGTTTTCATTATGTGAATAATTTTAAAATCTTAGCTCAAACGGCTGCAAAACCTGTTTGCCCAGCACGGGATATTGAGTTCTATAAGATAAAGCCATAAACATGTGTTTCTGAGTCTTCTATCAAAAGTTACAGCGATTTATATGAAGTTGTACGAAAACGCTTTATTTCGCCAAGACAATGCGTTTCTCACTGTTACATGCATTTGAATGGGAAACTCGCCCGAGACAAAGTATAGGTTTTCATTATGTGAATAATTTTAAAATCTTAGCTCAAACAGCTGCAAAACCTGTTTGCCCAGCACGGGGATATTGAGTTCTATAAGATAAAGCCATAAACATGTGTTTCTGAGTCTTCTATCAAAAGTTACAGCGATTTATATGAAGTTGTTCAAAAGCGCTTTATTTCGCCAAGACAATGCGTTTCTCACTGTTACATGCATTTGAATGGGAAACTCGCCTGAAACAAAGTATAGGTTTTCATTATGTGAATAATTTTAAAATCTTAGCTCAAACGGCTGCAAAACCTGTTTGCCCAGCACGGGGATATTGAGTTCTATAAGATAAAGCCATAAACATGTTTGTCTGAGTCTTCTATCAAAAGTTACAGCGATTTATATGAAGTTGTACAAAAATGCTTTCTTTCGCCAAGACAGTGTGTTTCTCACTGTTACATGCATTTGAATGGGAAACTCGCCTGAAACAAAGTATAGGTTTTCATTATGTGAATAATTTTAAAATCTTAGCTCAAACGGCTGCAAAACCTGTTTGCCCAGCACGGGGATATTGAGTTCTATAAGATAAAGCCATAAACATGTTTGTCTGAGTCTTCTATCAAAAGTTACAGCGATTTATATGAAGTTGTACAAAAATGCTTTCTTTCGCCAAGACGATGCGTTTCTCACTGTTACATGCATTTGAATGGGAAACTCGCCTGAAACAAAGTATAGGTTTTCATTATGTGAATAATTTTAAAATCTTAGCTCAAACGGCTGCAAAACCTGTTTGCCCAGCACGGGATATTGAGTTCTATAAGATAAAGCCATAAACATGTGTTTCTGAGTCTTCTATCAAAAGTTACAGCGATTTATATGAAGTTGTACGAAAACGCTTTATTTCGCCAAGACAATGCGTTTCTCACTGTTACATGCATTTGAATGGGAAACTCACCTGAAACAAAGTATAGGTTTTCATTATGTGAATAATTTTAAAATCTTAGCTCAAACGGCTGCAAAACCTGTTTGCCCAGCACGGGGATATTGAGTTCTATAAGATAAAGCCATAAACATGTGTTTCTGAGTCTTCTATCAAAAGTTACAGCGATTTATATGAAGTTGTACAAAAATGCTTTCTTTCGCCAAGACAGTGTGTTTCTCACTGTTACATGCATTTGAATGGGAAACTCGCCCGAGACAAAGTATAGGTTTTCATTATGTGAATAATTTTAAAATCTTAGCTCAAACGGCTGCAAAACCTGTTTGCCCAGCACGGGGATATTGAGTTCTATAAGATAAAGCCATAAACATGTGTTTCTGAGTCTTCTATCAAAAGTTACAGCGATTTATATGAAGTTGTTCAAAAGCGCTTTATTTCGCCAAGACAATGCGTTTCTCACTGTTACATGCATTTGAATGGGAAACTCGCCTGAAACAAAGTATAGGTTTTCATTATGTGAATAATTTTAAAATCTTAGCTCAAACGGCTGCAAAACCTGTTTGCCCAGCACGGGGATATTGAGTTCTATAAGATAAAGCCATAAACACGTGTTTCTGAGTCTTCTATCAAAAGTTACAGCGATTTATATGAAGTTGTACAAAAATGCTTTCTTTCGCCAAGACGATGCGTTTCTCACTGTTACATGCATTTGAATGGGAAACTCGCCTGAAACAAAGTATAGGTTTTCATTATGTGAATAATTTTAAAATCTTAGCTCAAACGGCTGCAAAACCTGTTTGCCCAGCACGGGGATATTGAGTTCTATAAGATAAAGCCATAAACATGTTTGTCTGAGTCTTCTATCAAAAGTTACAGCGATTTATATGAAGTTGTACAAAAATGCTTTCTTTCGCCAAGACGATGCGTTTCTCACTGTTACATGCATTTGAATGGGAAACTCGCCTGAAACAAAGTATAGGTTTTCATTATGTGAATAATTTTAAAATCTTAGCTCAAACGGCTGCAAAACCTGTTTGCCCAGCACGGGATATTGAGTTCTATAAGATAAAGCCATAAACATGTGTTTCTGAGTCTTCTATCAAAAGTTACAGCGATTTATATGAAGTTGTACGAAAACGCTTTATTTCGCCAAGACAATGCGTTTCTCACTGTTACATGCATTTGAATGGGAAACTCACCTGAAACAAAGTATAGGTTTTCATTATGTGAATAATTTTAAAATCTTAGCTCAAACGGCTGCAAAACCTGTTTGCCCAGCACGGGGATATTGAGTTCTATAAGATAAAGCCATAAACATGTGTTTCTGAGTCTTCTATCAAAAGTTACAGCGATTTATATGAAGTTGTACAAAAATGCTTTCTTTCGCCAAGACAGTGTGTTTCTCACTGTTACATGCATTTGAATGGGAAACTCGCCCGAGACAAAGTATAGGTTTTCATTATGTGAATAATTTTAAAATCTTAGCTCAAACGGCTGCAAAACCTGTTTGCCCAGCACGGGGATATTGAGTTCTATAAGATAAAGCCATAAACATGTGTTTCTGAGTCTTCTATCAAAAGTTACAGCGATTTATATGAAGTTGTTCAAAAGCGCTTTATTTCGCCAAGACAATGCGTTTCTCACTGTTACATGCATTTGAATGGGAAACTCGCCTGAAACAAAGTATAGGTTTTCATTATGTGAATAATTTTAAAATCTTAGCTCAAACGGCTGCAAAACCTGTTTGCCCAGCACGGGGATATTGAGTTCTATAAGATAAAGCCATAAACACGTGTTTCTGAGTCTTCTATCAAAAGTTACAGCGATTTATATGAAGTTGTACAAAAATGCTTTCTTTCGCCAAGACGATGCGTTTCTCACTGTTACATGCATTTGAATGGGAAACTCGCCTGAAACAAAGTATAGGTTTTCATTATGTGAATAATTTTAAAATCTTAGCTCAAACGGCTGCAAAACCTGTTTGCCCAGCACGGGGATATTGAGTTCTATAAGATAAAGCCATAAACATGTTTGTCTGAGTCTTCTATCAAAAGTTACAGCGATTTATATGAAGTTGTACAAAAATGCTTTCTTTCGCCAAGACGATGCGTTTCTCACTGTTACATGCATTTGAATGGGAAACTCGCCTGAAACAAAGTATAGGTTTTCATTATGTGAATAATTTTAAAATCTTAGCTCAAACGGCTGCAAAACCTGTTTGCCCAGCACGGGATATTGAGTTCTATAAGATAAAGCCATAAACATGTGTTTCTGAGTCTTCTATCAAAAGTTACAGCGATTTATATGAAGTTGTACGAAAACGCTTTATTTCGCCAAGACAATGCGTTTCTCACTGTTACATGCATTTGAATGGGAAACTCACCTGAAACAAAGTATAGGTTTTCATTATGTGAATAATTTTAAAATCTTAGCTCAAACGGCTGCAAAACCTGTTTGCCCAGCACGGGGATATTGAGTTCTATAAGATAAAGCCATAAACATGTGTTTCTGAGTCTTCTATCAAAAGTTACAGCGATTTATATGAAGTTGTACAAAAATGCTTTCTTTCGCCAAGACAGTGTGTTTCTCACTGTTACATGCATTTGAATGGGAAACTCGCCCGAGACAAAGTATAGGTTTTCATTATGTGAATAATTTTAAAATCTTAGCTCAAACGGCTGCAAAACCTGTTTGCCCAGCACGGGGATATTGAGTTCTATAAGATAAAGCCATAAACATGTGTTTCTGAGTCTTCTATCAAAAGTTACAGCGATTTATATGAAGTTGTTCAAAAGCGCTTTATTTCGCCAAGACAATGCGTTTCTCACTGTTACATGCATTTGAATGGGAAACTCGCCTGAAACAAAGTATAGGTTTTCATTATGTGAATAATTTTAAAATCTTAGCTCAAACGGCTGCAAAACCTGTTTGCCCAGCACGGGGATATTGAGTTCTATAAGATAAAGCCATAAACATGTTTGTCTGAGTCTTCTATCAAAAGTTACAGCGATTTATATGAAGTTGTACAAAAATGCTTTCTTTCGCCAAGACAGTGTGTTTCTCACTGTTACATGCATTTGAATGGGAAACTCGCCTGAGACAAAGTATAGGTTTTCATTATGTGAATAATTTTAAAATCTTAGCTCAAACGGCTGCAAAACCTGTTTACCCAGCACGGGGATATTGAGTTCTATAAGATAAAGCCATAAACACGTGTTTCTGAGTCTTCTATCAAAAGTTACAGCGATTTATATGAAGTTGTTCAAAAGCGCTTTATTTCGCCAAGACAATGCGTTTCTCACTGTTACATGCATTTGAATGGGAAACTCGCCTGAAACAAAGTATAGGTTTTCATTATGTGAATAATTTTAAAATCTTAGCTCAAACGGCTGCAAAACCTGTTTGCCCAGCACGGGGATATTGAGTTCTATAAGATAAAGCCATAAACATGTGTTTCTGAGTCTTCTATCAAAAGTTACAGCGATTTATATGAAGTTGTACAAAAATGCTTTCTTTCGCCAAGACAGTGTGTTTCTCACTGTTACATGCATTTGAATGGGAAACTCGCCCGAGACAAAGTATAGGTTTTCATTATGTGAATAATTTTAAAATCTTAGCTCAAACGGCTGCAAAACCTGTTTGCCCAGCACGGGGATATTGAGTTCTATAAGATAAAGCCATAAACATGTGTTTCTGAGTCTTCTATCAAAAGTTACAGCGATTTATATGAAGTTGTTCAAAAGCGCTTTATTTCGCCAAGACAATGCGTTTCTCACTGTTACATGCATTTGAATGGGAAACTCGCCTGAAACAAAGTATAGGTTTTCATTATGTGAATAATTTTAAAATCTTAGCTCAAACGGCTGCAAAACCTGTTTGCCCAGCACGGGGATATTGAGTTCTATAAGATAAAGCCATAAACATGTTTGTCTGAGTCTTCTATCAAAAGTTACAGCGATTTATATGAAGTTGTACAAAAATGCTTTCTTTCGCCAAGACAGTGTGTTTCTCACTGTTACATGCATTTGAATGGGAAACTCGCCTGAGACAAAGTATAGGTTTTCATTATGTGAATAATTTTAAAATCTTAGCTCAAACGGCTGCAAAACCTGTTTACCCAGCACGGGGATATTGAGTTCTATAAGATAAAGCCATAAACACGTGTTTCTGAGTCTTCTATCAAAAGTTACAGCGATTTATATGAAGTTGTTCAAAAGCGCTTTATTTCGCCAAGACAATGCGTTTCTCACTGTTACATGCATTTGAATGGGAAACTCGCCTGAAACAAAGTATAGGTTTTCATTATGTGAATAATTTTAAAATCTTAGCTCAAACGGCTGCAAAACCTGTTTGCCCAGCACGGGGATATTGAGTTCTATAAGATAAAGCCATAAACATGTGTTTCTGAGTCTTCTATCAAAAGTTACAGCGATTTATATGAAGTTGTACAAAAATGCTTTCTTTCGCCAAGACAGTGTGTTTCTCACTGTTACATGCATTTGAATGGGAAACTCGCCCGAGACAAAGTATAGGTTTTCATTATGTGAATAATTTTAAAATCTTAGCTCAAACGGCTGCAAAACCTGTTTGCCCAGCACGGGGATATTGAGTTCTATAAGATAAAGCCATAAACATGTGTTTCTGAGTCTTCTATCAAAAGTTACAGCGATTTATATGAAGTTGTTCAAAAGCGCTTTATTTCGCCAAGACAATGCGTTTCTCACTGTTACATGCATTTGAATGGGAAACTCGCCTGAAACAAAGTATAGGTTTTCATTATGTGAATAATTTTAAAATCTTAGCTCAAACGGCTGCAAAACCTGTTTGCCCAGCACGGGGATATTGAGTTCTATAAGATAAAGCCATAAACATGTGTTTCTGAGTCTTCTATCAAAAGTTACAGCGATTTATATGAAGTTGTTCAAAAGCGCTTTATTTCGCCAAGACAATGCGTTTCTCACTGTTACATGCATTTGAATGGGAAACTCGCCTGAAACAAAGTATAGGTTTTCATTATGTGAATAATTTTAAAATCTTAGCTCAAACGGCTGCAAAACCTGTTTGCCCAGCACGGGGATATTGAGTTATATAAGATAAAGCCATAAACATGTGTTTCTGAGTCTTCTATCAAAAGTTACAGCGATTTATATGAAGTTGTTCAAAAGCGCTTTATTTCGCCAAGACAATGCGTTTCTCACTGTTACATGCATTTGAATGGGAAACTCGCCTGAAACAAAGTATAGGTTTTCATTATGTGAATAATTTTAAAATCTTAGCTCAAACGGCTGCAAAACCTGTTTGCCCAGCACGGGGATATTGAGTTCTATAAGATAAAGCCATAAACATGTTTGTCTGAGTCTTCTATCAAAAGTTACAGCGATTTATATGAAGTTGTACAAAAATGCTTTCTTTCGCCAAGACAGTGTGTTTCTCACTGTTACATGCATTTGAATGGGAAACTCGCCTGAGACAAAGTATAGGTTTTCATTATGTGAATAATTTTAAAATCTTAGCTCAAACGGCTGCAAAACCTGTTTACCCAGCACGGGGATATTGAGTTCTATAAGATAAAGCCATAAACACGTGTTTCTGAGTCTTCTATCAAAAGTTACAGCGATTTATATGAAGTTGTTCAAAAGCGCTTTATTTCGCCAAGACAATGCGTTTCTCACTGTTACATGCATTTGAATGGGAAACTCGCCTGAAACAAAGTATAGGTTTTCATTATGTGTATAACTTGGAAATCTTAGCTCAAACAGCTGTAAAACCTGTTTGCCCAGCACGGGGATATTGAGTTCTATAAGATAAAGCCATAAACATGTGTTTCTGAGTCTTCTATCAAAAGTTACAGCGATTTATATGAAGTTGTTCAAAAGCGCTTTATTTCGCCAAGACAATGCGTTTCTCACTGTTACATGCATTTGAATGGGAAACTCGCCTGAAACAAAGTATAGGTTTTCATTATGTGTATAACTTGGAAATCTTAGCTCAAACAGCTGTAAAACCTGTTTGCCCAGCACGGGGATATTGAGTTCTATAAGATAAAGCCATAAACATGTGTTTCTGAGTCTTCTATCAAAAGTTACAGCGATTTATATGAAGTTGTACAAAAATGCTTTCTTTCGCCAAGACAGTGTGTTTCTCACTGTTACATGCATTTGAATGGGAAACTCGCCTGAGACAAAGTATAGGTTTTCATTATGTGAATAATTTTAAAATCGTAGCTCAAACGGCTGCAAAACCTGTTTGCCCAGCACGGGGATATTGAGTTATATAAGATAAAGCCAAAAACATGTGTTTCTGAGTCTTCTATCAAAAGTTACAGCGATTTATATGAAGTTGTTCAAAAGCGCTTTATTTCGCCAAGACAATGCGTTTCTCACTGTTACATGCATTTGAATGGGAAACTCGCCTGAAACAAAGTATAGGTTTTCATTATGTGAATAATTTTAAAATCTTAGCTCAAACGGCTGCAAAACCTGTTTGCCCAGCACGGGGATATTGAGTTCTATAAGATAAAGCCATAAACATGTGTTTCTGAGTCTTCTATCAAAAGTTACAGCGATTTATATGAAGTTGTTCAAAAGCGCTTTATTTCGCCAAGACAGTGCGTTTCTCACTGTTACATGCATTTGAATGGGAAACTCGCCTGAAACAAAGTATAGGTTTTCATTATGTGAATAATTTTAAAATCTTAGCTCAAACGGCTGCAAAACCTGTTTGCCCAGCACGGGGATATTGAGTTCTATAAGATAAAGCCATAAACACGTGTTTCTGAGTCTTCTATCAAAAGTTACAGCGATTTATATGAAGTTGTACAAAAATGCTTTCTTTCGCCAAGACGATGCGTTTCTCACTGTTACATGCATTTGAATGGGAAACTCGCCTGAAACAAAGTATAGGTTTTCATTATGTGAATAATTTTAAAATCTTAGCTCAAACGGCTGCAAAACCTGTTTGCCCAGCACGGGGATATTGAGTTCTATAAGATAAAGCCATAAACATGTTTGTCTGAGTCTTCTATCAAAAGTTACAGCGATTTATATGAAGTTGTACAAAAATGCTTTCTTTCGCCAAGACGATGCGTTTCTCACTGTTACATGCATTTGAATGGGAAACTCGCCTGAAACAAAGTATAGGTTTTCATTATGTGAATAATTTTAAAATCTTAGCTCAAACGGCTGCAAAACCTGTTTGCCCAGCACGGGATATTGAGTTCTATAAGATAAAGCCATAAACATGTGTTTCTGAGTCTTCTATCAAAAGTTACAGCGATTTATATGAAGTTGTACGAAAACGCTTTATTTCGCCAAGACAATGCGTTTCTCACTGTTACATGCATTTGAATGGGAAACTCACCTGAAACAAAGTATAGGTTTTCATTATGTGAATAATTTTAAAATCTTAGCTCAAACGGCTGCAAAACCTGTTTGCCCAGCACGGGGATATTGAGTTCTATAAGATAAAGCCATAAACATGTGTTTCTGAGTCTTCTATCAAAAGTTACAGCGATTTATATGAAGTTGTTCAAAAGCGCTTTATTTCGCCAAGACGATGCGTTTCTCACTGTTACATGCATTTGAATGGGAAACTCGCCTGAAACAAAGTATAGGTTTTCATTATGTGAATAATTTTAAAATCTTAGCTCAAACGGCTGCAAAACCTGTTTGCCCAGCACGGGGATATTGAGTTCTATAAGATAAAGCCATAAACATGTGTTTCTGAGTCTTCTATCAAAAGTTACAGCGATTTATATGAAGTTGTACGAAAACGCTTTATTTCGCCAAGACAATGCGTTTCTCACTGTTACATGCATTTGAATGGGAAACTCGCCTGAAACAAAGTATAGGTTTTCATTATGTGAATAATTTTAAAATCTTAGCTCAAACGGCTGCAAAACCTGTTTGCCCAGCACGGGGATATTGAGTTCTATAAGATAAAGCCATAAACATGTTTGTCTGAGTCTTCTATCAAAAGTTACAGCGATTTATATGAAGTTGTACAAAAATGCTTTCTTTCGCCAAGACAGTGTGTTTCTCACTGTTACATGCATTTGAATGGGAAACTCGCCTGAGACAAAGTATAGGTTTTCATTATGTGAATAATTTTAAAATCTTAGCTCAAACGGCTGCAAAACCTGTTTGCCCAGCACGGGGATATTGAGTTCTATAAGATAAAGCCATAAACATGTGTTTCTGAGTCTTCTATCAAAAGTTACAGCGATTTATATGAAGTTGTACAAAAATGCTTTCTTTCGCCAAGACAATGCGTTTCTCACTGTTACATGCATTTGAATGGGAAACTCGCCCGAGACAAAGTATAGGTTTTCATTATGTGAATAATTTTAAAATCTTAGCTCAAACGGCTGCAAAACCTGTTTGCCCAGCACGGGGATATTGAGTTATATAAGATATAAAGCCATAAACATGTGTTTCTGAGTCTTCTATCAAAAGTTACAGCGATTTATATGAAGTTGTACAAAAATGCTTTCTTTCGCCAAGACAGTGTGTTTCTCACTGTTACATGCATTTGAATGGGAAACTCGCCTGAGACAAAGTATAGGTTTTCATTATGTGAATAATTTTAAAATCGTAGCTCAAACGGCTGCAAAACCTGTTTGCCCAGCACGGGGATATTGAGTTCTATAAGATAAAGCCATAAACATGTTTGTCTGAGTCTTCTATCAAAGGTTACAGCGATTTATATGAAGTTGTACAAAAATGCTTTCTTTCGCCAAGACAGTGTGTTTCTCACTGTTACATGCATTTGAATGGGAAACTCGCCTGAGACAAAGTATAGGTTTTCATTATGTGAATAATTTTAAAATCGTAGCTCAAACGGCTGCAAAACCTGTTTGCCCAGCACGGGGATATTGAGTTCTATAAGATAAAGCCATAAACATGTGTTTCTGAGTCTTCTATCAAAAGTTACAGCGATTTATATGAAGTTGTTCAAAAGCGCTTTATTTCGCCAAGACAATGCGTTTCTCACTGTTACATGCATTTGAATGGGAAACTCGCCTGAAACAAAGTATAGGTTTTCATTATGTGAATAATTTTAAAATCTTAGCTCAAACGGCTGCAAAACCTGTTTGCCCAGCACGGGGATATTGAGTTCTATAAGATAAAGCCATAAACATGTTTGTCTGAGTCTTCTATCAAAAGTTACAGCGATTTATATGAAGTTGTACAAAAATGCTTTCTTTCGCCAAGACAGTGTGTTTCTCACTGTTACATGCATTTGAATGGGAAACTCGCCTGAGACAAAGTATAGGTTTTCATTATGTGAATAATTTTAAAATCTTAGCTCAAACGGCTGCAAAACCTGTTTACCCAGCACGGGGATATTGAGTTCTATAAGATAAAGCCATAAACACGTGTTTCTGAGTCTTCTATCAAAAGTTACAGCGATTTATATGAAGTTGTACAAAAATGCTTTTTTTCGCCAAGACAGTGTGTTTCTCACTGTTACATGCATTTGAATGGGAAACTCGCCCGAGACAAAGTATAGGTTTTCATTATGTGAATAATTTTAAAATCTTAGCTCAAACAGCTGCAAAACCTGTTTGCCCAGCACGGGGATATTGAGTTCTATAAGATAAAGCCATAAACATGTGTTTCTGAGTCTTCTATCAAAAGTTACAGCGATTTATATGAAGTTGTTCAAAAGCGCTTTATTTCGCCAAGACAATGCGTTTCTCACTGTTACATGCATTTGAATGGGAAACTCGCCTGAAACAAAGTATAGGTTTTCATTATGTGAATAATTTTAAAATCTTAGCTCAAACGGCTGCAAAACCTGTTTGCCCAGCACGGGATATTGAGTTCTATAAGATAAAGCCATAAACATGTTTGTCTGAGTCTTCTATCAAAAGTTACAGCGATTTATATGAAGTTGTACAAAAATGCTTTCTTTCGCCAAGACAGTGTGTTTCTCACTGTTACATGCATTTGAATGGGAAACTCGCCCGAGACAAAGTATAGGTTTTCATTATGTGAATAATTTTAAAATCTTAGCTCAAACGGCTGCAAAACCTGTTTGCCCAGCACGGGGATATTGAGTTCTATAAGATAAAGCCATAAACACGTGTTTCTGAGTCTTCTATCAAAAGTTACAGCGATTTATATGAAGTTGTACAAAAATGCTTTTTTTCGCCAAGACAGTGTGTTTCTCACTGTTACATGCATTTGAATGGGAAACTCGCCCGAGACAAAGTATAGGTTTTCATTATGTGAATAATTTTAAAATCTTAGCTCAAACAGCTGCAAAACCTGTTTGCCCAGCACGGGGATATTGAGTTCTATAAGATAAAGCCATAAACATGTGTTTCTGAGTCTTCTATCAAAAGTTACAGCGATTTATATGAAGTTGTTCAAAAGCGCTTTATTTCGCCAAGACAATGCGTTTCTCACTGTTACATGCATTTGAATGGGAAACTCGCCTGAAACAAAGTATAGGTTTTCATTATGTGAATAATTTTAAAATCTTAGCTCAAACGGCTGCAAAACCTGTTTGCCCAGCACGGGATATTGAGTTCTATAAGATAAAGCCATAAACATGTGTTTCTGAGTCTTCTATCAAAAGTTACAGCGATTTATATGAAGTTGTACGAAAACGCTTTATTTCGCCAAGACAATGCGTTTCTCACTGTTACATGCATTTGAATGGGAAACTCGCCTGAAACAAAGTATAGGTTTTCATTATGTGAATAATTTTAAAATCTTAGCTCAAACGGCTGCAAAACCTGTTTGCCCAGCACGGGGATATTGAGTTCTATAAGATAAAGCCATAAACACGTGTTTCTGAGTCTTCTATCAAAAGTTACAGCGATTTATATGAAGTTGTACAAAAATGCTTTCTTTTGCCAAGACGATGCGTTTCTCACTGTTACATGCATTTGAATGGGAAACTCGCCTGAAACAAAGTATAGGTTTTCATTATGTGAATAATTTTAAAATCTTAGCTCAAACGGCTGCAAAACCTGTTTGCCCAGCACGGGATATTGAGTTCTATAAGATAAAGCCATAAACATGTGTTTCTGAGTCTTCTATCAAAAGTTACAGCGATTTATATGAAGTTGTACCAAAACGCTTTATTTCGCCAAGACAATGCGTTTCTCACTGTTACATGCATTTGAATGGGAAACTCACCTGAAACAAAGTATAGGTTTTCATTATGTGAATAATTTTAAAATCTTAGCTCAAACGGCTGCAAAACCTGTTTGCCCAGCACGGGGATATTGAGTTCTATAAGATAAAGCCATAAACACGTGTTTCTGAGTCTTCTATCAAAAGTTACAGCGATTTATATGAAGTTGTTCAAAAGCGCTTTATTTCGCCAAGACAATGCGTTTCTCACTGTTACATGCATTTGAATGGGAAACTCGCCTGAAACAAAGTATAGGTTTTCATTATGTGAATAATTTTAAAATCTTAGCTCAAACGGCTGCAAAACCTGTTTGCCCAGCACGGGGATATTGAGTTCTATAAGATAAAGCCATAAACATGTGTTTCTGAGTCTTCTATCAAAAGTTACAGCGATTTATATGAAGTTGTTCAAAAGCGCTTTATTTCGCCAAGACGATGCGTTTCTCACTGTTACATGCATTTGAATGGGAAACTCGCCTGAAACAAAGTATAGGTTTTCATTATGTGAATAATTTTAAAATCTTAGCTCAAACGGCTGCAAAACCTGTTTGCCCAGCACGGGGATATTGAGTTCTATAAGATAAAGCCATAAACATGTGTTTCTGAGTCTTCTATCAAAAGTTACAGCGATTTATATGAAGTTGTACGAAAACGCTTTATTTCGCCAAGACAATGCGTTTCTCACTGTTACATGCATTTGAATGGGAAACTCGCCTGAAACAAAGTATAGGTTTTCATTATGTGAATAATTTTAAAATCTTAGCTCAAACGGCTGCAAAACCTGTTTGCCCAGCACGGGGATATTGAGTTCTATAAGATAAAGCCATAAACATGTTTGTCTGAGTCTTCTATCAAAAGTTACAGCGATTTATATGAAGTTGTACAAAAATGCTTTCTTTCGCCAAGACAGTGTGTTTCTCACTGTTACATGCATTTGAATGGGAAACTCGCCCGAGACAAAGTATAGGTTTTCATTATGTGAATAATTTTAAAATCTTAGCTCAAACGGCTGCAAAACCTGTTTGCCCAGCACGGGGATATTGAGTTCTATAAGATAAAGCCATAAACATGTGTTTCTGAGTCTTCTATCAAAAGTTACAGCGATTTATATGAAGTTGTTCAAAAGCGCTTTATTTCGCCAAGACAATGCGTTTCTCACTGTTACATGCATTTGAATGGGAAACTCGCCTGAAACAAAGTATAGGTTTTCATTATGTGAATAATTTTAAAATCTTAGCTCAAACGGCTGCAAAACCTGTTTGCCCAGCACGGGGATATTGAGTTCTATAAGATAAAGCCATAAACATGTTTGTCTGAGTCTTCTATCAAAAGTTACAGCGATTTATATGAAGTTGTTCAAAAGCGCTTTATTTCGCCAAGACAATGCGTTTCTCACTGTTACATGCATTTGAATGGGAAACTCGCCTGAAACAAAGTATAGGTTTTCATTATGTGAATAATTTTAAAATCTTAGCTCAAACGGCTGCAAAACCTGTTTGCCCAGCACGGGGATATTGAGTTCTATAAGATAAAGCCATAAACATGTGTTTCTGAGTCTTCTATCAAAAGTTACAGCGATTTATATGAAGTTGTTCAAAAGCGCTTTATTTCGCCAAGACAATGCGTTTCTCACTGTTACATGCATTTGAATGGGAAACTCGCCTGAAACAAAGTATAGGTTTTCATTATGTGAATAATTTTAAAATCTTAGCTCAAACGGCTGCAAAACCTGTTTGCCCAGCACGGGGATATTGAGTTCTATAAGATAAAGCCATAAACATGTTTGTCTGAGTCTTCTATCAAAAGTTACAGCGATTTATATGAAGTTGTACAAAAATGCTTTCTTTCGCCAAGACAGTGTGTTTCTCACTGTTACATGCATTTGAATGGGAAACTCGCCCGAGACAAAGTATAGGTTTTCATTATGTGAATAATTTTAAAATCTTAGCTCAAACGGCTGCAAAACCTGTTTGCCCAGCACGGGGATATTGAGTTCTATAAGATAAAGCCATAAACATGTGTTTCTGAGTCTTCTATCAAAAGTTACAGCGATTTATATGAAGTTGTACAAAAATGCTTTCTTTCGCCAAGACAATGCGTTTCTCACTGTTACATGCATTTGAATAGGAAACTCGCCCGAGACAAAGTATAGGTTTTCATTATGTGAATAATTTTAAAATCTTAGCTCAAACGGCTGCAAAACCTGTTTGCCCAGCACGGGGATATTGAGTTCTATAAGATAAAGCCATAAACATGTGTTTCTGAGTCTTCTATCAAAAGTTACAGCGATTTATATGAAGTTGTTCAAAAGCGCTTTATTTCGCCAAGACAATGCGTTTCTCACTGTTACATGCATTTGAATGGGAAACTCGCCTGAAACAAAGTATAGGTTTTCATTATGTGAATAATTTTAAAATCTTAGCTCAAACGGCTGCAAAACCTGTTTGCCCAGCACGGGGATATTGAGTTCTATAAGATAAAGCCATAAACATGTTTGTCTGAGTCTTCTATCAAAAGTTACAGCGATTTATATGAAGTTGTACAAAAATGCTTTCTTTCGCCAAGACAGTGTGTTTCTCACTGTTACATGCATTTGAATGGGAAACTCGCCTGAGACAAAGTATAGGTTTTCATTATGTGAATAATTTTAAAATCTTAGCTCAAACGGCTGCAAAACCTGTTTACCCAGCACGGGGATATTGAGTTCTATAAGATAAAGCCATAAACACGTGTTTCTGAGTCTTCTATCAAAAGTTACAGCGATTTATATGAAGTTGTACAAAAATGCTTTCTTTCGCCATGACGATGCGTTTCTCACTGTTACATGCATTTGAATGGGAAACTCGCCTGAAACAAAGTATAGGTTTTCATTATGTGAATAATTTTAAAATCTTAGCTCAAACGGCTGCAAAACCTGTTTGCCCAGCACGGGGATATTGAGTTCTATAAGATAAAGCCATAAACATGTTTGTCTGAGTCTTCTATCAAAAGTTACAGCGATTTATATGAAGTTGTACAAAAATGCTTTCTTTCGCCAAGACAGTGTGTTTCTCACTGTTACATGCATTTGAATGGGAAACTCGCCCGAGACAAAGTATAGGTTTTCATTATGTGAATAATTTTAAAATCTTAGCTCAAACGGCTGCAAAACCTGTTTGCCCAGCACGGGGATATTGAGTTCTATAAGATAAAGCCATAAACACGTGTTTCTGAGTCTTCTATCAAAAGTTACAGCGATTTATATGAAGTTGTTCAAAAGCGCTTTATTTTCGCCAAGACAATGCGTTTCTCACTGTTACATGCATTTGAATGGGAAACTCGCCTGAAACAAAGTATAGGTTTTCATTATGTGAATAATTTTAAAATCTTAGCTCAAACGGCTGCAAAACCTGTTTGCCCAGCACGGGGATATTGAGTTCTATAAGATAAAGCCATAAACATGTTTGTCTGAGTCTTCTATCAAAAGTTACAGCGATTTATATGAAGTTGTACAAAAATGCTTTCTTTCGCCAAGACAGTGTGTTTCTCACTGTTACATGCATTTGAATGGGAAACTCGCCCGAGACAAAGTATAGGTTTTCATTATGTGAATAATTTTAAAATCTTAGCTCAAACGGCTGCAAAACCTGTTTGCCCAGCACGGGGATATTGAGTTCTATAAGATAAAGCCATAAACACGTGTTTCTGAGTCTTCTATCAAAAGTTACAGCGATTTATATGAAGTTGTTCAAAAGCGCTTTATTTCGCCAAGACAATGCGTTTCTCACTGTTACATGCATTTGAATGGGAAACTCGCCTGAAACAAAGTATAGGTTTTCATTATGTGAATAATTTTAAAATCTTAGCTCAAACGGCTGCAAAACCTGTTTGCCCAGCACGGGGATATTGAGTTCTATAAGATAAAGCCATAAACATGTGTTTCTGAGTCTTCTATCAAAAGTTACAGCGATTTATATGAAGTTGTACAAAAATGCTTTCTTTCGCCAAGACAATGCGTTTCTCACTGTTACATGCATTTGAATGGGAAACTCGCCCGAGACAAAGTATAGGTTTTCATTATGTGAATAATTTTAAAATCTTAGCTCAAACGGCTGCAAAACCTGTTTGCCCAGCACGGGGATATTGAGTTCTATAAGATAAAGCCATAAACATGTGTTTCTGAGTCTTCTATCAAAAGTTACAGCGATTTATATGAAGTTGTTCAAAAGCGCTTTATTTCGCCAAGACAATGCGTTTCTCACTGTTACATGCATTTGAATGGGAAACTCGCCTGAAACAAAGTATAGGTTTTCATTATGTGAATAATTTTAAAATCTTAGCTCAAACGGCTGCAAAACCTGTTTGCCCAGCACGGGGATATTGAGTTCTATAAGATAAAGCCATAAACATGTTTGTCTGAGTCTTCTATCAAAAGTTACAGCGATTTATATGAAGTTGTACAAAAATGCTTTCTTTCGCCATGACGATGCGTTTCTCACTGTTACATGCATTTGAATGGGAAACTCGCCTGAAACAAAGTATAGGTTTTCATTATGTGAATAATTTTAAAATCTTAGCTCAAACGGCTGCAAAACCTGTTTGCCCAGCACGGGGATATTGAGTTCTATAAGATAAAGCCATAAACACGTGTTTCTGAGTCTTCTATCAAAAGTTACAGCGATTTATATGAAGTTGTTCAAAAGCGCTTTATTTCGCCAAGACAATGCGTTTCTCACTGTTACATGCATTTGAATGGGAAACTCGCCTGAAACAAAGTATAGGTTTTCATTATGTGAATAATTTTAAAATCTTAGCTCAAACGGCTGCAAAACCTGTTTGCCCAGCACGGGGATATTGAGTTCTATAAGATAAAGCCATAAACATGTTTGTCTGAGTCTTCTATCAAAAGTTACAGCGATTTATATGAAGTTGTACGAAAACGCTTTATTTCGCCAAGACAATGCGTTTCTCACTGTTACATGCATTTGAATGGGAAACTCGCCTGAAACAAAGTATAGGTTTTCATTATGTGAATAATTTTAAAATCTTAGCTCAAACGGCTGCAAAACCTGTTTGCCCAGCACGGGGATATTGAGTTCTATAAGATAAAGCCATAAACATGTTTGTCTGAGTCTTCTATCAAAAGTTACAGCGATTTATATGAAGTTGTACAAAAATGCTTTCTTTCGCCAAGACAGTGTGTTTCTCACTGTTACATGCATTTGAATGGGAAACTCGCCTGAGACAAAGTATAGGTTTTCATTATGTGAATAATTTTAAAATCGTAGCTCAAACGGCTGCAAAACCTGTTTGCCCAGCACGGGGATATTGAGTTCTATAAGATAAAGCCATAAACATGTGTTTCTGAGTCTTCTATCAAAAGTTACAGCGATTTATATGAAGTTGTTCAAAAGCGCTTTATTTCGCCAAGACAATGCGTTTCTCACTGTTACATGCATTTGAATGGGAAACTCGCCTGAAACAAAGTATAGGTTTTCATTATGTGAATAATTTTAAAATCTTAGCTCAAACGGCTGCAAAACCTGTTTGCCCAGCACGGGGATATTGAGTTCTATAAGATAAAGCCATAAACATGTGTTTCTGAGTCTTCTATCAAAAGTTACAGCGATTTATATGAAGTTGTTCAAAAGCGCTTTATTTCGCCAAGACAATGCGTTTCTCACTGTTACATGCATTTGAATGGGAAACTCGCCTGAAACAAAGTATAGGTTTTCATTATGTGAATAATTTTAAAATCTTAGCTCAAACGGCTGCAAAACCTGTTTGCCCAGCACGGGGATATTGAGTTCTATAAGATAAAGCCATAAACATGTTTGTCTGAGTCTTCTATCAAAAGTTACAGCGATTTATATGAAGTTGTTCAAAAGCGCTTTATTTCGCCAAGACAATGCGTTTCTCACTGTTACATGCATTTGAATGGGAAACTCGCCTGAAACAAAGTATAGGTTTTCATTATGTGAATAATTTTAAAATCTTAGCTCAAACGGCTGCAAAACCTGTTTGCCCAGCACGGGGATATTGAGTTCTATAAGATAAAGCCATAAACATGTTTGTCTGAGTCTTCTATCAAAAGTTACAGCGATTTATATGAAGTTGTACAAAAATGCTTTCTTTCGCCAAGACAGTGTGTTTCTCACTGTTACATGCATTTGAATGGGAAACTCGCCTGAGACAAAGTATAGGTTTTCATTATGTGAATAATTTTAAAATCTTAGCTCAAACGGCTGCAAAACCTGTTTACCCAGCACGGGGATATTGAGTTCTATAAGATAAAGCCATAAACATGTGTTTCTGAGTCTTCTATCAAAAGTTACAGCGATTTATATGAAGTTGTTCAAAAGCGCTTTATTTCGCCAAGACAATGCGTTTCTCACTGTTACATGCATTTGAATGGGAAACTCGCCTGAAACAAAGTATAGGTTTTCATTATGTGAATAATTTTAAAATCTTAGCTCAAACGGCTTCAAAACCTGTTTGCCCAGCACGGGGATATTGAGTTCTATAAGATAAAGCCATAAACATGTTTGTCTGAGTCTTCTATCAAACGTTACAGCGATTTATATGAAGTTGTACAAAAATGCTTTCTTTCGCCAAGACAGTGTGTTTCTCACTGTTACATGCATTTGAATGGGAAACTCGCCTGAGACAAAGTATAGGTTTTCATTATGTGAATAATTTTAAAATCTTAGCTCAAACGGCTTCAAAACCTGTTTGCCCAGCACGGGGATATTGAGTTCTATAAGATAAAGCCATAAACATGTTTGTCTGAGTCTTCTATCAAAAGTTACAGCGATTTATATGAAGTTGTACAAAAATGCTTTCTTTCGCCAAGACAGTGTGTTTCTCACTGTTACATGCATTTGAATGGGAAACTCGCCTGAGACAAAGTATAGGTTTTCATTATGTGAATAATTTTAAAATCTTAGCTCAAACGGCTTCAAAACCTGTTTGCCCAGCACGGGGATATTGAGTTCTATAAGATAAAGCCATAAACATGTTTGTCTGAGTCTTCTATCAAAAGTTACAGCGATTTATATGAAGTTGTACAAAAATGCTTTCTTTCGCCAAGACAGTGTGTTTCTCACTGTTACATGCATTTGAATGGGAAACTCGCCTGAGACAAAGTATAGGTTTTCATTATGTGAATAATTTTAAAATCTTAGCTCAAACGGCTGCAAAACCTGTTTGCCCAGCACGGGGATATTGAGTTCTATAAGATAAAGCCATAAACATGTGTTTCTGAGTCTTCTATCAAAAGTTACAGCGATTTATATGAAGTTGTTCAAAAGCGCTTTATTTCGCCAAGACAATGCGTTTCTCACTGTTACATGCATTTGAATGGGAAACTCGCCTGAAACAAAGTATAGGTTTTCATTATGTGAATAATTTTAAAATCTTAGCTCAAACGGCTGCAAAACCTGTTTGCCCAGCACGGGGATATTGAGTTCTATAAGATAAAGCCATAAACATGTTTGTCTGAGTCTTCTATCAAAAGTTACAGCGATTTATATGAAGTTGTACAAAAATGCTTTCTTTCGCCAAGACAGTGTGTTTCTTACTGTTACATGCATTTGAATGGGAAACTCGCCCGAGACAAAGTATAGGTTTTCATTATGTGAATAATTTTAAAATCTTAGCTCAAACGGCTGCAAAACCTGTTTGCCCAGCACGGGGATATTGAGTTCTATAAGATAAAGCCATAAACATGTGTTTCTGAGTCTTCTATCAAAAGTTACAGCGATTTATATGAAGTTGTTCAAAAGCGCTTTATTTCGCCAAGACAATGCGTTTCTCACTGTTACATGCATTTGAATGGGAAACTCGCCCGAGACAAAGTATAGGTTTTCATTATGTGAATAATTTTAAAATCTTAGCTCAAACGGCTGCAAAACCTGTTTGCCCAGCACGGGGATATTGAGTTCTATAAGATAAAGCCATAAACATGTGTTTCTGAGTCTTCTATCAAAAGTTACAGCGATTTATATGAAGTTGTTCAAAAGCGCTTTATTTCGCCAAGACAATGCGTTTCTCACTGTTACATGCATTTGAATGGGAAACTCGCCTGAAACAAAGTATAGGTTTTCATTATGTGAATAATTTTAAAATCTTAGCTCAAACGGCTGCAAAACCTGTTTGCCCAGCACGGGATATTGAGTTCTATAAGATAAAGCCATAAACATGTGTTTCTGAGTCTTCTATCAAAAGTTACAGCGATTTATATGAAGTTGTACGAAAACGCTTTATTTCGCCAAGACAATGCGTTTCTCACTGTTACATGCATTTGAATGGGAAACTCACCTGAAACAAAGTATAGGTTTTCATTATGTGAATAATTTTAAAATCTTAGCTCAAACGGCTGCAAAACCTGTTTGCCCAGCACGGGGATATTGAGTTCTATAAGATAAAGCCATAAACATGTGTTTCTGAGTCTTCTATCAAAAGTTACAGCGATTTATATGAAGTTGTACAAAAATGCTTTCTTTCGCCAAGACAGTGTGTTTCTCACTGTTACATGCATTTGAATGGGAAACTCGCCCGAGACAAAGTATAGGTTTTCATTATGTGAATAATTTTAAAATCTTAGCTCAAACGGCTGCAAAACCTGTTTGCCCAGCACGGGGATATTGAGTTCTATAAGATAAAGCCATAAACATGTTTGTCTGAGTCTTCTATCAAAAGTTACAGCGATTTATATGAAGTTGTACAAAAATGCTTTCTTTCGCCAAGACAGTGTGTTTCTCACTGTTACATGCATTTGAATGGGAAACTCGCCTGAGACAAAGTATAGGTTTTCATTATGTGAATAATTTTAAAATCTTAGCTCAAACGGCTGCAAAACCTGTTTACCCAGCACGGGGATATTGAGTTCTATAAGATAAAGCCATAAACACGTGTTTCTGAGTCTTCTATCAAAAGTTACAGCGATTTATATGAAGTTGTACAAAAATGCTTTTTTTCGCCAAGACAGTGTGTTTCTCACTGTTACATGCATTTGAATGGGAAACTCGCCCGAGACAAAGTATAGGTTTTCATTATGTGAATAATTTTAAAATCTTAGCTCAAACAGCTGCAAAACCTGTTTGCCCAGCACGGGGATATTGAGTTCTATAAGATAAAGCCATAAACATGTGTTTCTGAGTCTTCTATCAAAAGTTACAGCGATTTATATGAAGTTGTTCAAAAGCGCTTTATTTCGCCAAGACAATGCGTTTCTCACTGTTACATGCATTTGAATGGGAAACTCGCCTGAAACAAAGTATAGGTTTTCATTATGTGAATAATTTTAAAATCTTAGCTCAAACGGCTGCAAAACCTGTTTGCCCAGCACGGGGATATTGAGTTCTATAAGATAAAGCCATAAACATGTTTGTCTGAGTCTTCTATCAAAAGTTACAGCGATTTATATGAAGTTGTACAAAAATGCTTTCTTTCGCCAAGACAGTGTGTTTCTCACTGTTACATGCATTTGAATGGGAAACTCGCCTGAAACAAAGTATAGGTTTTCATTATGTGAATAATTTTAAAATCTTAGCTCAAACGGCTGCAAAACCTGTTTGCCCAGCACGGGGATATTGAGTTCTATAAGATAAAGCCATAAACATGTTTGTCTGAGTCTTCTATCAAAAGTTACAGCGATTTATATGAAGTTGTACAAAAATGCTTTCTTTCGCCAAGACAGTGTGTTTCTCACTGTTACATGCATTTGAATGGGAAACTCGCCCGAGACAAAGTATAGGTTTTCATTATGTGAATAATTTTAAAATCTTAGCTCAAACGGCTGCAAAACCTGTTTGCCCAGCACGGGGATATTGAGTTCTATAAGATAAAGCCATAAACATGTGTTTCTGAGTCTTCTATCAAAAGTTACAGCGATTTATATGAAGTTGTTCAAAAGCGCTTTATTTCGCCAAGACAATGCGTTTCTCACTGTTACATGCATTTGAATGGGAAACTCGCCTGAAACAAAGTATAGGTTTTCATTATGTGAATAATTTTAAAATCTTAGCTCAAACGGCTGCAAAACCTGTTTGCCCAGCACGGGGATATTGAGTTATATAAGATAAAGCCATAAACATGTGTTTCTGAGTCTTCTATCAAAAGTTACAGCGATTTATATGAAGTTGTACAAAAATGCTTTCTTTCGCCAAGACAGTGTGTTTCTTACTGTTACATGCATTTGAATGGGAAACTCGCCCGAGACAAAGTATAGGTTTTCATTATGTGAATAATTTTAAAATCTTAGCTCAAACGGCTGCAAAACCTGTTTGCCCAGCACGGGGATATTGAGTTCTATAAGATAAAGCCATAAACATGTGTTTCTGAGTCTTCTATCAAAAGTTACAGCGATTTATATGAAGTTGTTCAAAAGCGCTTTATTTCGCCAAGACAATGCGTTTCTCACTGTTACATGCATTTGAATGGGAAACTCGCCCGAGACAAAGTATAGGTTTTCATTATGTGAATAATTTTAAAATCTTAGCTCAAACGGCTGCAAAACCTGTTTGCCCAGCACGGGGATATTGAGTTCTATAAGATAAAGCCATAAACATGTGTTTCTGAGTCTTCTATCAAAAGTTACAGCGATTTATATGAAGTTGTTCAAAAGCGCTTTATTTCGCCAAGACAATGCGTTTCTCACTGTTACATGCATTTGAATGGGAAACTCGCCTGAAACAAAGTATAGGTTTTCATTATGTGAATAATTTTAAAATCTTAGCTCAAACGGCTGCAAAACCTGTTTGCCCAGCACGGGATATTGAGTTCTATAAGATAAAGCCATAAACATGTGTTTCTGAGTCTTCTATCAAAAGTTACAGCGATTTATATGAAGTTGTACGAAAACGCTTTATTTCGCCAAGACAATGCGTTTCTCACTGTTACATGCATTTGAATGGGAAACTCACCTGAAACAAAGTATAGGTTTTCATTATGTGAATAATTTTAAAATCTTAGCTCAAACGGCTGCAAAACCTGTTTGCCCAGCACGGGGATATTGAGTTCTATAAGATAAAGCCATAAACATGTGTTTCTGAGTCTTCTATCAAAAGTTACAGCGATTTATATGAAGTTGTACAAAAATGCTTTCTTTCGCCAAGACAGTGTGTTTCTCACTGTTACATGCATTTGAATGGGAAACTCGCCCGAGACAAAGTATAGGTTTTCATTATGTGAATAATTTTAAAATCTTAGCTCAAACGGCTGCAAAACCTGTTTGCCCAGCACGGGGATATTGAGTTCTATAAGATAAAGCCATAAACATGTTTGTCTGAGTCTTCTATCAAAAGTTACAGCGATTTATATGAAGTTGTACAAAAATGCTTTCTTTCGCCAAGACAGTGTGTTTCTCACTGTTACATGCATTTGAATGGGAAACTCGCCTGAGACAAAGTATAGGTTTTCATTATGTGAATAATTTTAAAATCTTAGCTCAAACGGCTGCAAAACCTGTTTACCCAGCACGGGGATATTGAGTTCTATAAGATAAAGCCATAAACACGTGTTTCTGAGTCTTCTATCAAAAGTTACAGCGATTTATATGAAGTTGTACAAAAATGCTTTTTTTCGCCAAGACAGTGTGTTTCTCACTGTTACATGCATTTGAATGGGAAACTCGCCCGAGACAAAGTATAGGTTTTCATTATGTGAATAATTTTAAAATCTTAGCTCAAACAGCTGCAAAACCTGTTTGCCCAGCACGGGGATATTGAGTTCTATAAGATAAAGCCATAAACATGTGTTTCTGAGTCTTCTATCAAAAGTTACAGCGATTTATATGAAGTTGTTCAAAAGCGCTTTATTTCGCCAAGACAATGCGTTTCTCACTGTTACATGCATTTGAATGGGAAACTCGCCTGAAACAAAGTATAGGTTTTCATTATGTGAATAATTTTAAAATCTTAGCTCAAACGGCTGCAAAACCTGTTTGCCCAGCACGGGGATATTGAGTTCTATAAGATAAAGCCATAAACATGTTTGTCTGAGTCTTCTATCAAAAGTTACAGCGATTTATATGAAGTTGTACAAAAATGCTTTCTTTCGCCAAGACAGTGTGTTTCTCACTGTTACATGCATTTGAATGGGAAACTCGCCTGAAACAAAGTATAGGTTTTCATTATGTGAATAATTTTAAAATCTTAGCTCAAACGGCTGCAAAACCTGTTTGCCCAGCACGGGGATATTGAGTTCTATAAGATAAAGCCATAAACATGTTTGTCTGAGTCTTCTATCAAAAGTTACAGCGATTTATATGAAGTTGTACAAAAATGCTTTCTTTCGCCAAGACAGTGTGTTTCTCACTGTTACATGCATTTGAATGGGAAACTCGCCCGAGACAAAGTATAGGTTTTCATTATGTGAATAATTTTAAAATCTTAGCTCAAACGGCTGCAAAACCTGTTTGCCCAGCACGGGGATATTGAGTTCTATAAGATAAAGCCATAAACATGTGTTTCTGAGTCTTCTATCAAAAGTTACAGCGATTTATATGAAGTTGTTCAAAAGCGCTTTATTTCGCCAAGACAATGCGTTTCTCACTGTTACATGCATTTGAATGGGAAACTCGCCTGAAACAAAGTATAGGTTTTCATTATGTGAATAATTTTAAAATCTTAGCTCAAACGGCTGCAAAACCTGTTTGCCCAGCACGGGGATATTGAGTTATATAAGATAAAGCCATAAACATGTGTTTCTGAGTCTTCTATCAAAAGTTACAGCGATTTATATGAAGTTGTACAAAAATGCTTTCTTTCGCCAAGACAGTGTGTTTCTCACTGTTACATGCATTTGAATGGGAAACTCGCCTGAGACAAAGTATAGGTTTTCATTATGTGAATAATTTTAAAATCGTAGCTCAAACGGCTGCAAAACCTGTTTGCCCAGCACGGGGATATTGAGTTATATAAGATAAAGCCAAAAACATGTGTTTCTGAGTCTTCTATCAAAAGTTACAGCGATTTATATGAAGTTGTTCAAAAGCGCTTTATTTCGCCAAGACAATGCGTTTCTCACTGTTACATGCATTTGAATGGGAAACTCGCCTGAAACAAAGTATAGGTTTTCATTATGTGAATAATTTTAAAATCTTAGCTCAAACGGCTGCAAAACCTGTTTGCCCAGCACGGGGATATTGAGTTCTATAAGATAAAGCCATAAACATGTGTTTCTGAGTCTTCTATCAAAAGTTACAGCGATTTATATGAAGTTGTTCAAAAGCGCTTTATTTCGCCAAGACAGTGCGTTTCTCACTGTTACATGCATTTGAATGGGAAACTCGCCTGAAACAAAGTATAGGTTTTCATTATGTGAATAATTTTAAAATCTTAGCTCAAACGGCTGCAAAACCTGTTTGCCCAGCACGGGGATATTGAGTTATATAAGATAAAGCCATAAACATGTGTTTCTGAGTCTTCTATCAAAAGTTACAGCGATTTATATGAAGTTGTACAAAAATGCTTTCTTTCGCCAAGACAGTGTGTTTCTCACTGTTACATGCATTTGAATGGGAAACTCGCCTGAGACAAAGTATAGGTTTTCATTATGTGAATAATTTTAAAATCGTAGCTCAAACGGCTGCAAAACCTGTTTGCCCAGCACGGGGATATTGAGTTATATAAGATAAAGCCAAAAACATGTGTTTCTGAGTCTTCTATCAAAAGTTACAGCGATTTATATGAAGTTGTTCAAAAGCGCTTTATTTCGCCAAGACAATGCGTTTCTCACTGTTACATGCATTTGAATGGGAAACTCGCCTGAAACAAAGTATAGGTTTTCATTATGTGAATAATTTTAAAATCTTAGCTCAAACGGCTGCAAAACCTGTTTGCCCAGCACGGGGATATTGAGTTCTATAAGATAAAGCCATAAACATGTGTTTCTGAGTCTTCTATCAAAAGTTACAGCGATTTATATGAAGTTGTTCAAAAGCGCTTTATTTCGCCAAGACAGTGCGTTTCTCACTGTTACATGCATTTGAATGGGAAACTCGCCTGAAACAAAGTATAGGTTTTCATTATGTGAATAATTTTAAAATCTTAGCTCAAACGGCTGCAAAACCTGTTTGCCCAGCACGGGGATATTGAGTTCTATAAGATAAAGCCATAAACACGTGTTTCTGAGTCTTCTATCAAAAGTTACAGCGATTTATATGAAGTTGTACAAAAATGCTTTCTTTCGCCAAGACGATGCGTTTCTCACTGTTACATGCATTTGAATGGGAAACTCGCCTGAAACAAAGTATAGGTTTTCATTATGTGAATAATTTTAAAATCTTAGCTCAAACGGCTGCAAAACCTGTTTGCCCAGCACGGGGATATTGAGTTCTATAAGATAAAGCCATAAACATGTTTGTCTGAGTCTTCTATCAAAAGTTACAGCGATTTATATGAAGTTGTACAAAAATGCTTTCTTTCGCCAAGACGATGCGTTTCTCACTGTTACATGCATTTGAATGGGAAACTCGCCTGAAACAAAGTATAGGTTTTCATTATGTGAATAATTTTAAAATCTTAGCTCAAACGGCTGCAAAACCTGTTTGCCCAGCACGGGATATTGAGTTCTATAAGATAAAGCCATAAACACGTGTTTCTGAGTCTTCTATCAAAAGTTACAGCGATTTATATGAAGTTGTACGAAAACGCTTTATTTCGCCAAGACAATGCGTTTCTCACTGTTACATGCATTTGAATGGGAAACTCACCTGAAACAAAGTATAGGTTTTCATTATGTGAATAATTTTAAAATCTTAGCTCAAACGGCTGCAAAACCTGTTTGCCCAGCACGGGGATATTGAGTTCTATAAGATAAAGCCATAAACATGTGTTTCTGAGTCTTCTATCAAAAGTTACAGCGATTTATATGAAGTTGTACAAAAATGCTTTCTTTCGCCAAGACAGTGTGTTTCTCACTGTTACATGCATTTGAATGGGAAACTCGCCCGAGACAAAGTATAGGTTTTCATTATGTGAATAATTTTAAAATCTTAGCTCAAACGGCTGCAAAACCTGTTTGCCCAACACGGGGATATTGAGTTCTATAAGATAAAGCCATAAACATGTGTTTCTGAGTCTTCTATCAAAAGTTACAGCGATTTATATGAAGTTGTTCAAAAGCGCTTTATTTCGCCAAGACAATGCGTTTCTCACTGTTACATGCATTTGAATGGGAAACTCGCCTGAAACAAAGTATAGGTTTTCATTATGTGAATAATTTTAAAATCTTAGCTCAAACGGCTGCAAAACCTGTTTGCCCAGCACGGGGATATTGAGTTCTATAAGATAAAGCCATAAACACGTGTTTCTGAGTCTTCTATCAAAAGTTACAGCGATTTATATGAAGTTGTACAAAAATGCTTTCTTTCGCCAAGACGATGCGTTTCTCACTGTTACATGCATTTGAATGGGAAACTCGCCTGAAACAAAGTATAGGTTTTCATTATGTGAATAATTTTAAAATCTTAGCTCAAACGGCTGCAAAACCTGTTTGCCCAGCACGGGGATATTGAGTTCTATAAGATAAAGCCATAAACATGTTTGTCTGAGTCTTCTATCAAAAGTTACAGCGATTTATATGAAGTTGTACAAAAATGCTTTCTTTCGCCAAGACGATGCGTTTCTCACTGTTACATGCATTTGAATGGGAAACTCGCCTGAAACAAAGTATAGGTTTTCATTATGTGAATAATTTTAAAATCTTAGCTCAAACGGCTGCAAAACCTGTTTGCCCAGCACGGGATATTGAGTTCTATAAGATAAAGCCATAAACATGTGTTTCTGAGTCTTCTATCAAAAGTTACAGCGATTTATATGAAGTTGTACGAAAACGCTTTATTTCGCCAAGACAATGCGTTTCTCACTGTTACATGCATTTGAATGGGAAACTCACCTGAAACAAAGTATAGGTTTTCATTATGTGAATAATTTTAAAATCTTAGCTCAAACGGCTGCAAAACCTGTTTGCCCAGCACGGGGATATTGAGTTCTATAAGATAAAGCCATAAACATGTGTTTCTGAGTCTTCTATCAAAAGTTACAGCGATTTATATGAAGTTGTACAAAAATGCTTTCTTTCGCCAAGACAGTGTGTTTCTCACTGTTACATGCATTTGAATGGGAAACTCGCCTGAGACAAAGTATAGGTTTTCATTATGTGAATAATTTTAAAATCGTAGCTCAAACGGCTGCAAAACCTGTTTGCCCAGCACGGGGATATTGAGTTCTATAAGATAAAGCCATAAACATGTGTTTCTGAGTCTTCTATCAAAAGTTACAGCGATTTATATGAAGTTGTTCAAAAGCGCTTTATTTCGCCAAGACAATGCGTTTCTCACTGTTACATGCATTTGAATGGGAAACTCGCCTGAAACAAAGTATAGGTTTTCATTATGTGAATAATTTTAAAATCTTAGCTCAAACGGCTGCAAAACCTGTTTGCCCAGCACGGGGATATTGAGTTCTATAAGATAAAGCCATAAACATGTTTGTCTGAGTCTTCTATCAAAAGTTACAGCGATTTATATGAAGTTGTTCAAAAGCGCTTTATTTCGCCAAGACAATGCGTTTCTCACTGTTACATGCATTTGAATGGGAAACTCGCCTGAAACAAAGTATAGGTTTTCATTATGTGAATAATTTTAAAATCTTAGCTCAAACGGCTGCAAAACCTGTTTGCCCAGCACGGGGATATTGAGTTCTATAAGATAAAGCCATAAACATGTTTGTCTGAGTCTTCTATCAAAAGTTACAGCGATTTATATGAAGTTGTACAAAAATGCTTTCTTTCGCCAAGACAGTGTGTTTCTCACTGTTACATGCATTTGAATGGGAAACTCGCCTGAGACAAAGTATAGGTTTTCATTATGTGAATAATTTTAAAATCTTAGCTCAAACGGCTGCAAAACCTGTTTACCCAGCACGGGGATATTGAGTTCTATAAGATAAAGCCATAAACATGTGTTTCTGAGTCTTCTATCAAAAGTTACAGCGATTTATATGAAGTTGTTCAAAAGCGCTTTATTTCGCCAAGACAATGCGTTTCTCACTGTTACATGCATTTGAATGGGAAACTCGCCTGAAACAAAGTATAGGTTTTCATTATGTGAATAATTTTAAAATCTTAGCTCAAACGGCTTCAAAACCTGTTTGCCCAGCACGGGGATATTGAGTTCTATAAGATAAAGCCATAAACATGTTTGTCTGAGTCTTCTATCAAAAGTTACAGCGATTTATATGAAGTTGTACAAAAATGCTTTCTTTCGCCAAGACAGTGTGTTTCTCACTGTTACATGCATTTGAATGGGAAACTCGCCTGAGACAAAGTATAGGTTTTCATTATGTGAATAATTTTAAAATCTTAGCTCAAACGGCTGCAAAACCTGTTTGCCCAGCACGGGGATATTGAGTTCTATAAGATAAAGCCATAAACATGTGTTTCTGAGTCTTCTATCAAAAGTTACAGCGATTTATATGAAGTTGTTCAAAAGCGCTTTATTTCGCCAAGACAATGCGTTTCTCACTGTTACATGCATTTGAATGGGAAACTCGCCTGAAACAAAGTATAGGTTTTCATTATGTGAATAATTTTAAAATCTTAGCTCAAACGGCTGCAAAACCTGTTTGCCCAGCACGGGGATATTGAGTTCTATAAGATAAAGCCATAAACATGTTTGTCTGAGTCTTCTATCAAAAGTTACAGCGATTTATATGAAGTTGTACAAAAATGCTTTCTTTCGCCAAGACAGTGTGTTTCTCACTGTTACATGCATTTGAATGGGAAACTCGCCTGAGACAAAGTATAGGTTTTCATTATGTGAATAATTTTAAAATCTTAGCTCAAACGGCTGCAAAACCTGTTTACCCAGCACGGGGATATTGAGTTCTATAAGATAAAGCCATAAACATGTGTTTCTGAGTCTTCTATCAAAAGTTACAGCGATTTATATGAAGTTGTTCAAAAGCGCTTTATTTCGCCAAGACAATGCGTTTCTCACTGTTACATGCATTTGAATGGGAAACTCGCCTGAAACAAAGTATAGGTTTTCATTATGTGAATAATTTTAAAATCTTAGCTCAAACGGCTTCAAAACCTGTTTGCCCAGCACGGGGATATTGAGTTCTATAAGATAAAGCCATAAACATGTTTGTCTGAGTCTTCTATCAAACGTTACAGCGATTTATATGAAGTTGTACAAAAATGCTTTCTTTCGCCAAGACAGTGTGTTTCTCACTGTTACATGCATTTGAATGGGAAACTCGCCTGAGACAAAGTATAGGTTTTCATTATGTGAATAATTTTAAAATCTTAGCTCAAACGGCTTCAAAACCTGTTTGCCCAGCACGGGGATATTGAGTTCTATAAGATAAAGCCATAAACATGTTTGTCTGAGTCTTCTATCAAAAGTTACAGCGATTTATATGAAGTTGTACAAAAATGCTTTCTTTCGCCAAGACAGTGTGTTTCTCACTGTTACATGCATTTGAATGGGAAACTCGCCTGAGACAAAGTATAGGTTTTCATTATGTGAATAATTTTAAAATCTTAGCTCAAACGGCTGCAAAACCTGTTTGCCCAGCACGGGGATATTGAGTTCTATAAGATAAAGCCATAAACATGTGTTTCTGAGTCTTCTATCAAAAGTTACAGCGATTTATATGAAGTTGTTCAAAAGCGCTTTATTTCGCCAAGACAATGCGTTTCTCACTGTTACATGCATTTGAATGGGAAACTCGCCTGAAACAAAGTATAGGTTTTCATTATGTGAATAATTTTAAAATCTTAGCTCAAACGGCTGCAAAACCTGTTTGCCCAGCACGGGGATATTGAGTTCTATAAGATAAAGCCATAAACATGTTTGTCTGAGTCTTCTATCAAAAGTTACAGCGATTTATATGAAGTTGTACAAAAATGCTTTCTTTCGCCAAGACAGTGTGTTTCTCACTGTTACATGCATTTGAATGGGAAACTCGCCCGAGACAAAGTATAGGTTTTCATTATGTGAATAATTTTAAAATCTTAGCTCAAACGGCTGCAAAACCTGTTTGCCCAGCACGGGGATATTGAGTTCTATAAGATAAAGCCATAAACATGTGTTTCTGAGTCTTCTATCAAAAGTTACAGCGATTTATATGAAGTTGTTCAAAAGCGCTTTATTTCGCCAAGACAATGCGTTTCTCACTGTTACATGCATTTGAATGGGAAACTCGCCCGAGACAAAGTATAGGTTTTCATTATGTGAATAATTTTAAAATCTTAGCTCAAACGGCTGCAAAACCTGTTTGCCCAGCACGGGGATATTGAGTTCTATAAGATAAAGCCATAAACATGTGTTTCTGAGTCTTCTATCAAAAGTTACAGCGATTTATATGAAGTTGTTCAAAAGCGCTTTATTTCGCCAAGACAATGCGTTTCTCACTGTTACATGCATTTGAATGGGAAACTCGCCTGAAACAAAGTATAGGTTTTCATTATGTGAATAATTTTAAAATCTTAGCTCAAACGGCTGCAAAACCTGTTTGCCCAGCACGGGGATATTGAGTTCTATAAGATAAAGCCATAAACATGTTTGTCTGAGTCTTCTATCAAAAGTTACAGCGATTTATATGAAGTTGTTCAAAAGCGCTTTATTTCGCCAAGACAATGCGTTTCTCACTGTTACATGCATTTGAATGGGAAACTCGCCTGAAACAAAGTATAGGTTTTCATTATGTGAATAATTTTAAAATCTTAGCTCAAACGGCTGCAAAACCTGTTTGCCCAGCACGGGGATATTGAGTTCTATAAGATAAAGCCATAAACATGTTTGTCTGAGTCTTCTATCAAAAGTTACAGCGATTTATATGAAGTTGTACAAAAATGCTTTCTTTCGCCAAGACAGTGTGTTTCTCACTGTTACATGCATTTGAATGGGAAACTCGCCTGAGACAAAGTATAGGTTTTCATTATGTGAATAATTTTAAAATCTTAGCTCAAACGGCTGCAAAACCTGTTTACCCAGCACGGGGATATTGAGTTCTATAAGATAAAGCCATAAACATGTGTTTCTGAGTCTTCTATCAAAAGTTACAGCGATTTATATGAAGTTGTTCAAAAGCGCTTTATTTCGCCAAGACAATGCGTTTCTCACTGTTACATGCATTTGAATGGGAAACTCGCCTGAAACAAAGTATAGGTTTTCATTATGTGAATAATTTTAAAATCTTAGCTCAAACGGCTTCAAAACCTGTTTGCCCAGCACGGGGATATTGAGTTCTATAAGATAAAGCCATAAACATGTTTGTCTGAGTCTTCTATCAAACGTTACAGCGATTTATATGAAGTTGTACAAAAATGCTTTCTTTCGCCAAGACAGTGTGTTTCTCACTGTTACATGCATTTGAATGGGAAACTCGCCTGAGACAAAGTATAGGTTTTCATTATGTGAATAATTTTAAAATCTTAGCTCAAACGGCTTCAAAACCTGTTTGCCCAGCACGGGGATATTGAGTTCTATAAGATAAAGCCATAAACATGTTTGTCTGAGTCTTCTATCAAACGTTACAGCGATTTATATGAAGTTGTACAAAAATGCTTTCTTTCGCCAAGACAGTGTGTTTCTCACTGTTACATGCATTTGAATGGGAAACTCGCCTGAGACAAAGTATAGGTTTTCATTATGTGAATAATTTTAAAATCTTAGCTCAAACGGCTTCAAAACCTGTTTGCCCAGCACGGGGATATTGAGTTCTATAAGATAAAGCCATAAACATGTTTGTCTGAGTCTTCTATCAAAAGTTACAGCGATTTATATGAAGTTGTACAAAAATGCTTTCTTTCGCCAAGACAGTGTGTTTCTCACTGTTACATGCATTTGAATGGGAAACTCGCCTGAGACAAAGTATAGGTTTTCATTATGTGAATAATTTTAAAATCTTAGCTCAAACGGCTTCAAAACCTGTTTGCCCAGCACGGGGATATTGAGTTCTATAAGATAAAGCCATAAACATGTTTGTCTGAGTCTTCTATCAAAAGTTACAGCGATTTATATGAAGTTGTACAAAAATGCTTTCTTTCGCCAAGACAGTGTGTTTCTCACTGTTACATGCATTTGAATGGGAAACTCGCCTGAGACAAAGTATAGGTTTTCATTATGTGAATAATTTTAAAATCTTAGCTCAAACGGCTGCAAAACCTGTTTGCCCAGCACGGGGATATTGAGTTCTATAAGATAAAGCCATAAACATGTGTTTCTGAGTCTTCTATCAAAAGTTACAGCGATTTATATGAAGTTGTTCAAAAGCGCTTTATTTCGCCAAGACAATGCGTTTCTCACTGTTACATGCATTTGAATGGGAAACTCGCCTGAAACAAAGTATAGGTTTTCATTATGTGAATAATTTTAAAATCTTAGCTCAAACGGCTGCAAAACCTGTTTGCCCAGCACGGGGATATTGAGTTCTATAAGATAAAGCCATAAACATGTTTGTCTGAGTCTTCTATCAAAAGTTACAGCGATTTATATGAAGTTGTACAAAAATGCTTTCTTTCGCCAAGACAGTGTGTTTCTCACTGTTACATGCATTTGAATGGGAAACTCGCCCGAGACAAAGTATAGGTTTTCATTATGTGAATAATTTTAAAATCTTAGCTCAAACGGCTGCAAAACCTGTTTGCCCAGCACGGGGATATTGAGTTCTATAAGATAAAGCCATAAACATGTGTTTCTGAGTCTTCTATCAAAAGTTACAGCGATTTATATGAAGTTGTTCAAAAGCGCTTTATTTCGCCAAGACAATGCGTTTCTCACTGTTACATGCATTTGAATGGGAAACTCGCCCGAGACAAAGTATAGGTTTTCATTATGTGAATAATTTTAAAATCTTAGCTCAAACGGCTGCAAAACCTGTTTGCCCAGCACGGGGATATTGAGTTCTATAAGATAAAGCCATAAACATGTGTTTCTGAGTCTTCTATCAAAAGTTACAGCGATTTATATGAAGTTGTTCAAAAGCGCTTTATTTCGCCAAGACAATGCGTTTCTCACTGTTACATGCATTTGAATGGGAAACTCGCCTGAAACAAAGTATAGGTTTTCATTATGTGAATAATTTTAAAATCTTAGCTCAAACGGCTGCAAAACCTGTTTGCCCAGCACGGGATATTGAGTTCTATAAGATAAAGCCATAAACATGTGTTTCTGAGTCTTCTATCAAAAGTTACAGCGATTTATATGAAGTTGTACGAAAACGCTTTATTTCGCCAAGACAATGCGTTTCTCACTGTTACATGCATTTGAATGGGAAACTCACCTGAAACAAAGTATAGGTTTTCATTATGTGAATAATTTTAAAATCTTAGCTCAAACGGCTGCAAAACCTGTTTGCCCAGCACGGGGATATTGAGTTCTATAAGATAAAGCCATAAACATGTGTTTCTGAGTCTTCTATCAAAAGTTACAGCGATTTATATGAAGTTGTTCAAAAGCGCTTTATTTCGCCAAGACAATGCGTTTCTCACTGTTACATGCATTTGAATGGGAAACTCGCCTGAAACAAAGTATAGGTTTTCATTATGTGAATAATTTTAAAATCTTAGCTCAAACGGCTGCAAAACCTGTTTGCCCAGCACGGGGATATTGAGTTCTATAAGATAAAGCCATAAACATGTTTGTCTGAGTCTTCTATCAAAAGTTACAGCGATTTATATGAAGTTGTACAAAAATGCTTTCTTTCGCCAAGACAGTGTGTTTCTCACTGTTACATGCATTTGAATGGGAAACTCGCCTGAGACAAAGTATAGGTTTTCATTATGTGAATAATTTTAAAATCTTAGCTCAAACGGCTGCAAAACCTGTTTACCCAGCACGGGGATATTGAGTTCTATAAGATAAAGCCATAAACACGTGTTTCTGAGTCTTCTATCAAAAGTTACAGCGATTTATATGAAGTTGTACAAAAATGCTTTTTTTCGCCAAGACAGTGTGTTTCTCACTGTTACATGCATTTGAATGGGAAACTCGCCCGAGACAAAGTATAGGTTTTCATTATGTGAATAATTTTAAAATCTTAGCTCAAACAGCTGCAAAACCTGTTTGCCCAGCACGGGGATATTGAGTTCTATAAGATAAAGCCATAAACATGTGTTTCTGAGTCTTCTATCAAAAGTTACAGCGATTTATATGAAGTTGTTCAAAAGCGCTTTATTTCGCCAAGACAATGCGTTTCTCACTGTTACATGCATTTGAATGGGAAACTCGCCTGAAACAAAGTATAGGTTTTCATTATGTGAATAATTTTAAAATCTTAGCTCAAACGGCTGCAAAACCTGTTTGCCCAGCACGGGGATATTGAGTTCTATAAGATAAAGCCATAAACATGTTTGTCTGAGTCTTCTATCAAAAGTTACAGCGATTTATATGAAGTTGTACAAAAATGCTTTCTTTCGCCAAGACAGTGTGTTTCTCACTGTTACATGCATTTGAATGGGAAACTCGCCTGAAACAAAGTATAGGTTTTCATTATGTGAATAATTTTAAAATCTTAGCTCAAACGGCTGCAAAACCTGTTTGCCCAGCACGGGGATATTGAGTTCTATAAGATAAAGCCATAAACATGTTTGTCTGAGTCTTCTATCAAAAGTTACAGCGATTTATATGAAGTTGTACAAAAATGCTTTCTTTCGCCAAGACAGTGTGTTTCTCACTGTTACATGCATTTGAATGGGAAACTCGCCCGAGACAAAGTATAGGTTTTCATTATGTGAATAATTTTAAAATCTTAGCTCAAACGGCTGCAAAACCTGTTTGCCCAGCACGGGGATATTGAGTTCTATAAGATAAAGCCATAAACATGTGTTTCTGAGTCTTCTATCAAAAGTTACAGCGATTTATATGAAGTTGTTCAAAAGCGCTTTATTTCGCCAAGACAATGCGTTTCTCACTGTTACATGCATTTGAATGGGAAACTCGCCTGAAACAAAGTATAGGTTTTCATTATGTGAATAATTTTAAAATCTTAGCTCAAACGGCTGCAAAACCTGTTTGCCCAGCACGGGGATATTGAGTTATATAAGATAAAGCCAAAAACATGTGTTTCTGAGTCTTCTATCAAAAGTTACAGCGATTTATATGAAGTTGTTCAAAAGCGCTTTATTTCGCCAAGACAATGCGTTTCTCACTGTTACATGCATTTGAATGGGAAACTCGCCTGAAACAAAGTATAGGTTTTCATTATGTGAATAATTTTAAAATCTTAGCTCAAACGGCTGCAAAACCTGTTTGCCCAGCACGGGGATATTGAGTTCTATAAGATAAAGCCATAAACATGTGTTTCTGAGTCTTCTATCAAAAGTTACAGCGATTTATATGAAGTTGTTCAAAAGCGCTTTATTTCGCCAAGACAGTGCGTTTCTCACTGTTACATGCATTTGAATGGGAAACTCGCCTGAAACAAAGTATAGGTTTTCATTATGTGAATAATTTTAAAATCTTAGCTCAAACGGCTGCAAAACCTGTTTGCCCAGCACGGGGATATTGAGTTATATAAGATAAAGCCATAAACATGTGTTTCTGAGTCTTCTATCAAAAGTTACAGCGATTTATATGAAGTTGTACAAAAATGCTTTCTTTCGCCAAGACAGTGTGTTTCTCACTGTTACATGCATTTGAATGGGAAACTCGCCTGAGACAAAGTATAGGTTTTCATTATGTGAATAATTTTAAAATCGTAGCTCAAACGGCTGCAAAACCTGTTTGCCCAGCACGGGGATATTGAGTTATATAAGATAAAGCCAAAAACATGTGTTTCTGAGTCTTCTATCAAAAGTTACAGCGATTTATATGAAGTTGTTCAAAAGCGCTTTATTTCGCCAAGACAATGCGTTTCTCACTGTTACATGCATTTGAATGGGAAACTCGCCTGAAACAAAGTATAGGTTTTCATTATGTGAATAATTTTAAAATCTTAGCTCAAACGGCTGCAAAACCTGTTTGCCCAGCACGGGGATATTGAGTTCTATAAGATAAAGCCATAAACATGTGTTTCTGAGTCTTCTATCAAAAGTTACAGCGATTTATATGAAGTTGTTCAAAAGCGCTTTATTTCGCCAAGACAGTGCGTTTCTCACTGTTACATGCATTTGAATGGGAAACTCGCCTGAAACAAAGTATAGGTTTTCATTATGTGAATAATTTTAAAATCTTAGCTCAAACGGCTGCAAAACCTGTTTGCCCAGCACGGGGATATTGAGTTCTATAAGATAAAGCCATAAACACGTGTTTCTGAGTCTTCTATCAAAAGTTACAGCGATTTATATGAAGTTGTACAAAAATGCTTTCTTTCGCCAAGACGATGCGTTTCTCACTGTTACATGCATTTGAATGGGAAACTCGCCTGAAACAAAGTATAGGTTTTCATTATGTGAATAATTTTAAAATCTTAGCTCAAACGGCTGCAAAACCTGTTTGCCCAGCACGGGATATTGAGTTCTATAAGATAAAGCCATAAACATGTGTTTCTGAGTCTTCTATCAAAAGTTACAGCGATTTATATGAAGTTGTACGAAAACGCTTTATTTCGCCAAGACAATGCGTTTCTCACTGTTACATGCATTTGAATGGGAAACTCACCTGAAACAAAGTATAGGTTTTCATTATGTGAATAATTTTAAAATCTTAGCTCAAACGGCTGCAAAACCTGTTTGCCCAGCACGGGGATATTGAGTTCTATAAGATAAAGCCATAAACATGTGTTTCTGAGTCTTCTATCAAAAGTTACAGCGATTTATATGAAGTTGTACAAAAATGCTTTCTTTCGCCAAGACAGTGTGTTTCTCACTGTTACATGCATTTGAATGGGAAACTCGCCCGAGACAAAGTATAGGTTTTCATTATGTGAATAATTTTAAAATCTTAGCTCAAACGGCTGCAAAACCTGTTTGCCCAACACGGGGATATTGAGTTCTATAAGATAAAGCCATAAACATGTGTTTCTGAGTCTTCTATCAAAAGTTACAGCGATTTATATGAAGTTGTTCAAAAGCGCTTTATTTCGCCAAGACAATGCGTTTCTCACTGTTACATGCATTTGAATGGGAAACTCGCCTGAAACAAAGTATAGGTTTTCATTATGTGAATAATTTTAAAATCTTAGCTCAAACGGCTGCAAAACCTGTTTGCCCAGCACGGGGATATTGAGTTCTATAAGATAAAGCCATAAACACGTGTTTCTGAGTCTTCTATCAAAAGTTACAGCGATTTATATGAAGTTGTACAAAAATGCTTTCTTTCGCCAAGACGATGCGTTTCTCACTGTTACATGCATTTGAATGGGAAACTCGCCTGAAACAAAGTATAGGTTTTCATTATGTGAATAATTTTAAAATCTTAGCTCAAACGGCTGCAAAACCTGTTTGCCCAGCACGGGGATATTGAGTTCTATAAGATAAAGCCATAAACATGTTTGTCTGAGTCTTCTATCAAAAGTTACAGCGATTTATATGAAGTTGTACAAAAATGCTTTCTTTCGCCAAGACGATGCGTTTCTCACTGTTACATGCATTTGAATGGGAAACTCGCCTGAAACAAAGTATAGGTTTTCATTATGTGAATAATTTTAAAATCTTAGCTCAAACGGCTGCAAAACCTGTTTGCCCAGCACGGGATATTGAGTTCTATAAGATAAAGCCATAAACATGTGTTTCTGAGTCTTCTATCAAAAGTTACAGCGATTTATATGAAGTTGTACGAAAACGCTTTATTTCGCCAAGACAATGCGTTTCTCACTGTTACATGCATTTGAATGGGAAACTCACCTGAAACAAAGTATAGGTTTTCATTATGTGAATAATTTTAAAATCTTAGCTCAAACGGCTGCAAAACCTGTTTGCCCAGCACGGGGATATTGAGTTCTATAAGATAAAGCCATAAACATGTGTTTCTGAGTCTTCTATCAAAAGTTACAGCGATTTATATGAAGTTGTACAAAAATGCTTTCTTTCGCCAAGACAGTGTGTTTCTCACTGTTACATGCATTTGAATGGGAAACTCGCCCGAGACAAAGTATAGGTTTTCATTATGTGAATAATTTTAAAATCTTAGCTCAAACGGCTGCAAAACCTGTTTGCCCAGCACGGGGATATTGAGTTCTATAAGATAAAGCCATAAACATGTTTGTCTGAGTCTTCTATCAAAAGTTACAGCGATTTATATGAAGTTGTACAAAAATGCTTTCTTTCGCCAAGACAGTGTGTTTCTCACTGTTACATGCATTTGAATGGGAAACTCGCCTGAGACAAAGTATAGGTTTTCATTATGTGAATAATTTTAAAATCTTAGCTCAAACGGCTGCAAAACCTGTTTACCCAGCACGGGGATATTGAGTTCTATAAGATAAAGCCATAAACACGTGTTTCTGAGTCTTCTATCAAAAGTTACAGCGATTTATATGAAGTTGTACAAAAATGCTTTTTTTCGCCAAGACAGTGTGTTTCTCACTGTTACATGCATTTGAATGGGAAACTCGCCCGAGACAAAGTATAGGTTTTCATTATGTGAATAATTTTAAAATCTTAGCTCAAACAGCTGCAAAACCTGTTTGCCCAGCACGGGGATATTGAGTTCTATAAGATAAAGCCATAAACATGTGTTTCTGAGTCTTCTATCAAAAGTTACAGCGATTTATATGAAGTTGTTCAAAAGCGCTTTATTTCGCCAAGACAATGCGTTTCTCACTGTTACATGTATTTGAATGGGAAACTCGCCTGAAACAAAGTATAGGTTTTCATTATGTGAATAATTTTAAAATCTTAGCTCAAACGGCTGCAAAACCTGTTTGCCCAGCACGGGGATATTGAGTTCTATAAGATAAAGCCATAAACATGTTTGTCTGAGTCTTCTATCAAAAGTTACAGCGATTTATATGAAGTTGTACAAAAATGCTTTCTTTCGCCAAGACAGTGTGTTTCTCACTGTTACATGCATTTGAATGGGAAACTCGCCTGAAACAAAGTATAGGTTTTCATTATGTGAATAATTTTAAAATCTTAGCTCAAACGGCTGCAAAACCTGTTTGCCCAGCACGGGGATATTGAGTTCTATAAGATAAAGCCATAAACATGTGTTTCTGAGTCTTCTATCAAAAGTTACAGCGATTTATATGAAGTTGTTCAAAAGCGCTTTATTTCGCCAAGACAATGCGTTTCTCACTGTTACATGCATTTGAATGGGAAACTCGCCTGAAACAAAGTATAGGTTTTCATTATGTGAATAATTTTAAAATCTTAGCTCAAACGGCTGCAAAACCTGTTTGCCCAGCACGGGGATATTGAGTTCTATAAGATAAAGCCATAAACATGTTTGTCTGAGTCTTCTATCAAAAGTTACAGCGATTTATATGAAGTTGTACAAAAATGCTTTCTTTCGCCAAGACAGTGTGTTTCTCACTGTTACATGCATTTGAATGGGAAACTCGCCTGAAACAAAGTATAGGTTTTCATTATGTGAATAATTTTAAAATCTTAGCTCAAACGGCTGCAAAACCTGTTTGCCCAGCACGGGGATATTGAGTTCTATAAGATAAAGCCATAAACATGTTTGTCTGAGTCTTCTATCAAAAGTTACAGCGATTTATATGAAGTTGTACAAAAATGCTTTCTTTCGCCAAGACAGTGTGTTTCTCACTGTTACATGCATTTGAATGGGAAACTCGCCCGAGACAAAGTATAGGTTTTCATTATGTGAATAATTTTAAAATCTTAGCTCAAACGGCTGCAAAACCTGTTTGCCCAGCACGGGGATATTGAGTTCTATAAGATAAAGCCATAAACATGTGTTTCTGAGTCTTCTATCAAAAGTTACAGCGATTTATATGAAGTTGTTCAAAAGCGCTTTATTTCGCCAAGACAATGCGTTTCTCACTGTTACATGCATTTGAATGGGAAACTCGCCTGAAACAAAGTATAGGTTTTCATTATGTGAATAATTTTAAAATCTTAGCTCAAACGGCTGCAAAACCTGTTTGCCCAGCACGGGGATATTGAGTTCTATAAGATAAAGCCATAAACATGTGTTTCTGAGTCTTCTATCAAAAGTTACAGCGATTTATATGAAGTTGTTCAAAAGCGCTTTATTTCGCCAAGACAGTGCGTTTCTCACTGTTACATGCATTTGAATGGGAAACTCGCCTGAAACAAAGTATAGGTTTTCATTATGTGAATAATTTTAAAATCTTAGCTCAAACGGCTGCAAAACCTGTTTGCCCAGCACGGGGATATTGAGTTCTATAAGATAAAGCCATAAACATGTTTGTCTGAGTCTTCTATCAAAAGTTACAGCGATTTATATGAAGTTGTACAAAAATGCTTTCTTTCGCCAAGACGATGCGTTTCTCACTGTTACATGCATTTGAATGGGAAACTCGCCTGAAACAAAGTATAGGTTTTCATTATGTGAATAATTTTAAAATCTTAGCTCAAACGGCTGCAAAACCTGTTTGCCCAGCACGGGGATATTGAGTTCTATAAGATAAAGCCATAAACATGTTTGTCTGAGTCTTCTATCAAAAGTTACAGCGATTTATATGAAGTTGTACAAAAATGCTTTCTTTCGCCAAGACGATGCGTTTCTCACTGTTACATGCATTTGAATGGGAAACTCGCCTGAAACAAAGTATAGGTTTTCATTATGTGAATAATTTTAAAATCTTAGCTCAAACGGCTGCAAAACCTGTTTGCCCAGCACGGGATATTGAGTTCTATAAGATAAAGCCATAAACATGTGTTTCTGAGTCTTCTATCAAAAGTTACAGCGATTTATATGAAGTTGTACGAAAACGCTTTATTTCGCCAAGACAATGCGTTTCTCACTGTTACATGCATTTGAATGGGAAACTCACCTGAAACAAAGTATAGGTTTTCATTATGTGAATAATTTTAAAATCTTAGCTCAAACGGCTGCAAAACCTGTTTGCCCAGCACGGGGATATTGAGTTCTATAAGATAAAGCCATAAACATGTGTTTCTGAGTCTTCTATCAAAAGTTACAGCGATTTATATGAAGTTGTACAAAAATGCTTTCTTTCGCCAAGACAGTGTGTTTCTCACTGTTACATGCATTTGAATGGGAAACTCGCCCGAGACAAAGTATAGGTTTTCATTATGTGAATAATTTTAAAATCTTAGCTCAAACGGCTGCAAAACCTGTTTGCCCAACACGGGGATATTGAGTTCTATAAGATAAAGCCATAAACATGTGTTTCTGAGTCTTCTATCAAAAGTTACAGCGATTTATATGAAGTTGTTCAAAAGCGCTTTATTTCGCCAAGACAATGCGTTTCTCACTGTTACATGCATTTGAATGGGAAACTCGCCTGAAACAAAGTATAGGTTTTCATTATGTGAATAATTTTAAAATCTTAGCTCAAACGGCTGCAAAACCTGTTTGCCCAGCACGGGGATATTGAGTTCTATAAGATAAAGCCATAAACACGTGTTTCTGAGTCTTCTATCAAAAGTTACAGCGATTTATATGAAGTTGTACAAAAATGCTTTCTTTCGCCAAGACGATGCGTTTCTCACTGTTACATGCATTTGAATGGGAAACTCGCCTGAAACAAAGTATAGGTTTTCATTATGTGAATAATTTTAAAATCTTAGCTCAAACGGCTGCAAAACCTGTTTGCCCAGCACGGGGATATTGAGTTCTATAAGATAAAGCCATAAACATGTTTGTCTGAGTCTTCTATCAAAAGTTACAGCGATTTATATGAAGTTGTACAAAAATGCTTTCTTTCGCCAAGACGATGCGTTTCTCACTGTTACATGCATTTGAATGGGAAACTCGCCTGAAACAAAGTATAGGTTTTCATTATGTGAATAATTTTAAAATCTTAGCTCAAACGGCTGCAAAACCTGTTTGCCCAGCACGGGATATTGAGTTCTATAAGATAAAGCCATAAACATGTGTTTCTGAGTCTTCTATCAAAAGTTACAGCGATTTATATGAAGTTGTACGAAAACGCTTTATTTCGCCAAGACAATGCGTTTCTCACTGTTACATGCATTTGAATGGGAAACTCACCTGAAACAAAGTATAGGTTTTCATTATGTGAATAATTTTAAAATCTTAGCTCAAACGGCTGCAAAACCTGTTTGCCCAGCACGGGGATATTGAGTTCTATAAGATAAAGCCATAAACATGTGTTTCTGAGTCTTCTATCAAAAGTTACAGCGATTTATATGAAGTTGTACAAAAATGCTTTCTTTCGCCAAGACAGTGTGTTTCTCACTGTTACATGCATTTGAATGGGAAACTCGCCCGAGACAAAGTATAGGTTTTCATTATGTGAATAATTTTAAAATCTTAGCTCAAACGGCTGCAAAACCTGTTTGCCCAGCACGGGGATATTGAGTTCTATAAGATAAAGCCATAAACATGTGTTTCTGAGTCTTCTATCAAAAGTTACAGCGATTTATATGAAGTTGTTCAAAAGCGCTTTATTTCGCCAAGACAATGCGTTTCTCACTGTTACATGCATTTGAATGGGAAACTCGCCTGAAACAAAGTATAGGTTTTCATTATGTGAATAATTTTAAAATCTTAGCTCAAACGGCTGCAAAACCTGTTTGCCCAGCACGGGGATATTGAGTTCTATAAGATAAAGCCATAAACATGTTTGTCTGAGTCTTCTATCAAAAGTTACAGCGATTTATATGAAGTTGTACAAAAATGCTTTCTTTCGCCAAGACAGTGTGTTTCTCACTGTTACATGCATTTGAATGGGAAACTCGCCTGAGACAAAGTATAGGTTTTCATTATGTGAATAATTTTAAAATCTTAGCTCAAACGGCTGCAAAACCTGTTTACCCAGCACGGGGATATTGAGTTCTATAAGATAAAGCCATAAACACGTGTTTCTGAGTCTTCTATCAAAAGTTACAGCGATTTATATGAAGTTGTACAAAAATGCTTTTTTTCGCCAAGACAGTGTGTTTCTCACTGTTACATGCATTTGAATGGGAAACTCGCCCGAGACAAAGTATAGGTTTTCATTATGTGAATAATTTTAAAATCTTAGCTCAAACAGCTGCAAAACCTGTTTGCCCAGCACGGGGATATTGAGTTCTATAAGATAAAGCCATAAACATGTGTTTCTGAGTCTTCTATCAAAAGTTACAGCGATTTATATGAAGTTGTTCAAAAGCGCTTTATTTCGCCAAGACAATGCGTTTCTCACTGTTACATGCATTTGAATGGGAAACTCGCCTGAAACAAAGTATAGGTTTTCATTATGTGAATAATTTTAAAATCTTAGCTCAAACGGCTGCAAAACCTGTTTGCCCAGCACGGGGATATTGAGTTCTATAAGATAAAGCCATAAACATGTTTGTCTGAGTCTTCTATCAAAAGTTACAGCGATTTATATGAAGTTGTACAAAAATGCTTTCTTTCGCCAAGACAGTGTGTTTCTCACTGTTACATGCATTTGAATGGGAAACTCGCCCGAGACAAAGTATAGGTTTTCATTATGTGAATAATTTTAAAATCTTAGCTCAAACGGCTGCAAAACCTGTTTGCCCAGCACGGGGATATTGAGTTCTATAAGATAAAGCCATAAACATGTGTTTCTGAGTCTTCTATCAAAAGTTACAGCGATTTATATGAAGTTGTTCAAAAGCGCTTTATTTCGCCAAGACAATGCGTTTCTCACTGTTACATGCATTTGAATGGGAAACTCGCCTGAAACAAAGTATAGGTTTTCATTATGTGAATAATTTTAAAATCTTAGCTCAAACGGCTGCAAAACCTGTTTGCCCAGCACGGGGATATTGAGTTCTATAAGATAAAGCCATAAACATGTGTTTCTGAGTCTTCTATCAAAAGTTACAGCGATTTATATGAAGTTGTACAAAAATGCTTTCTTTCGCCAAGACAGTGTGTTTCTCACTGTTACATGCATTTGAATGGGAAACTCGCCTGAGACAAAGTATAGGTTTTCATTATGTGAATAATTTTAAAATCGTAGCTCAAACGGCTGCAAAACCTGTTTGCCCAGCACGGGGATATTGAGTTCTATAAGATAAAGCCATAAACATGTGTTTCTGAGTCTTCTATCAAAAGTTACAGCGATTTATATGAAGTTGTTCAAAAGCGCTTTATTTCGCCAAGACAATGCGTTTCTCACTGTTACATGCATTTGAATGGGAAACTCGCCTGAAACAAAGTATAGGTTTTCATTATGTGAATAATTTTAAAATCTTAGCTCAAACGGCTGCAAAACCTGTTTGCCCAGCACGGGGATATTGAGTTCTATAAGATAAAGCCATAAACATGTTTGTCTGAGTCTTCTATCAAAAGTTACAGCGATTTATATGAAGTTGTACAAAAATGCTTTCTTTCGCCAAGACAGTGTGTTTCTCACTGTTACATGCATTTGAATGGGAAACTCGCCCGAGACAAAGTATAGGTTTTCATTATGTGAATAATTTTAAAATCTTAGCTCAAACGGCTGCAAAACCTGTTTGCCCAGCACGGGGATATTGAGTTCTATAAGATAAAGCCATAAACATGTGTTTCTGAGTCTTCTATCAAAAGTTACAGCGATTTATATGAAGTTGTTCAAAAGCGCTTTATTTCGCCAAGACAATGCGTTTCTCACTGTTACATGCATTTGAATGGGAAACTCGCCTGAAACAAAGTATAGGTTTTCATTATGTGAATAATTTTAAAATCTTAGCTCAAACGGCTGCAAAACCTGTTTGCCCAGCACGGGGATATTGAGTTCTATAAGATAAAGCCATAAACATGTGTTTCTGAGTCTTCTATCAAAAGTTACAGCGATTTATATGAAGTTGTACAAAAATGCTTTCTTTCGCCAAGACAGTGTGTTTCTCACTGTTACATGCATTTGAATGGGAAACTCGCCTGAGACAAAGTATAGGTTTTCATTATGTGAATAATTTTAAAATCGTAGCTCAAACGGCTGCAAAACCTGTTTGCCCAGCACGGGGATATTGAGTTATATAAGATAAAGCCAAAAACATGTGTTTCTGAGTCTTCTATCAAAAGTTACAGCGATTTATATGAAGTTGTTCAAAAGCGCTTTATTTCGCCAAGACAATGCGTTTCTCACTGTTACATACATTTGAATGGGAAACTCGCCTGAAACAAAGTATAGGTTTTCATTATGTGAATAATTTTAAAATCTTAGCTCAAACGGCTGCAAAACCTGTTTGCCCAGCACGGGGATATTGAGTTCTATAAGATAAAGCCATAAACATGTGTTTCTGAGTCTTCTATCAAAAGTTACAGCGATTTATATGAAGTTGTTCAAAAGCGCTTTATTTCGCCAAGACAGTGCGTTTCTCACTGTTACATGCATTTGAATGGGAAACTCGCCTGAAACAAAGTATAGGTTTTCATTATGTGAATAATTTTAAAATCTTAGCTCAAACGGCTGCAAAACCTGTTTGCCCAGCACGGGGATATTGAGTTCTATAAGATAAAGCCATAAACATGTTTGTCTGAGTCTTCTATCAAAAGTTACAGCGATTTATATGAAGTTGTACAAAAATGCTTTCTTTCGCCAAGACGATGCGTTTCTCACTGTTACATGCATTTGAATGGGAAACTCGCCTGAAACAAAGTATAGGTTTTCATTATGTGAATAATTTTAAAATCTTAGCTCAAACGGCTGCAAAACCTGTTTGCCCAGCACGGGGATATTGAGTTCTATAAGATAAAGCCATAAACATGTGTTTCTGAGTCTTCTATCAAAAGTTACAGCGATTTATATGAAGTTGTACGAAAACGCTTTATTTCGCCAAGACAATGCGTTTCTCACTGTTACATGCATTTGAATGGGAAACTCGCCTGAAACAAAGTATAGGTTTTCATTATGTGAATAATTTTAAAATCTTAGCTCAAACGGCTGCAAAACCTGTTTGCCCAGCACGGGGATATTGAGTTCTATAAGATAAAGCCATAAACATGTTTGTCTGAGTCTTCTATCAAAAGTTACAGTGATTTATATGAAGTTGTACAAAAATGCTTTCTTTCGCCAAGACAGTGTGTTTCTCACTGTTACATGCATTTGAATGGGAAACTCGCCTGAGACAAAGTATAGGTTTTCATTATGTGAATAATTTTAAAATCTTAGCTCAAACGGCTGCAAAACCTGTTTGCCCAGCACGGGGATATTGAGTTCTATAAGATAAAGCCATAAACATGTGTTTCTGAGTCTTCTATCAAAAGTTACAGCGATTTATATGAAGTTGTACAAAAATGCTTTCTTTCGCCAAGACAATGCGTTTCTCACTGTTACATGCATTTGAATGGGAAACTCGCCCGAGACAAAGTATAGGTTTTCATTATGTGAATAATTTTAAAATCTTAGCTCAAACGGCTGCAAAACCTGTTTGCCCAGCACGGGGATATTGAGTTATATAAGATATAAAGCCATAAACATGTGTTTCTGAGTCTTCTATCAAAAGTTACAGCGATTTATATGAAGTTGTACAAAAATGCTTTCTTTCGCCAAGACAGTGTGTTTCTCACTGTTACATGCATTTGAATGGGAAACTCGCCTGAGACAAAGTATAGGTTTTCATTATGTGAATAATTTTAAAATCGTAGCTCAAACGGCTGCAAAACCTGTTTGCCCAGCACGGGGATATTGAGTTCTATAAGATAAAGCCATAAACATGTTTGTCTGAGTCTTCTATCAAAGGTTACAGCGATTTATATGAAGTTGTACAAAAATGCTTTCTTTCGCCAAGACAGTGTGTTTCTCACTGTTACATGCATTTGAATGGGAAACTCGCCTGAGACAAAGTATAGGTTTTCATTATGTGAATAATTTTAAAATCGTAGCTCAAACGGCTGCAAAACCTGTTTGCCCAGCACGGGGATATTGAGTTCTATAAGATAAAGCCATAAACATGTGTTTCTGAGTCTTCTATCAAAAGTTACAGCGATTTATATGAAGTTGTTCAAAAGCGCTTTATTTCGCCAAGACAATGCGTTTCTCACTGTTACATGCATTTGAATGGGAAACTCGCCTGAAACAAAGTATAGGTTTTCATTATGTGAATAATTTTAAAATCTTAGCTCAAACGGCTGCAAAACCTGTTTGCCCAGCACGGGGATATTGAGTTCTATAAGATAAAGCCATAAACATGTTTGTCTGAGTCTTCTATCAAAAGTTACAGCGATTTATATGAAGTTGTTCAAAAGCGCTTTATTTCGCCAAGACAATGCGTTTCTCACTGTTACATGCATTTGAATGGGAAACTCGCCTGAAACAAAGTATAGGTTTTCATTATGTGAATAATTTTAAAATCTTAGCTCAAACGGCTGCAAAACCTGTTTGCCCAGCACGGGGATATTGAGTTCTATAAGATAAAGCCATAAACATGTTTGTCTGAGTCTTCTATCAAAAGTTACAGCGATTTATATGAAGTTGTACAAAAATGCTTTCTTTCGCCAAGACAGTGTGTTTCTCACTGTTACATGCATTTGAATGGGAAACTCGCCTGAGACAAAGTATAGGTTTTCATTATGTGAATAATTTTAAAATCTTAGCTCAAACGGCTGCAAAACCTGTTTACCCAGCACGGGGATATTGAGTTCTATAAGATAAAGCCATAAACACGTGTTTCTGAGTCTTCTATCAAAAGTTACAGCGATTTATATGAAGTTGTACAAAAATGCTTTTTTTCGCCAAGACAGTGTGTTTCTCACTGTTACATGCATTTGAATGGGAAACTCGCCCGAGACAAAGTATAGGTTTTCATTATGTGAATAATTTTAAAATCTTAGCTCAAACAGCTGCAAAACCTGTTTGCCCAGCACGGGGATATTGAGTTCTATAAGATAAAGCCATAAACATGTGTTTCTGAGTCTTCTATCAAAAGTTACAGCGATTTATATGAAGTTGTTCAAAAGCGCTTTATTTCGCCAAGACAATGCGTTTCTCACTGTTACATGCATTTGAATGGGAAACTCGCCTGAAACAAAGTATAGGTTTTCATTATGTGAATAATTTTAAAATCTTAGCTCAAACGGCTGCAAAACCTGTTTGCCCAGCACGGGGATATTGAGTTCTATAAGATAAAGCCATAAACATGTTTGTCTGAGTCTTCTATCAAAAGTTACAGCGATTTATATGAAGTTGTACAAAAATGCTTTCTTTCGCCAAGACAGTGTGTTTCTCACTGTTACATGCATTTGAATGGGAAACTCGCCCGAGACAAAGTATAGGTTTTCATTATGTGAATAATTTTAAAATCTTAGCTCAAACGGCTGCAAAACCTGTTTGCCCAGCACGGGGATATTGAGTTCTATAAGATAAAGCCATAAACACGTGTTTCTGAGTCTTCTATCAAAAGTTACAGCGATTTATATGAAGTTGTACAAAAATGCTTTTTTTCGCCAAGACAGTGTGTTTCTCACTGTTACATGCATTTGAATGGGAAACTCGCCCGAGACAAAGTATAGGTTTTCATTATGTGAATAATTTTAAAATCTTAGCTCAAACAGCTGCAAAACCTGTTTGCCCAGCACGGGGATATTGAGTTCTATAAGATAAAGCCATAAACATGTGTTTCTGAGTCTTCTATCAAAAGTTACAGCGATTTATATGAAGTTGTTCAAAAGCGCTTTATTTCGCCAAGACAATGCGTTTCTCACTGTTACATGCATTTGAATGGGAAACTCGCCTGAAACAAAGTATAGGTTTTCATTATGTGAATAATTTTAAAATCTTAGCTCAAACGGCTGCAAAACCTGTTTGCCCAGCACGGGGATATTGAGTTCTATAAGATAAAGCCATAAACACGTGTTTCTGAGTCTTCTATCAAAAGTTACAGCGATTTATATGAAGTTGTACAAAAATGCTTTCTTTCGCCAAGACGATGCGTTTCTCACTGTTACATGCATTTGAATGGGAAACTCGCCTGAAACAAAGTATAGGTTTTCATTATGTGAATAATTTTAAAATCTTAGCTCAAACGGCTGCAAAACCTGTTTGCCCAGCACGGGATATTGAGTTCTATAAGATAAAGCCATAAACATGTGTTTCTGAGTCTTCTATCAAAAGTTACAGCGATTTATATGAAGTTGTACCAAAACGCTTTATTTCGCCAAGACAATGCGTTTCTCACTGTTACATGCATTTGAATGGGAAACTCACCTGAAACAAAGTATAGGTTTTCATTATGTGAATAATTTTAAAATCTTAGCTCAAACGGCTGCAAAACCTGTTTGCCCAGCACGGGGATATTGAGTTCTATAAGATAAATCCATAAACATGTGTTTCTGAGTCTTCTATCAAAAGTTACAGCGATTTATATGAAGTTGTTCAAAAGCGCTTTATTTCGCCAAGACAGTGCGTTTCTCACTGTTACATGCATTTGAATGGGAAACTCGCCTGAAACAAAGTATAGGTTTTCATTATGTGAATAATTTTAAAATCTTAGCTCAAACGGCTGCAAAACCTGTTTGCCCAGCACGGGGATATTGAGTTCTATAAGATAAAGCCATAAACATGTGTTTCTGAGTCTTCTATCAAAAGTTACAGCGATTTATATGAAGTTGTTCAAAAGCGCTTTATTTCGCCAAGACGATGCGTTTCTCACTGTTACATGCATTTGAATGGGAAACTCGCCTGAAACAAAGTATAGGTTTTCATTATGTGAATAATTTTAAAATCTTAGCTCAAACGGCTGCAAAACCTGTTTGCCCAGCACGGGGATATTGAGTTCTATAAGATAAAGCCATAAACATGTGTTTCTGAGTCTTCTATCAAAAGTTACAGCGATTTATATGAAGTTGTACGAAAACGCTTTATTTCGCCAAGACAATGCGTTTCTCACTGTTACATGCATTTGAATGGGAAACTCGCCTGAAACAAAGTATAGGTTTTCATTATGTGAATAATTTTAAAATCTTAGCTCAAACGGCTGCAAAACCTGTTTGCCCAGCACGGGGATATTGAGTTCTATAAGATAAAGCCATAAACACGTGTTTCTGAGTCTTCTATCAAAAGTTACAGCGATTTATATGAAGTTGTACAAAAATGCTTTCTTTCGCCAAGACGATGCGTTTCTCACTGTTACATGCATTTGAATGGGAAACTCGCCTGAAACAAAGTATAGGTTTTCATTATGTGAATAATTTTAAAATCTTAGCTCAAACGGCTGCAAAACCTGTTTGCCCAGCACGGGATATTGAGTTCTATAAGATAAAGCCATAAACATGTGTTTCTGAGTCTTCTATCAAAAGTTACAGCGATTTATATGAAGTTGTACCAAAGCGCTTTATTTCGCCAAGACAATGCGTTTCTCACTGTTACATGCATTTGAATGGGAAACTCGCCTGAAACAAAGTATAGGTTTTCATTATGTGAATAATTTTAAAATCTTAGCTCAAACGGCTGCAAAACCTGTTTGCCCAGCACGGGGATATTGAGTTCTATAAGATAAAGCCATAAACATGTGTTTCTGAGTCTTCTATCAAAAGTTACAGCGATTTATATGAAGTTGTTCAAAAGCGCTTTATTTCGCCAAGACGATGCGTTTCTCACTGTTACATGCATTTGAATGGGAAACTCGCCTGAAACAAAGTATAGGTTTTCATTATGTGAATAATTTTAAAATCTTAGCTCAAACGGCTGCAAAACCTGTTTGCCCAGCACGGGGATATTGAGTTCTATAAGATAAAGCCATAAACATGTGTTTCTGAGTCTTCTATCAAAAGTTACAGCGATTTATATGAAGTTGTACGAAAACGCTTTATTTCGCCAAGACAATGCGTTTCTCACTGTTACATGCATTTGAATGGGAAACTCGCCTGAAACAAAGTATAGGTTTTCATTATGTGAATAATTTTAAAATCTTAGCTCAAACGGCTGCAAAACCTGTTTGCCCAGCACGGGGATATTGAGTTCTATAAGATAAAGCCATAAACATGTTTGTCTGAGTCTTCTATCAAAAGTTACAGCGATTTATATGAAGTTGTACAAAAATGCTTTCTTTCGCCAAGACAGTGTGTTTCTCACTGTTACATGCATTTGAATGGGAAACTCGCCCGAGACAAAGTATAGGTTTTCATTATGTGAATAATTTTAAAATCTTAGCTCAAACGGCTGCAAAACCTGTTTGCCCAGCACGGGGATATTGAGTTCTATAAGATAAAGCCATAAACATGTGTATCCGAGTCTTATATCAAAAGTTACAGCTATTTATATGAAGTTGTACAAAAACGCTTTCTTTCGCCAAGACAGTGCGTTTCTCACTGTTACATGCATTTCAATGGGGAACTCGCCCGAAACAAAGTATAGGTTTTCATTATGTGTATAACTTTAAAATCTTAGCTCAAACAGCTGCAAAACCTGATTTCCCAGCACGGGGACCTTGACTTCTATAAGATAAAGCCATAAACATGTTTGTCTGAGTCTTCTATCAAAAGTTACAGCGATTTATATGAAGTTGTACAAAAACGCTTTCTTTCGCCAAGACAGTGCGTTTCTCACTGTTACATGCATTTGAATGGGGAACTCGCCCGAAACAAAGTATAGGTTTTCATTATGTGTATAACTTGGAAATCTTAGCTCAAACAGCTGCAAATCCTGTTTTCCCAGCACGGGGACCTTGAGTTCTATAAGATAAAGCCATAAACATGTTTGTCTGAGTCTTATATCAAAAGTTACAGCTATTTATATGAAGTTGTACAAAAACGCTTTCTTTCGCCAAGACAGTGCGTTTCTCACTGTTACATGCATTTGAATGGGGAACTCGACCGAAACAAAGTATAGGTTTTCATTATGTGTATAACTTGAAAATCTTAGCTCAAACAGCTGCAAAACCTGTTTTCCCAGCACGGGGACCTTGAGTTCTATAAGATAAAGCCATAAACATGTTTGTCTGAGTCTTCTATCAAAAGTTACAGCTATTTATATGAAGTTGTACAAAAACGCTTTCTTTTGCCAAGACAGTGCGTTTCTCACTGTTACATGCATTTGAATGGGGAACTCGACCGAAACAAAGTATAGGTTTTCATTATGTATATAACTTGAAAATCTTAGCTCAAACAGCTGCAAAACCTGTTTTCCCAGCACGGGGACCTTGAGTTCTATAAGATAAAGCCATAAACATGTTTGTCTGAGTCTTATATCAAAAGTTACAGCTATTTATATGAAGTTGTACAAAAACGCTTTCTTTCGCCAAGACAGTGCGTTTCTCACTGTTACATGCATTTCAATGGGGAACTCGCCCGAAACAAAGTATAGGTTTTCATTATGTGTATAACTTGAAAATCTTAGCTCAAACAGCTGCAAATCCTGTTTTCCCAGCACGGGGACCTTGAGTTCTATAAGATAAAGCCATAAACATGTTTGTCTGAGTCTTATATCAAAAGTTACAGCGATTTATATGAAGTTGTACAAAAACGCTTTCTTTCGCCAAGACAGTGCGTTTCTCACTGTTACATGCATTTGAATGGGGAACTCGCCCGAAACAAAGTATAGGTTTTCATTATGTGTATAACTTGGAAATCTTAGCTCAAACAGCTGCAAATCCTGTTTTCCCAGCACGGGGACCTTGAGTTCTATAAGATAAAGCCATAAACATGTTTGTCTGAGTCTTCTATCAAAAGTTACAGCTATTTATATGAAGTTGTACAAAAACGCTTTCTTTTGCCAAGACAGTGCGTTTCTCACTGTTACATGCATTTGAATGGGGAACTCGACCGAAACAAAGTATAGGTTTTCATTATGTGTATAACTTTAAAATCTTAGCTCAAACAGCTGCAAAACCTGATTTCCCAGCACGGGGACCTTGACTTCTATAAGATAAAGCCATAAACATGTTTGTCTGAGTCTTCTATCAAAAGTTACAGCGATTTATATGAAGTTGTACAAAAATGCTTTCTTTCGCCAAGACAGTGTGTTTCTCACTGTTACATGCATTTGAATGGGAAACTCGCCCGAGACAAAGTATAGGTTTTCATTATGTGAATAATTTTAAAATCTTAGCTCAAACGGCTGCAAAACCTGTTTGCCCAGCACGGGGATATTGAGTTCTATAAGATAAAGCCATAAACATGTGTATCCGAGTCTTATATCAAAAGTTACAGCTATTTATATGAAGTTGTACAAAAACGCTTTCTTTCGCCAAGACAGTGCGTTTCTCACTGTTACATGCATTTCAATGGGGAACTCGCCCGAAACAAAGTATAGGTTTTCATTATGTGTATAACTTTAAAATCTTAGCTCAAACAGCTGCAAAACCTGATTTCCCAGCACGGGGACCTTGACTTCTATAAGATAAAGCCATAAACATGTTTGTCTGAGTCTTCTATCAAAAGTTACAGCGATTTATATGAAGTTGTACAAAAACGCTTTCTTTCGCCAAGACAGTGCGTTTCTCACTGTTACATGCATTTGAATGGGGAACTCGCCCGAAACAAAGTATAGGTTTTCATTATGTGTATAACTTGGAAATCTTAGCTCAAACAGCTGCAAATCCTGTTTTCCCAGCACGGGGACCTTGAGTTCTATAAGATAAAGCCATAAACATGTTTGTCTGAGTCTTATATCAAAAGTTACAGCTATTTATATGAAGTTGTACAAAAACGCTTTCTTTCGCCAAGACAGTGCGTTTCTCACTGTTACATGCATTTGAATGGGGAACTCGACCGAAACAAAGTATAGGTTTTCATTATGTGTATAACTTGAAAATCTTAGCTCAAACAGCTGCAAAACCTGTTTTCCCAGCACGGGGACCTTGAGTTCTATAAGATAAAGCCATAAACATGTTTGTCTGAGTCTTCTATCAAAAGTTACAGCTATTTATATGAAGTTGTACAAAAACGCTTTCTTTTGCCAAGACAGTGCGTTTCTCACTGTTACATGCATTTGAATGGGGAACTCGACCGAAACAAAGTATAGGTTTTCATTATGTATATAACTTGAAAATCTTAGCTCAAACAGCTGCAAAACCTGTTTTCCCAGCACGGGGACCTTGAGTTCTATAAGATAAAGCCATAAACATGTTTGTCTGAGTCTTATATCAAAAGTTACAGCTATTTATATGAAGTTGTACAAAAACGCTTTCTTTCGCCAAGACAGTGCGTTTCTCACTGTTACATGCATTTCAATGGGGAACTCGCCCGAAACAAAGTATAGGTTTTCATTATGTGTATAACTTGAAAATCTTAGCTCAAACAGCTGCAAATCCTGTTTTCCCAGCACGGGGACCTTGAGTTCTATAAGATAAAGCCATAAACATGTTTGTCTGAGTCTTATATCAAAAGTTACAGCGATTTATATGAAGTTGTACAAAAACGCTTTCTTTCGCCAAGACAGTGCGTTTCTCACTGTTACATGCATTTGAATGGGGAACTCGCCCGAAACAAAGTATAGGTTTTCATTATGTGTATAACTTGGAAATCTTAGCTCAAACAGCTGCAAATCCTGTTTTCCCAGCACGGGGACCTTGAGTTCTATAAGATAAAGCCATAAACATGTTTGTCTGAGTCTTCTATCAAAAGTTACAGCTATTTATATGAAGTTGTACAAAAACGCTTTCTTTTGCCAAGACAGTGCGTTTCTCACTGTTACATGCATTTGAATGGGGAACTCGACCGAAACAAAGTATAGGTTTTCATTATGTGTATAACTTTAAAATCTTAGCTCAAACAGCTGCAAAACCTGATTTCCCAGCACGGGGACCTTGACTTCTATAAGATAAAGCCATAAACATGTTTGTCTGAGTCTTCTATCAAAAGTTACAGCGATTTATATGAAGTTGTACAAAAACGCTTTCTTTCGCCAAGACAGTGCGTTTCTCACTGTTACATGCATTTGAATGGGGAACTCGCCCGAAACAAAGTATAGGTTTTCATTATGTGTATAACTTGGAAATCTTAGCTCAAACAGCTGCAAATCCTGTTTTCCCAGCACGGGGACCTTGAGTTCTATAAGATAAAGCCATAAACATGTTTGTCTGAGTCTTATATCAAAAGTTACAGCTATTTATATGAAGTTGTACAAAAACGCTTTCTTTCGCCAAGACAGTTCGTTTCTCACTGTTACATGCATTTGAATGGGGAACTCGACCGAAACAAAGTATAGGTTTTCATTATGTGTATAACTTGAAAATCTTAGCTCAAACAGCTGCAAAACCTGTTTTCCCAGCACGGGGACCTTGAGTTCTATAAGATAAAGCCATAAACATGTTTGTCTGAGTCTTCTATCAAAAGTTACAGCTATTTATATGAAGTTGTACAAAAACGCTTTCTTTTGCCAAGACAGTGCGTTTGTCACTGTTACATGCATTTGAATGGGGAACTCGACCGAAACAAAGTATAGGTTTTCATTATGTGTATAACTTGGAAATCTTAGCTCAAACAGCTGCAAAACCTGATTTCCCAGCACGGGGACCTTGACTTCTATAAGATAAAGCCATAAACATGTTTGTCTGAGTCTTCTATCAAAAGTTACAGCGATTTATATGAAGTTGTACAAAAACGCTTTCTTTCGCCAAGACAGTGCGTTTCTCACTGTTACATGCATTTGAATGGGGAACTCGCCCGAAACAAAGTATAGGTTTTCATTATGTGTATAACTTGGAAATCTTAGCTCAAACAGCTGCAAATCCTGTTTTCCCAGCACGGGGACCTTGAGTTCTATAAGATAAAGCCATAAACATGTTTGTCTGAGTCTTATATCAAAAGTTACAGCTATTTATATGAAGTTGTACAAAAACGCTTTCTTTCGCCAAGACAGTGCGTTTCTCACTGTTACATGCATTTGAATGGGGAACTCGACCGAAACAAAGTATAGGTTTTCATTATGTGTATAACTTGAAAATCTTAGCTCAAACAGCTGCAAAACCTGTTTTCCCAGCACGGGGACCTTGAGTTCTATAAGATAAAGCCATAAACATGTTTGTCTGAGTCTTATATCAAAAGTTACAGCTATTTATATGAAGTTGTACAAAAACGCTTTCTTTCGCCAAGACAGTGCGTTTCTCACTGTTACATGCATTTGAATGGGGAACTCGCCCGAAACAAAGTATAGGTTTTCATTATGTGTATAACTTGAAAATCTTAGCTCAAACAGCTGCAAACCCTGTTTTCCCAGCACGGGGACCTTGAGTTCTATAAGATAAAGCCATAAACATGTTTGTCTGAGTCTTATATCAAAAGTTACAGCTATTTCTATGAAGTTGTACAAAAACGCTTTCTTTCGCCAAGACAGTGCGTTTCTCACTGTTACATGCATTTGAATGGGGAACTCGCCCGAAACAAAGTATAGGTTTTCATTATGTGTATAACTTGGAAATCTTAGCTCAAACAGCTGCAAATCCTGTTTTCCCAGCACGGGGACCTTGAGTTCTATAAGATAAAGCCATAAACATGTTTGTCTGAGTCTTATATCAAAAGTTACAGCTATTTATATGAAGTTGTACAAAAACGCTTTCTTTCGCCAAGACAGTGCGTTTCTCACTGTTACATGCATTTGAATGGGGAACTCGACCGAAACAAAGTATAGGTTTTCATTATGTGTATAACTTGAAAATCTTAGCTCAAACAGCTGCAAAACCTGTTTTCCCAGCACGGGGACCTTGAGTTCTATAAGATAAAGCCATAAACATGTTTGTCTGAGTCTTATATCAAAAGTTACAGCTATTTATATGAAGTTGTACAAAAACGCTTTCTTTCGCCAAGACAGTGCGTTTCTCACTGTTACATGCATTTGAATGGGGAACTCGCCCGAAACAAAGTATAGGTTTTCATTATGTGTATAACTTGAAAATCTTAGCTCAAACAGCTGCAAATCCTGTTTTCCCAGCACGGGGACCTTGAGTTCTATAAGATAAAGCCATAAACATGTTTGTCTGAGTCTTATATCAAAAGTTACAGCTATTTCTATGAAGTTGTACAAAAACGCTTTCTTTCGCCAAGACAGTGCGTTTCTCACTGTTACATGCATTTGAATGGGGAACTCGCCCGAAACAAAGTATAGGTTTTCATTATGTGTATAACTTGGAAATCTTAGCTCAAACAGCTGCAAATCCTGTTTTCCCAGCACGGGGACCTTGAGTTCTATAAGATAAAGCCATAAACATGTTTGTCTGAGTCTTATATCAAAAGTTACAGCTATTTATATGAAGTTGTACAAAAACGCTTTCTTTCGCCAAGACAGTGCGTTTCTCACTGTTACATGCATTTGAATGGGGAACTCGACCGAAACAAAGTATAGGTTTTCATTATGTGTATAACTTGAAAATCTTAGCTCAAACAGCTGCAAAACCTGTTTTCCCAGCACGGGGACCTTGAGTTCTATAAGATAAAGCCATAAACATGTTTGTCTGAGTCTTATATCAAAAGTTACAGCTATTTATATGAAGTTGTACAAAAACGCTTTCTTTCGCCAAGACAGTGCGTTTCTCACTGTTACATGCATTTGAATGGGGAACTCGCCCGAAACAAAGTATAGGTTTTCATTATGTGTATAACTTGAAAATCTTAGCTCAAACAGCTGCAAATCCTGTTTTCCCAGCACGGGGACCTTGAGTTCTATAAGATAAAGCCATAAACATGTTTGTCTGAGTCTTATATCAAAAGTTACAGCTATTTATATGAAGTTGTACAAAAACGCTTTCTATCGCCAAGACAGTGCGTTTCTCACTGTTACATGCATTTGAATGGGGAACTCGCCCGAAACAAAGTATAGGTTTTCATTATGTGTATAACTTGGAAATCTTAGCTCAAACAGCTGCAAATCCTGTTTTCCCAGCACGGGGACCTTGAGTTCTATAAGATAAAGCCATAAACATGTTTGTCTGAGTCTTATATCAAAAGTTACAGCTATTTATATGAAGTTGTACAAAAACGCTTTCTTTTGCCAAGACAGTGCGTTTCTCACTGTTACATGCATTTGAATGGGGAACTCGACCGAAACAAAGTATAGGTTTTCATTATGTGTATAACTTTAAAATCTTAGCTCAAACAGCTGCAAAACCTGATTTCCCAGCACGGGGACCTTGACTTCTACAAGATAAAGCCATAAACATGTTTGTCTGAGTCTTCTATCAAAAGTTACAGCGATTTATATGAAGTTGTACAAAAACGCTTTCTTTCGCCAAGACAGTGCGTTTCTCACTGTTACATGCATTTCAATGGGGAACTCGCCCGAAACAAAGTATAGGTTTTCATTATGTGTATAACTTGGAAATCTTAGCTCAAACGGCTGCAAAACCTGTTTTCCCAGCACGGGGACCTTGAGTTCTATAAGATAAAGCCATAAACATGTGTATCCGAGTCTTATATCAAAAGTTACAGCTATTTATATGAAGTTGTACAAAAACGCTTTCTTTCGCCAAGACAGTGCGTTTCTCACTGTTACATGCATTTGAATGGGGAACTCGCCCGAAACAAAGTATAGGTTTTCATTATGTGTATAACTTGGAAATCTTAGCTCAAACAGCTGCAAATCCTGTTTTCCCAGCACGGGGACCTTGAGTTCTATAAGATAAAGCCATAAACATGTGTATCCGAGTCTTCTATCAAAAGTTACAGCTATTTATATGAAGTTGTACAAAAACGCTTTCTTTCGCCAAGACAGTGGGTTTCTCACTGTTACATGCATTTGAATGGGGAACTCGACCGAAACAAAGTATAGGTTTTCATTATGTGTATAACTTGAAAATCTTAGCTCAAACAGCTGCAAAACCTGTTTTCCCAGCACGGGGACCTTGAGTTCTATAAGATAAAGCCATAAACATGTTTGTCTGAGTCTTATATCAAAAGTTACAGCTATTTATATGAAGTTGTACAAAAACGCTTTCTTTCGCCAAGACAGTGCGTTTCTCACTGTTACATGCATTTCAATGGGGAACTCGCCCGAAACAAAGTATAGGTTTTCATTATGTGTATAACTTGAAAATCTTAGCTCAAACAGCTGCAAATCCTATTTTCCCAGCACGGGGACCTTGAGTTCTATAAGATAAAGCCATAAACATGTTTGTCTGAGTCTTATATCAAAAGTTACAGCTATTTCTATGAAGTTGTACAAAAACGCTTTCTTTCGCCAAGACAGTGCGTTTCTCACTGTTACATGCATTTGAATGGGGAACTCGCCCGAAACAAAGTATAGGTTTTCATTATGTGTATAACTTGGAAATCTTAGCTCAAACAGCTGCAAATCCTGTTTTCCCAGCACGGGGACCTTGAGTTCTATAAGATAAAGCCATAAACATGTTTGTCTGACTCTTCTATCAAAAGTTACAGCTATTTATATGAAGTTGTACAAAAACGCTTTCTTTCGCCAAGACAGTGCGTTTCTCACTGTTACATGCATTTGAATGGGGAACTCGACCGAAACAAAGTATAGGTTTTCATTATGTGTATAACTTGAAAATCTTAGCTCAAACAGCTGCAAAACCTGATTTCCCAGCACGGGGACCTTGAGTTCTATAAGATAAAGCCATAAACATGTTTGTCTGAGTCTTCTATCAAAAGTTACAGCGATTTATATGAAGTTGTACAAAAACGCTTTCTTTCGCCAAGACAGTGCGTTTCTCACTGTTACATGCATTTCAATGGGGAACTCGCCCGAAACAAAGTATAGGTTTTCATTATGTGTATAACTTGGAAATCTTAGCTCAAACGGCTGCAAAACCTGTTTTCCCAGCACGGGGACCTTGAGTTCTATAAGATAAAGCCATAAACATGTGTATCCGAGTCTTCTATCAAAAGTTACAGCTATTTATATGAAGTTGTACAAAAACGCTTTCTTTCGCCAAGACAGTGGGTTTCTCACTGTTACATGCATTTGAATGGGGAACTCGACCGAAACAAAGTATAGGTTTTCATTATGTGTATAACTTGAAAATCTTAGCTCAAACAGCTGCAAAACCTGTTTTCCCAGCACGGGGACCTTGAGTTCTATAAGATAAAGCCATAAACATGTTTGTCTGAGTCTTATATCAAAAGTTACAGCTATTTATATGAAGTTGTACAAAAACGCTTTCTTTCGCCAAGACAGTGCGTTTCTCACTGTTACATGCATTTCAATGGGGAACTCGCCCGAAACAAAGTATAGGTTTTCATTATGTGTATAACTTGAAAATCTTAGCTCAAACAGCTGCAAATCCTGTTTTCCCAGCACGGGGACCTTGAGTTCTATAAGATAAAGCCATAAACATGTTTGTCTGCGTCTTATATCAAAAGTTACAGCTATTTATATGAAGTTGTACAAAAACGCTTTCTTTCGCCAAGACAGTGCGTTTCTCACTGTTACATGCATTTGAATGGGGAACTCGACCGAAACAAAGTATAGGTTTTCATTATGTGTATAACTTGAAAATCTTAGCTCAAACAGCTGCAAAACCTGTTTTCCCAGCACGGGGACCTTGAGTTCTATAAGATAAAGCCATAAACATGTTTGTCTGAGTCTTCTATCAAGAGTTACAGCTATTTATATGAAGTTGTACAAAAACGCTTTCTTTTGCCAAGACAGTGCGTTTCTCACTGTTACATGCATTTGAATGGGGAACTCGACCGAAACAAAGTATAGGTTTTCATTATGTGTATAACTTTAAAATCTTAGCTCAAACAGCTGCAAAACCTGATTTCCCAGCACGGGGACCTTGAGTTCTATAAGATAAAGCCATAAACATGTTTGTCTGAGTCTTCTATCAAAAGTTACAGCTATTTATATGAAGTTGTACAAAAACGCTTTCTTTCGCCAAGACAGTGGGTTTCTCACTGTTACATGCATTTGAATGGGGAACTCGACCGAAACAAAGTATAGGTTTTCATTATGTGTATAACTTGAAAATCTTAGCTCAAACAGCTGCAAATCCTGTTTTCCCAGCACGGGGACCTTGAGTTCTATAAGATAAAGCCATAAACATGTTTGTCTGAGTCTTATATCAAAAGTTACAGCTATTTCTATGAAGTTGTACAAAAACGCTTTCTTTCGCCAAGACAGTGCGTTTCTCACTGTTACATGCATTTCAATGGGGAACTCGCCCGAAACAAAGTATAGGTTTTCATTATGTGTATAACTTGGAAATCTTAGCTCAAACAGCTGCAAAACCTGATTTCCCAGCACGGGGACCTTGAGTTCTATAAGATAAAGCCATAAACATGTTTGTCTGAGTCTTCTATCAAAAGTTACAGCGATTTATATGAAGTTGTACAAAAACGCTTTCTTTCGCCAAGACAGTGCGTTTCTCACTGTTACATGCATTTGAATGGGGAACTCGCCCGAAACAAAGTATAGGTTTTCATTATGTGTATAACTTTAAAATCTTAGCTCAAACAGCTGCAAATCCTGTTTTCCCAGCACGGGGACCTTGAGTTCTATAAGATAAAGCCATAAACATGTTTGTCTGAGTCTTCTATCAAAAGTTACAGCTATTTATATGAAGTTGTACAAAAACGCTTTCTTTCGCCAAGACAGTGGGTTTCTCACTGTTACATGCATTTGAATGGGGAACTCGACCGAAACAAAGTATAGGTTTTCATTATGTGTATAACTTGAAAATCTTAGCTCAAACAGCTGCAAAACCTGTTTTCCCAGCACGGGGACCTTGAGTTCTATAAGATAAAGCCATAAACATGTTTGTCTGAGTCTTCTATCAAAAGTTACAGCTATTTATATGAAGTTGTACAAAAACGCTTTCTTTCGCCAAGACAGTGCGTTTCTCACTGTTACATGCATTTCAATGGGGAACTCGCCCGAAACAAAGTATAGGTTTTCATTATGTGTATAACTTGAAAATCTTAGCTCAAACAGCTGCAAATCCTGTTTTCCCAGCACGGGGACCTTGAGTTCTATAAGATAAAGCCATAAACATGTTTGTCTGAGTCTTATATCAAAAGTTACAGCTATTTCTATGAAGTTGTACAAAAACGCTTTCTTTCGCCAAGACAGTGCGTTTCTCACTGTTACATGCATTTCAATGGGGAACTCGCCCGAAACAAAGTATAGGTTTTCATTATGTGTATAACTTGGAAATCTTAGCTCAAACAGCTGCAAAACCTGATTTCCCAGCACGGGGACCTTGAGTTCTATAAGATAAAGCCATAAACATGTTTGTCTGAGTCTTCTATCAAAAGTTACAGCGATTTATATGAAGTTGTACAAAAACGCTTTCTTTCGCCAAGACAGTGCGTTTCTCACTGTTACATGCATTTGAATGGGGAACTCGCCCGAAACAAAGTATAGGTTTTCATTATGTGTATAACTTTAAAATCTTAGCTCAAACAGCTGCAAATCCTGTTTTCCCAGCACGGGGACCTTGAGTTCTATAAGATAAAGCCATAAACATGTTTGTCTGAGTCTTCTATCAAAAGTTACAGCTATTTATATGAAGTTGTACAAAAACGCTTTCTTTTGCCAAGACAGTGTGTTTCTCACTATTACATGCATTTGAATGGGGAACTCGACCGAAACAAAGTATAGGTTTTCATTATGTGTATAACTTTAAAATCTTAGCTCAAACAGCTGCAAAACCTGATTTCCCAGCACGGGGACCTTGACTTCTATAAGATAAAGCCATAAACATGTTTGTCTGAGTCTTCTATCAAAAGTTACAGCGATTTATATGAAGTTGTACAAAAACGCTTTCTTTCGCCAAGACAGTGCGTTTCTCACTGTTACATGCATTTGAATGGGGAACTCGCCCGAAACAAAGCAAAGGTTTTCATTATGTGTATAACTTGGAAAACTTAGCTCGAACAGCTGCAAAACCTGTTTTCCCAGCACGGGAACCTTGAGTTCTATAAGATAAAGCCATAAACATGTTTGTCTGAGTCTTCTATCAAAAGTTACAGCGATTTATATGAAGTTGTACAAAAACGCTTTCTTTCGCCAAGACAGTGCGTTTCTCACTGTTACATGCATTTGAATGGGGAACTCGCCCGAAACAAAGCATAGGTTTTCATTATGTGTATAACTTTAAAATCTTAGCTCAAACAGCTGCAAAACCTGATTTCCCAGCACGGGGACCTTGAGTTCTATAAGATAAAGCCATAAACATGTTTGTCTGAGTCTTCTATCAAAAGTTACAGCTATTTATATGAAGTTGTACAAAAACGCTTTCTTTTGCCAAGACAGTGCGTTTCTCACTGTTACATGCATTTGAATGGGGAACTCGACCGAAACAAAGTATAGGTTTTCATTATGTGTATAACTTTAAAATCTTAGCTCAAACAGCTGCAAAACCTGATTTCCCAGCACGGGGACCTTGAGTTCTATAAGATAAAGCCATAAACATGTTTGTCTGAGTCTTCTATCAAAAGTTACAGCGATTTATATGAAGTTGTACAAAAACGCTTTCTTTCGCCAAGACAGTGCGTTTCTCACTGTTACATGCATTTCAATGGGGAACTCGCCCGAAACAAAGTATAGGTTTTCATTATGTGTATAACTTGGAAATCTTAGCTCAAACGGCTGCAAAACCTGTTTTCCCAGCACGGGGACCTTGAGTTCTATAAGATAAAGCCATAAACATGTGTATCCGAGTCTTCTATCAAAAGTTACAGCTATTTATATGAAGTTGTACAAAAACGCTTTCTTTCGCCTAGACAGTGCGGTTCTCACTGTTACATGCATTTGAATGGGGAACTCGACCGAAACAAAGTATAGGTTTTCATTATGTGTATAACTTGAAAATCTTAGCTCAAACAGCTGCAAAACCTGTTTTCCCAGCACGGGGACCTTGAGTTCTATAAGATAAAGCCATAAACATGTTTGTCTGAGTCTTCTATCAAAAGTTACAGCTATTTATATGAAGTTGTACAAAAACGCTTTCTTTCGCCAAGACAGTGGGTTTCTCACTGTTACATGCATTTGAATGGGGAACTCGACCGAAACAAAGTATAGGTTTTCATTATGTGTATAACTTGAAAATCTTAGCTCAAACAGCTGCAAAACCTGTTTTCCCAGCACGGGGACCTTGAGTTCTATAAGATAAAGCCATAAACATGTTTGTCTGAGTCTTCTATCAAAAGTTACAGCTATTTATATGAAGTTGTACAAAAACGCTTTCTTTCGCCAAGACAGTGCGTTTCTCACTGTTACATGCATTTCAATGGGGAACTCGCCCGAAACAAAGTATAGGTTTTCATTATGTGTATAACTTGAAAATCTTAGCTCAAACAGCTGCGAATCCTGTTTTCCCAGCACGGGGACCTTGAGTTCTATAAGATAAAGCCATAAACATGTTTGTCTGAGTCTTATATCAAAAGTTACAGCTATTTCTATGAAGTTGTACAAAAACGCTTTCTTTCGCCAAGACAGTGCGTTTCTCACTGTTACATCAATGGGGAACTCGCCCGAAACAAAGTATAGGTTTTCATTATGTGTATAACTTGGAAATCTTAGCTCAAACAGCTGCAAAACCTGATTTCCCAGCACGGGGACCTTGAGTTCTATAAGATAAAGCCATAAACATGTTTGTCTGAGTCTTCTATCAAAAGTTACAGCGATTTATATGAAGTTGTACAAAAACGCTTTCTTTCGCCAAGACAGTGCGTTTCTCACTGTTACATGCATTTGAATGGGGAACTCGCCCGAAACAAAGTATAGGTTTTCATTATGTGTATAACTTTAAAATCTTAGCTCAAACAGCTGCAAATCCTGTTTTCCCAGCACGGGGACCTTGAGTTCTATAAGATAAAGCCATAAACATGTTTGTCTGAGTCTTCTATCAAAAGTTACAGCTATTTATATGAAGTTGTACAAAAACGCTTTCTTTCGCCAAGACAGTGCGTTTCTCACTGTTACATGCATTTCAATGGGGAACTCGCCCGAAACAAAGTATAGGTTTTCATTATGTGTATAACTTGAAAATCTTAGCTCAAACAGCTGCAAATCCTGTTTTCCCAGCACGGGGACCTTGAGTTCTATAAGATAAAGCCATAAACATGTTTGTCTGAGTCTTATATCAAAAGTTACAGCTATTTCTATGAAGTTGTACAAAAACGCTTTCTTTCGCCAAGACAGTGCGTTTCTCACTGTTACATGCATTTCAATGGGGAACTCGCCCGAAACAAAGTATAGGTTTTCATTATGTGTATAACTTGAAAATCTTAGCTCAAACAGCTGCAAATCCTGTTTTCCCAGCACGGGGACCTTGAGTTCTATAAGATAAAGCCATAAACATGTTTGTCTGAGTCTTATATCAAAAGTTACAGCTATTTCTATGAAGTTGTACAAAAACGCTTTCTTTCGCCAAGACAGTGCGTTTCTCACTGTTACATGCATTTCAATGGGGAACTCGCCCGAAACAAAGTATAGGTTTTCATTATGTGTATAACTTGGAAATCTTAGCTCAAACAACTGCAAATCCTGTTTTCCCAGCACGGGGACCTTGAGTTCTATAAGATAAAGCCATAAACATGTTTGTCTGAGTCTTCTATCAAAAGTTACAGCGATTTATATGAAGTTGTACAAAAATGCTTTCTTTCGCCAAGACAGTGCGTTTCTCACTGTTACATGCATTTGAATGGGGAACTCGACCGAAACAAAGTATAGGTTTTCATTATGTGTATAACTTTAAAATCTTAGCTCAAACAGCTGCAAATCCTGTTTTCCCAGCACGGGGACCTTGAGTTCTATAAGATAAAGCCATAAACATGTTTGTCTGAGTCTTCTATCAAAAGTTACAGCTATTTATATGAAGTTGTACAAAAACGCTTTCTTTTGCCAAGACAGTGTGTTTCTCACTATTACATGCATTTGAATGGGGAACTCGACCGAAACAAAGTATAGGTTTTCATTATGTGTATAACTTTAAAATCTTAGCTCAAACAGCTGCAAAACCTGATTTCCCAGCACGGGGACCTTGACTTCTATAAGATAAAGCCATAAACATGTTTGTCTGAGTCTTCTATCAAAAGTTACAGCTATTTATATGAAGTTGTACAAAAACGCTTTCTTTCGCCAAGACAGTGCGTTTCTCACTGTTACATGCATTTCAATGGGGAACTCGCCCGAAACAAAGTATAGGTTTTCATTATGTGTATAACTTGGAAATCTTAGCTCAAACAACTGCAAATCCTGTTTTCCCAGCACGGGGACCTTGAGTTCTATAAGATAAAGCCATAAACATGTTTGTCTGAGTCTTCTATCAAAAGTTACAGCGATTTATATGAAGTTGTACAAAAATGCTTTCTTTCGCCAAGACAGTGCGTTTCTCACTGTTACATGCATTTGAATGGGGAACTCGCCCGAAACAAAGCAAAGGTTTTCATTATGTGTATAACTTGGAAAACTTAGCTCAAACAGCTGCAAAACCTGTTTTCCCAGCACGGGAACCTTGAGTTCTATAAGATAAAGCCATAAACATGTTTGTCTGAGTCTTCTATCAAAAGTTACAGCGATTTATATGAAGTTGTACAAAAACGCTTTCTTTCGCCAAGACAGTGCGTTTCTCACTGTTACATGCATTTGAATGGGGAACTCGCCCGAAACAAAGCATAGGTTTTCATTATGTGTATAACTTTAAAATCTTAGCTCAAACAGCTGCAAAACCTGATTTCCCAGCACGGGGACCTTGAGTTCTATAAGATAAAGCCATAAACATGTTTGTCTGAGTCTTCTATCAAAAGTTACAGCTATTTATATGAAGTTGTACAAAAACGCTTTCTTTTGCCAAGACAGTGCGTTTCTCACTGTTACATGCATTTGAATGGGGAACTCGACCGAAACAAAGTATAGGTTTTCATTATGTGTATAACTTTAAAATCTTAGCTCAAACAGCTGCAAAACCTGATTTCCCAGCACGGGGACCTTGAGTTCTATAAGATAAAGCCATAAACATGTTTGTCTGAGTCTTCTATCAAAAGTTACAGCGATTTATATGAAGTTGTACAAAAACGCTTTCTTTCGCCAAGACAGTGCGTTTCTCACTGTTACATGCATTTCAATGGGGAACTCGCCCGAAACAAAGTATAGGTTTTCATTATGTGTATAACTTGGAAATCTTAGCTCAAACGGCTGCAAAACCTGTTTTCCCAGCACGGGGACCTTGAGTTCTATAAGATAAAGCCATAAACATGTGTATCCGAGTCTTCTATCAAAAGTTACAGCTATTTATATGAAGTTGTACAAAAACGCTTTCTTTCGCCAAGACAGTGCGTTTCTCACTGTTACATGCATTTGAATGGGGAACTCGACCGAAACAAAGTATAGGTTTTCATTATGTGTATAACTTGAAAATCTTAGCTCAAACAGCTGCAAAACCTGTTTTCCCAGCACGGGGACCTTGAGTTCTATAAGATAAAGCCATAAACATGTTTGTCTGAGTCTTCTATCAAAAGTTACAGCTATTTATATGAAGTTGTACAAAAACGCTTTCTTTCGCCAAGACAGTGGGTTTCTCACTGTTACATGCATTTGAATGGGGAACTCGACCGAAACAAAGTATAGGTTTTCATTATGTGAATAATTTGAAAATCTTAGCTCAAACAGCTGCAAAACCTGTTTTCCCAGCACGGGGACCTTGAGTTCTATAAGATAAAGCCATAAACATGTTTGTCTGAGTCTTCTATCAAAAGTTACAGCTATTTATATGAAGTTGTACAAAAACGCTTTCTTTCGCCAAGACAGTGCGTTTCTCACTGTTACATGCATTTCAATGGGGAACTCGCCCGAAACAAAGTATAGGTTTTCATTATGTGTATAACTTGAAAATCTTAGCTCAAACAGCTGCAAATCCTGTTTTCCCAGCACGGGGACCTTGAGTTCTATAAGATAAAGCCATAAACATGTTTGTCTGAGTCTTATATCAAAAGTTACAGCTATTTCTATGAAGTTGTACAAAAACGCTTTCTTTCGCCAAGACAGTGCGTTTCTCACTGTTACATGCATTTCAATGGGGAACTCGACCGAAACAAAGTATAGGTTTTCATTATGTGTATAACTTTAAAATCTTAGCTCAAACAGCTGCAAAACCTGTTTTCCCAGCACGGGGACCTTGAGTTCTATAAGATAAAGCCATAAACATGTTTGTCTGAGTCTTCTATCAAAAGTTACAGCTATTTATATGAAGTTGTACAAAAACGCTTTCTTTCGCCAAGACAGTGCGTTTCTCACTGTTACATGCATTTCAATGGGGAACTCGCCCGAAACAAAGTATAGGTTTTCATTATGTGTATAACTTGGAAATCTTAGCTCAAACAACTGCAAATCCTGTTTTCCCAGCACGGGGACCTTGAGTTCTATAAGATAAAGCCATAAACATGTTTGTCTGAGTCTTCTATCAAAAGTTACAGCGATTTATATGAAGTTGTACAAAAATGCTTTCTTTCGCCAAGACAGTGCGTTTCTCACTGTTACATGCATTTGAATGGGGAACTCGACCGAAACAAAGTATAGGTTTTCATTATGTGTATAACTTTAAAATCTTAGCTCAAACAGCTGCAAATCCTGTTTTCCCAGCACGGGGACCTTGAGTTCTATAAGATAAAGCCATAAACATGTTTGTCTGAGTCTTCTATCAAAAGTTACAGCTATTTATATGAAGTTGTACAAAAACGCTTTCTTTTGCCAAGACAGTGTGTTTCTCACTATTACATGCATTTGAATGGGGAACTCGACCGAAACAAAGTATAGGTTTTCATTATGTGTATAACTTTAAAATCTTAGCTCAAACAGCTGCAAAACCTGATTTCCCAGCACGGGGACCTTGACTTCTATAAGATAAAGCCATAAACATGTTTGTCTGAGTCTTCTATCAAAAGTTACAGCTATTTATATGAAGTTGTACAAAAACGCTTTCTTTCGCCAAGACAGTGCGTTTCTCACTGTTACATGCATTTCAATGGGGAACTCGCCCGAAACAAAGTATAGGTTTTCATTATGTGTATAACTTGGAAATCTTAGCTCAAACAACTGCAAATCCTGTTTTCCCAGCACGGGGACCTTGAGTTCTATAAGATAAAGCCATAAACATGTTTGTCTGAGTCTTCTATCAAAAGTTACAGCGATTTATATGAAGTTGTACAAAAATGCTTTCTTTCGCCAAGACAGTGCGTTTCTCACTGTTACATGCATTTGAATGGGGAACTCGACCGAAACAAAGTATAGGTTTTCATTATGTGTATAACTTTAAAATCTTAGCTCAAACAGCTGCAAATCCTGTTTTCCCAGCACGGGGACCTTGAGTTCTATAAGATAAAGCCATAAACATGTTTGTCTGAGTCTTCTATCAAAAGTTACAGCTATTTATATGAAGTTGTACAAAAACGCTTTCTTTTGCCAAGACAGTGTGTTTCTCACTATTACATGCATTTGAATGGGGAACTCGACCGAAACAAAGTATAGGTTTTCATTATGTGTATAACTTTAAAATCTTAGCTCAAACAGCTGCAAAACCTGATTTCCCAGCACGGGGACCTTGACTTCTATAAGATAAAGCCATAAACATGTTTGTCTGAGTCTTCTATCAAAAGTTACAGCGATTTATATGAAGTTGTACAAAAACGCTTTCTTTCGCCAAGACAGTGCGTTTCTCACTGTTACATGCATTTGAATGGGGAACTCGCCCGAAACAAAGCAAAGGTTTTCATTATGTGTATAACTTGGAAATCTTAGCTCAAACAGCTGCAAAACCTGTTTTCCCAGCACGGGGACCTTGAGTTCTATAAGATAAAGCCATAAACATGTTTGTCTGAGTCTTCTATCAAAAGTTACAGCGATTTATATGAAGTTGTACAAAAACGCTTTCTTTCGCCAAGACAGTGCGTTTCTCACTGTTACATGCATTTGAATGGGGAACTCGCACGAAACAAAGCATAGGTTTTCATTATGTGTATAACTTTAAAATCTTAGCTCAAACAGCTGCAAAACCTGATTTCCCAGCACGGGGACCTTGAGTTCTATAAGATAAAGCCATAAACATGTTTGTCTGAGTCTTCTATCAAAAGTTACAGCTATTTATATGAAGTTGTACAAAAACGCTTTCTTTTGCCAAGACAGTGCGTTTCTCACTGTTACATGCATTTCAATGGGGAACTCGACCGAAACAAAGTATAGGTTTTCATTATGTGTATAACTTTAAAATCTTAGCTCAAACAGCTGCAAAACCTGATTTCCCAGCACGGGGACCTTGAGTTCTATAAGATAAAGCCATAAACATGTTTGTCTGAGTCTTCTATCAAAAGTTACAGCGATTTATATGAAGTTGTACAAAAACGCTTTCTTTCGCCAAGACAGTGCGTTTCTCACTGTTACATGCATTTCAATGGGGAACTCGCCCGAAACAAAGTATAGGTTTTCATTATGTGTATAACTTGGAAATCTTAGCTCAAACGGCTGCAAAACCTGTTTTCCCAGCACGGGGACCTTGAGTTCTATAAGATAAAGCCATAAACATGTGTATCCGAGTCTTCTATCAAAAGTTACAGCTATTTATATGAAGTTGTACAAAAACGCTTTCTTTCGCCAAGACAGTGCGTTTCTCACTGTTACATGCATTTGAATGGGGAACTCGACCGAAACAAAGTATAGGTTTTCATTATGTGTATAACTTGAAAATCTTAGCTCAAACAGCTGCAAAACCTGTTTTCCCAGCACGGGGACCTTGAGTTCTATAAGATAAAGCCATAAACATGTTTGTCTGAGTCTTCTATCAAAAGTTACAGCTATTTCTATGAAGTTGTACAAAAACGCTTTCTTTCGCCAAGACAGTGTGTTTCTCACTGTTACATGCATTTCAATGGGGAACTCGCCCGAAACAAAGTATAGGTTTTCATTATGTGTATAACTTGGAAATCTTAGCTCAAACAGCTGCAAAACCTGATTTCCCAGCACGGGGACCTTGAGTTCTATAAGATAAAGCCATAAACATGTTTGTCTGAGTCTTCTATCAAAAGTTACAGCGATTTATATGAAGTTGTACAAAAACGCTTTCTTTCGCCAAGACAGTGCGTTTCTCACTGTTACATGCATTTGAATGGGGAACTCGCCCGAAACAAAGCAAAGGTTTTCATTATGTGTATAACTTGGAAATCTTAGCTCAAACAGCTGCAAAACCTGTTTTCCCAGCACGGGAACCTTGAGTTCTATAAGATAAAGCCATAAACATGTTTGTCTGAGTCTTCTATCAAAAGTTACAGCTATTTATATGAAGTTGTACAAAAACGCTTTCTTTCGCCAAGACAGTGCGTTTCTCACTGTTACATGCATTTCAATGGGGAACTCGCCCGAAACAAAGTATAGGTTTTCATTATGTGTATAACTTTAAAATCTTAGCTCAAACAGCTGCAAATCCTGTTTTCCCAGCACGGGGACCTTGAGTTCTATAAGATAAAGCCATAAACATGTTTGTCTGAGTCTTCTATCAAAAGTTACAGCTATTTATATGAAGTTGTACAAAAACGCTTTCTTTCGCCAAGACAGTGCGTTTCTCACTGTTACATGCATTTGAATGGGGAACTCGACCGAAACAAAGTATAGGTTTTCATTATGTGTATAACTTTAAAATCTTAGCTCAAACAGCTGCAAATCCTGTTTTCCCAGCACGGGGACCTTGAGTTCTATAAGATAAAGCCATAAACATGTTTGTCTGAGTCTTCTATCAAAAGTTACAGCTATTTATATGAAGTTGTACAAAAACGCTTTCTTTTGCCAAGACAGTGTGTTTCTCACTATTACATGCATTTGAATGGGGAACTCGACCGAAACAAAGTATAGGTTTTCATTATGTGTATAACTTTAAAATCTTAGCTCAAACAGCTGCAAAACCTGTTTTCCCAGCACGGGGACCTTGAGTTCTATAAGATAAAGCCATAAACATGTTTGTCTGAGTCTTCTATCAAAAGTTACAGCTATTTATATGAAGTTGTACAAAAACGCTTTCTTTCGCCAAGACAGTGGGTTTCTCACTGTTACATGCATTTGAATGGGGAACTCGACCGAAACAAAGTATAGGTTTTCATTATGTGTATAACTTGAAAATCTTAGCTCAAACAGCTGCAAAACCTGTTTTCCCAGCACGGGGACCTTGAGTTCTATAAGATAAAGTCATAAACATGTGTATCCGAGTCTTATATCAAAAGTTACAGCTATTTATATGAAGTTGTACAAAAACGCTTTCTTTCGCCAAGACAGTGCGTTTCTCACTGTTACATGCATTTCAATGGGGAACTCGCCCGAAACAAAGTATAGGTTTTCATTATGTGTATAACTTGAAAATCTTAGCTCAAACAGCTGCAAATCCTGTTTTCCCAGCACGGGGACCTTGAGTTCTATAAGATAAAGCCATAAACATGTTTGTCTGAGTCTTATATCAAAAGTTACAGCTATTTCTATGAAGTTGTACAAAAACGCTTTCTTTCGCCAAGACAGTGCGTTTCTCACTGTTACATGCATTTCAATGGGGAACTCGCCCGAAACAAAGTATAGGTTTTCATTATGTGTATAACTTGGAAATCTTAGCTCAAACAGCTGCAAAACCTGATTTCCCAGCACGGGGACCTTGAGTTCTATAAGATAAAGCCATAAACATGTTTGTCTGAGTCTTCTATCAAAAGTTACAGCGATTTATATGAAGTTGTACAAAAACGCTTTCTTTCGCCAAGACAGTGCGTTTCTCACTGTTACATGCATTTGAATGGGGAACTCGCCCGAAACAAAGTATAGGTTTTCATTATGTGTATAACTTTAAAATCTTAGCTCAAACAGCTGCAAATCCTGTTTTCCCAGCACGGGGACCTTGAGTTCTATAAGATAAAGCCATAAACATGTTTGTCTGAGTCTTCTATCAAAAGTTACAGCTATTTATATGAAGTTGTACAAAAACGCTTTCTTTTGCCAAGACAGTGTGTTTCTCACTATTACATGCATTTGAATGGGGAACTCGCCCGAAACAAAGCAAAGGTTTTCATTATGTGTATAACTTGGAAATCTTAGCTCAAACAGCTGCAAAACCTGTTTTCCCAGCACGGGAACCTTGAGTTCTATAAGATAAAGCCATAAACATGTTTGTCTGAGTCTTCTATCAAAAGTTACAGCTATTTATATGAAGTTGTACAAAAACGCTTTCTTTCGCCAAGACAGTGCGTTTCTCACTGTTACATGCATTTCAATGGGGAACTCGCCCGAAACAAAGTATAGGTTTTCATTATGTGTATAACTTGGAAATCTTAGCTCAAACAGCTGCAAAACCTGATTTCCCAGCACGGGGACCTTGAGTTCTATAAGATAAAGCCATAAACATGTTTGTCTGAGTCTTCTATCAAAAGTTACAGCTATTTCTATGAAGTTGTACAAAAACGCTTTCTTTCGCCAAGACAGTGTGTTTCTCACTGTTACATGCATTTCAATGGGGAACTCGCCCGAAACAAAGTATAGGTTTTCATTATGTGTATAACTTGGAAATCTTAGCTCAAACAGCTGCAAAACCTGATTTCCCAGCACGGGGACCTTGAGTTCTATAAGATAAAGCCATAAACATGTTTGTCTGAGTCTTCTATCAAAAGTTACAGCGATTTATATGAAGTTGTACAAAAACGCTTTCTTTCGCCAAGACAGTGCGTTTCTCACTGTTACATGCATTTGAATGGGGAACTCGCCCGAAACAAAGCAAAGGTTTTCATTATGTGTATAACTTGGAAATCTTAGCTCAAACAGCTGCAAAACCTGTTTTCCCAGCACGGGAACCTTGAGTTCTATAAGATAAAGCCATAAACATGTTTGTCTGAGTCTTCTATCAAAAGTTACAGCGATTTATATGAAGTTGTACAAAAACGCTTTCTTTCGCCAAGACAGTGCGTTTCTCACTGTTACATGCATTTCAATGGGGAACTCGCCCGAAACAAAGTATAGGTTTTCATTATGTGTATAACTTTAAAATCTTAGCTCAAACAGCTGCAAATCCTGTTTTCCCAGCACGGGGACCTTGAGTTCTATAAGATAAAGCCATAAACATGTTTGTCTGAGTCTTCTATCAAAAGTTACAGCTATTTATATGAAGTTGTACAAAAACGCTTTCTTTCGCCAAGACAGTGCGTTTCTCACTGTTACATGCATTTGAATGGGGAACTCGACCGAAACAAAGTATAGGTTTTCATTATGTGTATAACTTTAAAATCTTAGCTCAAACAGCTGCAAATCCTGTTTTCCCAGCACGGGGACCTTGAGTTCTATAAGATAAAGCCATAAACATGTTTGTCTGAGTCTTCTATCAAAAGTTACAGCTATTTATATGAAGTTGTACAAAAACGCTTTCTTTTGCCAAGACAGTGTGTTTCTCACTATTACATGCATTTGAATGGGGAACTCGACCGAAACAAAGTATAGGTTTTCATTATGTGTATAACTTTAAAATCTTAGCTCAAACAGCTGCAAAACCTGTTTTCCCAGCACGGGGACCTTGAGTTCTATAAGATAAAGCCATAAACATGTTTGTCTGAGTCTTCTATCAAAAGTTACAGCTATTTATATGAAGTTGTACAAAAACGCTTTCTTTCGCCAAGACAGTGGGTTTCTCACTGTTACATGCATTTGAATGGGGAACTCGACCGAAACAAAGTATAGGTTTTCATTATGTGTATAACTTGAAAATCTTAGCTCAAACAGCTGCAAAACCTGTTTTCCCAGCACGGGGACCTTGAGTTCTATAAGATAAAGTCATAAACATGTGTATCCGAGTCTTATATCAAAAGTTACAGCTATTTATATGAAGTTGTACAAAAACGCTTTCTTTCGCCAAGACAGTGCGTTTCTCACTGTTACATGCATTTCAATGGGGAACTCGCCCGAAACAAAGTATAGGTTTTCATTATGTGTATAACTTGAAAATCTTAGCTCAAACAGCTGCAAATCCTGTTTTCCCAGCACGGGGACCTTGAGTTCTATAAGATAAAGCCATAAACATGTTTGTCTGAGTCTTATATCAAAAGTTACAGCTATTTCTATGAAGTTGTACAAAAACGCTTTCTTTCGCCAAGACAGTGCGTTTCTCACTGTTACATGCATTTCAATGGGGAACTCGCCCGAAACAAAGTATAGGTTTTCATTATGTGTATAACTTGGAAATCTTAGCTCAAACAGCTGCAAATCCTGTTTTCCCAGCAAGGGGACCTTGAGTTCTATAAGATAAAGCCATAAACATGTTTGTCTGAGTCTTCTATCAAAAGTTACAGCTATTTATATGAAGTTGTACAAAAACGCTTTCTTTTGCCAAGACAGTGTGTTTCTCACTATTACATGCATTTGAATGGGGAACTCGACCGAAACAAAGTATAGGTTTTCATTATGTGTATAACTTTAAAATCTTAGCTCAAACAGCTGCAAAACCTGTTTTCCCAGCACGGGGACCTTGAGTTCTATAAGATAAAGCCATAAACATGTTTGTCTGAGTCTTCTATCAAAAGTTACAGCTATTTATATGAAGTTGTACAAAAACGCTTTCTTTCGCCAAGACAGTGGGTTTCTCACTGTTACATGCATTTGAATGGGGAACTCGACCGAAACAAAGTATAGGTTTTCATTATGTGTATAACTTGAAAATCTTAGCTCAAACAGCTGCAAAACCTGTTTTCCCAGCACGGGGACCTTGAGTTCTATAAGATAAAGTCATAAACATGTGTATCCGAGTCTTATATCAAAAGTTACAGCTATTTATATGAAGTTGTACAAAAACGCTTTCTTTCGCCAAGACAGTGCGTTTCTCACTGTTACATGCATTTGAATGGGGAACTCGCCCGAAACAAAGTATAGGTTTTCATTATGTGTATAACTTGAAAATCTTAGCTCAAACAGCTGCAAATCCTGTTTTCCCAGCACGGGGACCTTGAGTTCTATAAGATAAAGCCATAAACATGTTTGTCTGAGTCTTATATCAAAAGTTACAGCTATTTCTATGAAGTTGTACAAAAACGCTTTCTTTCGCCAAGACAGTGCGTTTCTCACTGTTACATGCATTTCAATGGGGAACTCGCCCGAAACAAAGTATAGGTTTTCATTATGTGTATAACTTGGAAATCTTAGCTCAAACAGCTGCAAAACCTGATTTCACAGCACGGGGACCTTGAGTTCTATAAGATAAAGCCATAAACATGTTTGTCTGAGTCTTCTATCAAAAGTTACAGCGATTTATATGAAGTTGTACAAAAACGCTTTCTTTCGCCAAGACAGTGCGTTTCTCACTGTTACATGCATTTGAATGGGGAACTCGCCCGAAACAAAGTATAGGTTTTCATTATGTGTATAACTTTAAAATCTTAGCTCAAACAGCTGCAAATCCTGTTTTCCCAGCACGGGGACCTTGAGTTCTATAAGATAAAGCCATAAACATGTTTGTCTGAGTCTTCTATCAAAAGTTACAGCTATTTATATGAAGTTGTACAAAAACGCTTTCTTTTGCCAAGACAGTGTGTTTCTCACTATTACATGCATTTGAATGGGGAACTCGACCGAAACAAAGTATAGGTTTTCATTATGTGTATAACTTGAAAATCTTAGCTCAAACAGCTGCAAAACCTGATTTCCCAGCACGGGGACCTTGACTTCTATAAGATAAAGCCATAAACATGTTTGTCTGAGTCTTCTATCAAAAGTTACAGCTATTTATATGAAGTTGTACAAAAACGCTTTCTTTCGCCAAGACAGTGGGTTTCTCACTGTTACATGCATTTGAATGGGGAACTCGACCGAAACAAAGTATAGGTTTTCATTATGTGTATAACTTGAAAATCTTAGCTCAAACAGCTGCAAAACCTGTTTTCCCAGCACGGGGACCTTGAGTTCTATAAGATAAAGCCATAAACATGTTTGTCTGAGTCTTCTATCAAAAGTTACAGCTATTTATATGAAGTTGTACAAAAACGCTTTCTTTCGCCAAGACAGTGCGTTTCTCACTGTTACATGCATTTCAATGGGGAACTCGCCCGAAACAAAGTATAGGTTTTCATTATGTGTATAACTTGAAAATCTTAGCTCAAACAGCTGCAAATCCTGTTTTCCCAGCACGGGGACCTTGAGTTCTATAAGATAAAGCCATAAACATGTTTGTCTGAGTCTTCTATCAAAAGTTACAGCGATTTATATGAAGTTGTACAAAAACGCTTTCTTTCGCCAAGACAGTGCGTTTCTCACTGTTACATGCATTTGAATGGGGAACTCGCCCGAAACAAAGCATAGGTTTTCATTATGTGTATAACTTGGAAATCTTAGCTCAAACAGCTGCAAAACCTGTTTTCCCAGCACGGAGACCTTGACTTCTATAATATAAGGCCATAAACATGTTTGTCTGAGTCTTCTATCAAAAGTTACAGCTATTTCTATGAAGTTGTACAAAAACGCTTTCTTTTGCCAAGACAGTGCGTTTCTCACTGTTACATGCATTTGAATGGGGAACTCGACCGAAACAAAGTATAGGTTTTCATTATGTGTATAACTTGAAAATCTTAGCTCAAACGGCTGCAAATCCTGTTTTCCCAGCACGGGGACCTTGAGTTCTATAAGATAAAGCCATAAACATGTTTGTCTGAGTCTTATATCAAAAGTTACAGCTATTTCTATGAAGTTGTACAAAAACGCTTTCTTTCGCCAAGACAGTGCGTTTCTCACTGTTACATGCATTTCAATGGGGAACTCGCCCGAAACAAAGTACAGGTTTTCATTATGTGTATAACTTGGAAATCTTAGCTCAAACAGCTGCAAAACCTGATTTCCCAGCACGGGGACCTTGAGTTCTATAAGATAAAGCCATAAACATGTTTGTCTGAGTCTTCTATCAAAAGTTACAGCGATTTATATGAAGTTGTACAAAAACGCTTTCTTTCGCCAAGACAGTGCGTTTCTCACTGTTACATGCATTTGAATGGGGAACTCGCCCGAAACAAAGCATAGGTTTTCATTATGTGTATAACTTTAAAATCTTAGCTCAAACAGCTGCAAAACCTGATTTCCCAGCACGGGGACCTTGAGTTCTATAAGATAAAGCCATAAACATGTTTGTCTGAGTCTTCTATCAAAAGTTACAGCTATTTATATGAAGTTGTACAAAAACGCTTTCTTTTGCCAAGACAGTGCGTTTCTCACTGTTACATGCATTTGAATGGGGAACTCGACCGAAACAAAGTATAGGTTTTCATTATGTGTATAACTTTAAAATCTTAGCTCAAACAGCTGCAAAACCTGATTTCCCAGCACGGGGACCTTGAGTTCTATAAGATAAAGCCATAAACATGTTTGTCTGAGTCTTCTATCAAAAGTTACAGCGATTTATATGAAGTTGTACAAAAACGCTTTCTTTCGCCAAGACAGTGCGTTTCTCACTGTTACATGCATTTCAATGGGGAACTCGCCCGAAACAAAGTATAGGTTTTCATTATGTGTATAACTTGGAAATCTTAGCTCAAACGGCTGCAAAACCTGTTTTCCCAGCACGGGGACCTTGAGTTCTATAAGATAAAGCCATAAACATGTGTATCCGAGTCTTCTATCAAAAGTTACAGCTATTTATATGAAGTTGTACAAAAACGCTTTCTTTCGCCAAGACAGTGCGTTTCTCACTGTTACATGCATTTGAATGGGGAACTCGACCGAAACAAAGTATAGGTTTTCATTATGTGTATAACTTGAAAATCTTAGCTCAAACAGCTGCAAAACCTGTTTTCCCAGCACGGGGACCTTGAGTTCTATAAGATAAAGCCATAAACATGTTTGTCTGAGTCTTCTATCAAAAGTTACAGCTATTTATATGAAGTTGTACAAAAACGCTTTCTTTCGCCAAGACAGTGGGTTTCTCACTGTTACATGCATTTGAATGGGGAACTCGACCGAAACAAAGTATAGGTTTTCATTATGTGTATAACTTGAAAATCTTAGCTCAAACAGCTGCAAAACCTGTTTTCCCAGCACGGGGACCTTGAGTTCTATAAGATAAAGCCATAAACATGTTTGTCTGAGTCTTCTATCAAAAGTTACAGCTATTTATATGAAGTTGTACAAAAACGCTTTCTTTCGCCAAGACAGTGCGTTTCTCACTGTTACATGCATTTCAATGGGGAACTCGCCCGAAACAAAGTATAGGTTTTCATTATGTGTATAACTTGAAAATCTTAGGTCAAACAGCTGCAAATCCTGTTTTCCCAGCACGGGGACCTTGAGTTCTATAAGATAAAGCCATAAACATGTTTGTCTGAGTCTTCTATCAAAAGTTACAGCGATTTATATGAAGTTGTACAAAAACGCTTTCTTTCGCCAAGACAGTGCGTTTCTCACTGTTACATGCATTTGAATGGGGAACTCGCCCGAAACAAAGCATAGGTTTTCATTATGTGTATAACTTGGAAATCTTAGCTCAAACAGCTGCAAAACCTGTTTTCCCAGCACGGAGACCTTGAGTTCTATAATATAAGGCCATAAACATGTTTGTCTGAGTCTTCTATCAAAAGTTACAGCTATTTCTATGAAGTTGTACAAAAACGCTTTCTTTTGCCAAGACAGTGCGTTTCTCACTGTTACATGCATTTGAATGGGGAACTCGACCGAAACAAAGTATAGGTTTTCATTATGTGTATAACTTGAAAATCTTAGCTCAAACGGCTGCAAAACCTGATTTCCCAGCACGGGGACCTTGAGTTCTATAAGATAAAGCCATAAACATGTTTGTCTGAGTCTTCTATCAAAAGTTACAGCTATTTATATGAAGTTGTACAAAAACGCTTTCTTTCGCCAAGACAGTGCGTTTCTCACTGTTACATGCATTTCAATGGGGAACTCGCCCGAAACAAAGTATAGGTTTTCATTATGTGTATAACTTGAAAATCTTAGCTCAAACAGCTGCAAATCCTGTTTTCCCAGCACGGGGACCTTGAGTTCTATAAGATAAAGCCATAAACATGTTTGTCTGAGTCTTCTATCAAAAGTTACAGCGATTTATATGAAGTTGTACAAAAACGCTTTCTTTCGCCAAGACAGTGCGTTTCTCACTGTTACATGCATTTGAATGGGGAACTCGCCCGAAACAAAGCATAGGTTTTCATTATGTGTATAACTTGGAAATCTTAGCTCAAACAGCTGCAAAACCTGATTTCCCAGCACGGGGACCTTGAGTTCTATAAGATAAAGCCATAAACATGTTTGTCTGAGTCTTCTATCAAAAGTTACAGCTATTTATATGAAGTTGTACAAAAACGCTTTCTTTTGCCAAGACAGTGCGTTTCTCACTGTTACATGCATTTGAATGGGGAACTCGACCGAAACAAAGTATAGGTTTTCATTATGTGTATAACTTTAAAATCTTAGCTCAAACAGCTGCAAAACCTGTTTTCCCAGCACGGAAACCTTGAGTTCTATAATATAAGGCCATAAACATGTTTGTCTGAGTCTTCTATCAAAAGTTACAGCTATTTCTATGAAGTTGTACAAAAACGCTTTCTTTTGCCAAGACAGTGCGTTTCTCACTGTTACATGCATTTGAATGGGGAACTCGACCGAAACAAAGTATAGGTTTTCATTATGTGTATAACTTGAAAATCTTAGCTCAAACGGCTGCAAAACCTGTTTTCCCAGCACGGGAACCTTGAGTTCTATAAGATAAAGCCATAAACATGTTTGTCTGAGTCTTCTATCAAAAGTTACAGCTATTTATATGAAGTTGTACAAAAACGCTTTCTTTCGCCAAGACAGTGCGTTTCTCACTGTTACATGCATTTCAATGGGGAACTCGCCCGAAACAAAGTATAGGTTTTCATTATGTGTATAACTTGGAAATCTTAGCTCAAACAACTGCAAATCCTGTTTTCCCAGCACGGGGACCTTGAGTTCTATAAGATAAAGCCATAAACATGTTTGTCTGAGTCTTCTATCAAAAGTTACAGCGATTTATATGAAGTTGTACAAAAATGCTTTCTTTCGCCAAGACAGTGCGTTTCTCACTGTTACATGCATTTGAATGGGGAACTCGACCGAAACAAAGTATAGGTTTTCATTATGTGTATAACTTTAAAATCTTAGCTCAAACAGCTGCAAATCCTGTTTTCCCAGCACGGGGACCTTGAGTTCTATAAGATAAAGCCATAAACATGTTTGTCTGAGTCTTCTATCAAAAGTTACAGCTATTTATATGAAGTTGTACAAAAACGCTTTCTTTTGCCAAGACAGTGTGTTTCTCACTATTACATGCATTTGAATGGGGAACTCGACCGAAACAAAGTATAGGTTTTCATTATGTGTATAACTTTAAAATCTTAGCTCAAACAGCTGCAAAACCTGATTTCCCAGCACGGGGACCTTGACTTCTATAAGATAAAGCCATAAACATGTTTGTCTGAGTCTTCTATCAAAAGTTACAGCGATTTATATGAAGTTGTACAAAAACGCTTTCTTTCGCCAAGACAGTGCGTTTCTCACTGTTACATGCATTTGAATGGGGAACTCGCCCGAAACAAAGTATAGGTTTTCATTATGTGTATAACTTGGAAATCTTAGCTCAAACAGCTGCAAAACCTGTTTTCCCAGCACGGGAACCTTGAGTTCTATAAGATAAAGCCATAAACATGTTTGTCTGAGTCTTCTATCAAAAGTTACAGCGATTTATATGAAGTTGTACAAAAACGCTTTCTTTCGCCAAGACAGTGCGTTTCTCACTGTTACATGCATTTGAATGGGGAACTCGCCCGAAACAAAGCATAGGTTTTCATTATGTGTATAACTTTAAAATCTTAGCTCAAACAGCTGCAAAACCAGATTTCCCAGCACGGGGACCTTGAGTTCTATAAGATAAAGCCATAAACATGTTTGTCTGAGTCTTCTATCAAAAGTTACAGCTATTTATATGAAGTTGTACAAAAACGCTTTCTTTTGCCAAGACAGTGCGTTTCTCACTGTTACATGCATTTGAATGGGGAACTCGACCGAAACAAATTATAGGTTTTCATTATGTGTATAACTTTAAAATCTTAGCTCAAACAGCTGCAAAACCTGTTTTCCCAGCACGGGGACCTTGAGTTCTATAAGATAAAGCCATAAACATGTTTGTCTGAGTCTTCTATCAAAAGTTACAGCTATTTATATGAAGTTGTACAAAAACGCTTTCTTTTGCCAAGACAGTGTGTTTCTCACTATTACATGCATTTGAATGGGGAACTCGACCGAAACAAAGTATAGGTTTTCATTATGTGTATAACTTTAAAATCTTAGCTCAAACAGCTGCAAAACCTGATTTCCCAGCACGGGGACCTTGACTTCTATAAGATAAAGCCATAAACATGTTTGTCTGAGTCTTCTATCAAAAGTTACAGCGATTTATATGAAGTTGTACAAAAACGCTTTCTTTCGCCAAGACAGTGCGTTTCTCACTGTTACATGCATTTGAATGGGGAACTCGCCCGAAACAAAGCAAAGGTTTTCATTATGTGTATAACTTGGAAATCTTAGCTCAAACAGCTGCAAAACCTGTTTTCCCAGCACGGGAACCTTGAGTTCTATAAGATAAAGCCATAAACATGTTTGTCTGAGTCTTCTATCAAAAGTTACAGCGATTTATATGAAGTTGTACAAAAACGCTTTCTTTCGCCAAGACAGTGCGTTTCTCACTGTTACATGCATTTCAATGGGGAACTCGCCCGAAACAAAGCATAGGTTTTCATTATGTGTATAACTTTAAAATCTTAGCTCAAACAGCTGCAAAACCTGATTTCCCAGCACGGGGACCTTGAGTTCTATAAGATAAAGCCATAAACATGTTTGTCTGAGTCTTCTATCAAAAGTTACAGCTATTTATATGAAGTTGTACAAAAACGCTTTCTTTTGCCAAGACAGTGCGTTTCTCACTGTTACATGCATTTGAATGGGGACCTCGACCGAAACAAAGTATAGGTTTTCATTATGTGTATAACTTTAAAATCTTAGCTCAAACAGCTGCAAAACCTGATTTCCCAGCACGGGGACCTTGAGTTCTATAAGATAAAGCCATAAACATGTTTGTCTGAGTCTTCTATCAAAAGTTACAGCGATTTATATGAAGTTGTACAAAAACGCTTTCTTTCGCCAAGACAGTGCGTTTCTCACTGTTACATGCATTTCAATGGGGAACTCGCCCGAAACAAAGTATAGGTTTTCATTATGTGTATAACTTGGAAATCTTAGCTCAAACGGCTGCAAAACCTGTTTTCCCAGCACGGGGACCTTGAGTTCTATAAGATAAAGCCATAAACATGTGTATCCGAGTCTTCTATCAAAAGTTACAGCTATTTATATGAAGTTGTACAAAAACGCTTTCTTTCGCCAAGACAGTGCGTTTCTCACTGTTACATGCATTTGAATGGGGAACTCGACCGAAACAAAGTATAGGTTTTCATTATGTGTATAACTTGAAAATCTTAGCTCAAACAGCTGCAAAACCTGTTTTCCCAGCACGGGGACCTTGAGTTCTATAAGATAAAGCCATAAACATGTTTGTCTGAGTCTTCTATCAAAAGTTACAGCTATTTATATGAAGTTGTACAAAAACGCTTTCTTTCGCCAAGACAGTGGGTTTCTCACTGTTACATGCATTTGAATGGGGAACTCGACCGAAACAAAGTATAGGTTTTCATTATGTGAATAATTTGAAAATCTTAGCTCAAACAGCTGCAAAACCTGTTTTCCCAGCACGGGGACCTTGAGTTCTATAAGATAAAGCCATAAACATGTTTGTCTGAGTCTTCTATCAAAAGTTACAGCTATTTATATGAAGTTGTACAAAAACGCTTTCTTTCGCCAAGACAGTGCGTTTCTCACTGTTACATGCATTTCAATGGGGAACTCGCCCGAAACAAAGTATAGGTTTTCATTATGTGTATAACTTGAAAATCTTAGCTCAAACAGCTGCAAATCCTGTTTTCCCAGCACGGGGACCTTGAGTTCTATAAGATAAAGCCATAAACATGTTTGTCTGAGTCTTATATCAAAAGTTACAGCTATTTCTATGAAGTTGTACAAAAACGCTTTCTTTCGCCAAGACAGTGCGTTTCTCACTGTTACATGCATTTGAATGGGGAACTCGCCCGAAACAAAGCAAAGGTTTTCATTATGTGTATAACTTGGAAATCTTAGCTCAAACAGCTGCAAAACCTGTTTTCCCAGCACGGGAACCTTGAGTTCTATAAGATAAAGCCATAAACATGTTTGTCTGAGTCTTCTATCAAAAGTTACAGCTATTTATATGAAGTTGTACAAAAACGCTTTCTTTCGCCAAGACAGTGCGTTTCTCACTGTTACATGCATTTCAATGGGGAACTCGCCCGAAACAAAGTATAGGTTTTCATTATGTGTATAACTTGGAAATCTTAGCTCAAACAACTGCAAATCCTGTTTTCCCAGCACGGGGACCTTGAGTTCTATAAGATAAAGCCATAAACATGTTTGTCTGAGTCTTCTATCAAAAGTTACAGCTATTTCTATGAAGTTGTACAAAAACGCTTTCTTTCGCCAAGACAGTGCGTTTCTCACTGTTACATGCATTTCAATGGGGAACTCGCCCGAAACAAAGTATAGGTTTTCATTATGTGTATAACTTGGAAATCTTAGCTCAAACAGCTGCAAAACCTGATTTCCCAGCACGGGGACCTTGAGTTCTATAAGATAAAGCCATAAACATGTTTGTCTGAGTCTTCTATCAAAAGTTACAGCGATTTATATGAAGTTGTACAAAAACGCTTTCTTTCGCCAAGACAGTGCGTTTCTCACTGTTACATGCATTTGAATGGGGAACTCGCCCGAAACAAAGCATAGGTTTTCATTATGTGTATAACTTTAAAATCTTAGCTCAAACAGCTGCAAAACCTGATTTCCCAGCACGGGGACCTTGAGTTCTATAAGATAAAGCCATAAACATGTTTGTCTGAGTCTTCTATCAAAAGTTACAGCTATTTATATGAAGTTGTACAAAAACGCTTTCTTTTGCCAAGACAGTGCGTTTCTCACTGTTACATGCATTTGAATGGGGAACTCGACCGAAACAAAGTATAGGTTTTCATTATGTGTATAACTTTAAAATCTTAGCTCAAACAGCTGCAAAACCTGATTTCCCAGCACGGGGACCTTGAGTTCTATAAGATAAAGCCATAAACATGTTTGTCTGAGTCTTCTATCAAAAGTTACAGCGATTTATATGAAGTTGTACAAAAACGCTTTCTTTCGCCAAGACAGTGCGTTTCTCACTGTTACATGCATTTCAATGGGGAACTCGCCCGAAACAAAGTATAGGTTTTCATTATGTGTATAACTTGGAAATCTTAGCTCAAACGGCTGCAAAACCTGTTTTCCCAGCACGGGGACCTTGAGTTCTATAAGATAAAGCCATAAACATGTGTATCCGAGTCTTCTATCAAAAGTTACAGCTATTTATATGAAGTTGTACAAAAACGCTTTCTTTCGCCAAGACAGTGCGTTTCTCACTGTTACATGCATTTGAATGGGGAACTCGACCGAAACAAAGTATAGGTTTTCATTATGTGTATAACTTGAAAATCTTAGCTCAAACAGCTGCAAAACCTGTTTTCCCAGCACGGGGACCTTGAGTTCTATAAGATAAAGCCATAAACATGTTTGTCTGAGTCTTCTATCAAAAGTTACAGCTATTTATATGAAGTTGTACAAAAACGCTTTCTTTCGCCAAGACAGTGGGTTTCTCACTGTTACATGCATTTGAATGGGGAACTCGACCGAAACAAAGTATAGGTTTTCATTATGTGTATAACTTGAAAATCTTAGCTCAAACAGCTGCAAAACCTGTTTTCCCAGCACGGGGACCTTGAGTTCTATAAGATAAAGCCATAAACATGTTTGTCTGAGTCTTCTATCAAAAGTTACAGCTATTTATATGAAGTTGTACAAAAACGCTTTCTTTCGCCAAGACAGTGCGTTTCTCACTGTTACATGCATTTCAATGGGGAACTCGCCCGAAACAAAGTATAGGTTTTCATTATGTGTATAACTTGAAAATCTTAGCTCAAACAGCTGCAAATCCTGTTTTCCCAGCACGGGGACCTTGAGTTCTATAAGATAAAGCCATAAACATGTTTGTCTGAGTCTTCTATCAAAAGTTACAGCGATTTATATGAAGTTGTACAAAAACGCTTTCTTTCGCCAAGACAGTGCGTTTCTCACTGTTACATGCATTTGAATGGGGAACTCGCCCGAAACAAAGCATAGGTTTTCATTATGTGTATAACTTGGAAATCTTAGCTCAAACAGCTGAAAAACCTGTTTTCCCAGCACGGAGACCTTGAGTTCTATAATATAAGGCCATAAACATGTTTGTCTGAGTCTTCTATCAAAAGTTACAGCTATTTCTATGAAGTTGTACAAAAACGCTTTCTTTTGCCAAGACAGTGCGTTTCTCACTGTTACATGCATTTGAATGGGGAACTCGACCGAAACAAAGTATAGGTTTTCATTATGTGTATAACTTGAAAATCTTAGCTCAAACGGCTGCAAAACCTGATTTCCCAGCACGGGGACCTTGAGTTCTATAAGATAAAGCCATAAACATGTTTGTCTGAGTCTTCTATCAAAAGTTACAGCTATTTATATGAAGTTGTACAAAAACGCTTTCTTTCGCCAAGACAGTGCGTTTCTCACTGTTACATGCATTTCAATGGGGAACTCGCCCGAAACAAAGTATAGGTTTTCATTATGTGTATAACTTGAAAATCTTAGCTCAAACAGCTGCAAATCCTGTTTTCCCAGCACGGGGACCTTGAGTTCTATAAGATAAAGCCATAAACATGTTTGTCTGAGTCTTCTATCAAAAGTTACAGCGATTTATATGAAGTTGTACAAAAACGCTTTCTTTCGCCAAGACAGTGCGTTTCTCACTGTTACATGCATTTGAATGGGGAACTCGCCCGAAACAAAGCATAGGTTTTCATTATGTGTATAACTTTAAAATCTTAGCTCAAACAGCTGCAAAACCTGATTTCCCAGCACGGGGACCTTGAGTTCTATAAGATAAAGCCATAAACATGTTTGTCTGAGTCTTCTATCAAAAGTTACAGCGATTTATATGAAGTTGTACAAAAACGCTTTCTTTCGCCAAGACAGTGCGTTTCTCACTGTTACATGCATTTCAATGGGGAACTCGCCCGAAACAAAGTATAGGTTTTCATTATGTGTATAACTTGGAAATCTTAGCTCAAACGGCTGCAAAACCTGTTTTCCCAGCACGGGGACCTTGAGTTCTATAAGATAAAGCCATAAACATGTGTATCCGAGTCTTCTATCAAAAGTTACAGCTATTTATATGAAGTTGTACAAAAACGCTTTCTTTCGCCAAGACAGTGGGTTTCTCACTGTTACATGCATTAGAATGGGGAACTCGACCGAAACAAAGTATAGGTTTTCATTATGTGTATAACTTGGAAATCTTAGCTCAAATAGCTGCAAAACCTGTTTTCCCAGCACGGGAACCTTGAGTTCTATAAGATAAAGCCATAAACATGTTTCTCTGAGTCTTCTATCAAAAGTTACAGCTATTTCTATGAAGTTGTACAAAAACGCTTTCTTTCGCCAAGACAGTGCGTTTCTCACTGTTACATGCATTTGAATGGGGAACTCGACCGAAACAAAGTATAGGTTTTCATTATGTGTATAACTTTAAAATCTTAGCTCAAACAGCTGCAAAACCTGTTTTCCCAGCACGGGGACCTTGAGTTCTATAAGATAAAGCCATAAACATGTGTATCCGAGTCTTCTATCAAAAGTTACAGCTATTTATATGAAGTTGTACAAAAACGCTTTCTTTCGCCAAGACAGTGGGTTTCTCACTGTTACATGCATTTGAATGGGGAACTCGCCCGAAACAAAGCATAGGTTTTCATTATGTGTATAACTTTAAAATCTTAGCTCAAACAGCTGCAAAACCTGATTTCCCAGCACGGGGACCTTGAGTTCTATAAGATAAAGCCATAAACATGTTTGTCTGAGTCTTCTATCAAAAGTTACAGCTATTTATATGAAGTTGTACAAAAACGCTTTCTTTCGCCAAGACAGTGCGTTTCTCACTGTTACATGCATTTGAATGGGGAACTCGACCGAAACAAAGTATAGGTTTTCATTATGTGTATAACTTGAAAATCTTAGCTCAAACAGCTGCAAAACCTGTTTTCCCAGCACGGGGACCTTGAGTTCTATAAGATAAAGCCATAAACATGTTTGTCTGAGTCTTCTATCAAAAGTTACAGCTATTTATATGAAGTTGTACAAAAACGCTTTCTTTCGCCAAGACAGTGGGTTTCTCACTGTTACATGCATTTGAATGGGGAACTCGACCGAAACAAAGTATAGGTTTTCATTATGTGTATAACTTGAAAATCTTAGCTCAAACAGCTGCAAAACCTGTTTTCCCAGCACGGGGACCTTGAGTTCTATAAGATAAAGCCATAAACATGTTTGTCTGAGTCTTCTATCAAAAGTTACAGCTATTTATATGAAGTTGTACAAAAACGCTTTCTTTCGCCAAGACAGTGCGTTTCTCACTGTTACATGCATTTCAATGGGGAACTCGCCCGAAACAAAGTATAGGTTTTCATTATGTGTATAACTTGAAAATCTTAGCTCAAACAGCTGCAAATCCTGTTTTCCCAGCACGGGGACCTTGAGTTCTATAAGATAAAGCCATAAACATGTTTGTCTGAGTCTTCTATCAAAAGTTACAGCGATTTATATGAAGTTGTACAAAAACGCTTTCTTTCGCCAAGACAGTGCGTTTCTCACTGTTACATGCATTTGAATGGGGAACTCGCCCGAAACAAAGCATAGGTTTTCATTATGTGTATAACTTGGAAATCTTAGCTCAAACAGCTGCAAAACCTGTTTTCCCAGCACGGAGACCTTGAGTTCTATAATATAAGGCCATAAACATGTTTGTCTGAGTCTTCTATCAAAAGTTACAGCTATTTCTATGAAGTTGTACAAAAACGCTTTCTTTTGCCAAGACAGTGCGTTTCTCACTGTTACATGCATTTGAATGGGGAACTCGACCGAAACAAATTATAGGTTTTCATTATGTGTATAACTTGAAAATCTTAGCTCAAACGGCTGCAAATCCTGTTTTCCCAGCACGGGGACCTTGAGTTCTATAAGATAAAGCCATAAACATGTTTGTCTGAGTCTTATATCAAAAGTTACAGCTATTTCTATGAAGTTGTACAAAAACGCTTTCTTTCGCCAAGACAGTGCGTTTCTCACTGTTACATGCATTTCAATGGGGAACTCGCCCGAAACAAAGTATAGGTTTTCATTATGTGTATAACTTGGAAATCTTAGCTCAAACAGCTGCAAAACCTGATTTCCCAGCACGGGGACCTTGAGTTCTATAAGATAAAGCCATAAACATGTTTGTCTGAGTCTTCTATCAAAAGTTACAGCGATTTATATGAAGTTGTACAAAAACGCTTTCTTTCGCCAAGACAGTGCGTTTCTCACTGTTACATGCATTTGAATGGGGAACTCGCCCGAAACAAAGCATAGGTTTTCATTATGTGTATAACTTTAAAATCTTAGCTCAAACAGCTGCAAAACCTGATTTCCCAGCACGGGGACCTTGAGTTCTATAAGATAAAGCCATAAACATGTTTGTCTGAGTCTTCTATCAAAAGTTACAGCTATTTATATGAAGTTGTACAAAAACGCTTTCTTTTGCCAAGACAGTGCGTTTCTCACTGTTACATGCATTTGAATGGGGAACTCGACCGAAACAAAGTATAGGTTTTCATTATGTGTATAACTTTAAAATCTTAGCTCAAACAGCTGCAAAACCTGATTTCCCAGCACGGGGACCTTGAGTTCTATAAGATAAAGCCATAAACATGTTTGTCTGAGTCTTCTATCAAAAGTTACAGCGATTTATATGAAGTTGTACAAAAACGCTTTCTTTCGCCAAGACAGTGCGTTTCTCACTGTTACATGCATTTCAATGGGGAACTCGCCCGAAACAAAGTATAGGTTTTCATTATGTGTATAACTTTAAAATCTTAGCTCAAACAGCTGCAAAACCTGATTTCCCAGCACGGGGACCTTGACTTCTATAAGATAAAGCCATAAACATGTGTATCCGAGTCTTCTATCAAAAGTTACAGCTATTTATATGAAGTTGTACAAAAACGCTTTCTTTCGCCAAGACAGTGCGTTTCTCACTGTTACATGCATTTGAATGGGGAACTCGACCGAAACAAAGTATAGGTTTTCATTATGTGTATAACTTGAAAATCTTAGCTCAAACAGCTGCAAAACCTGTTTTCCCAGCACGGGGACCTTGAGTTCTATAAGATAAAGCCATAAACATGTTTGTCTGAGTCTTCTATCAAAAGTTACAGCTATTTATATGAAGTTGTACAAAAACGCTTTCTTTCGCCAAGACAGTGGGTTTCTCACTGTTACATGCATTTGAATGGGGAACTCGACCGAAACAAAGTATAGGTTTTCATTATGTGTATAACTTGAAAATCTTAGCTCAAACAGCTGCAAAACCTGTTTTCCCAGCACGGGGACCTTGAGTTCTATAAGATAAAGCCATAAACATGTTTGTCTGAGTCTTCTATCAAAAGTTACAGCTATTTATATGAAGTTGTACAAAAACGCTTTCTTTCGCCAAGACAGTGCGTTTCTCACTGTTACATGCATTTCAATGGGGAACTCGCCCGAAACAAAGTATAGGTTTTCATTATGTGTATAACTTGGAAATCTTAGCTCAAACGGCTGCAAAACCTGTTTTCCCAGCACGGGGACCTTGAGTTCTATAAGATAAAGCCATAAACATGTGTATCCGAGTCTTCTATCAAAAGTTACAGCTATTTATATGAAGTTGTACAAAAACGCTTTCTTTCGCCAAGACAGTGGGTTTCTCACTGTTACATGCATTTGAATGGGGAACTCGACCGAAACAAAGTATAGGTTTTCATTATGTGTATAACTTGAAAATCTTAGCTCAAACAGCTGCAAAACCTGTTTTCCCAGCACGGGGACCTTGAGTTCTATAAGATAAAGCCATAAACATGTTTGTCTGAGTCTTCTATCAAAAGTTACAGCTATTTATATGAAGTTGTACAAAAACGCTTTCTTTTGCCAAGACAGTGCGTTTCTCACTGTTACATGCATTTGAATGGGGAACTCGACCGAAACAAAGTATAGGTTTTCATCATGTGTATAACTTTAAAATCTTAGCTCAAACAGCTGCAAAACCTGTTTTCCCAGCACGGGGACCTTGAGTTCTATAAGATAAAGCCATAAACATGTGTATCCGAGTCTTCTATCAAAAGTTACAGCTATTTATATGAAGTTGTACAAAAACGCTTTCTTTCGCCAAGACAGTGGGTTTCTCACTGTTACATGCATTAGAATGGGGAACTCGCCCGAAACAAAGTATAGGTTTTCATTATGTGTATAACTTGGAAATCTTAGCTCAAATAGCTGCAAAACCTGTTTTCCCAGCACGGGAACCTTGAGTTCTATAAGATAAAGCCATAAACATGTTTCTCTGAGTCTTCTATCAAAAGTTACAGCTATTTCTATGAAGTTGTACAAAAACGCTTTCTTTCGCCAAGACAGTGCGTTTCTCACTGTTACATGCATTTGAATGGGGAACTCGACCGAAACAAAGTATAGGTTTTCATTATGTGTATAACTTGAAAATCTTAGCTCAAACAGCTGCAAAACCTGTTTTCCCAGCACGGGGACCTTGAGTTCTATAAGATAAAGCCATAAACATGTTTGTCTGAGTCTTCTATCAAAAGTTACAGCTATTTATATGAAGTTGTACAAAAACGCTTTCTTTTGCCAAGACAGTGCGTTTCTCACTGTTACATGCATTTGAATGGGGAACTCGACCGAAACAAAGTATAGGTTTTCATCATGTGTATAACTTTAAAATCTTAGCTCAAACAGCTGCAAAACCTGATTTCCCAGCACGGGGACCTTGAGTTCTATAAGATAAAGCCATAAACATGTTTCTCTGAGTCTTCTATCAAAAGTTACAGCTATTTCTATGAAGTTGTACAAAAACGCTTTCTTTCGCCAAGACAGTGCGTTTCTCACTGTTACATGCATTTGAATGGGGAACTCGACCGAAACAAAGTATAGGTTTTCATTATGTGTATAACTTGAAAATCTTAGCTCAAACAGCTGCAAAACCTGTTTTCCCAGCACGGGGACCTTGAGTTCTATAAGATAAAGCCATAAACATGTGTATCCGAGTCTTCTATCAAAAGTTACAGCTATTTATATGAAGTTGTACAAAAACGCTTTCTTTCGCCAAGACAGTGGGTTTCTCACTGTTACATGCATTAGAATGGGGAACTCGACCGAAACAAAGTATAGGTTTTCATTATGTGTATAACTTGGAAATCTTAGCTCAAATAGCTGCAAAACCTGTTTTCCCAGCACGGGAACCTTGAGTTCTATAAGATAAAGCCATAAACATGTTTGTCTGAGTCTTCTATCAAAAGTTACAGCTATTTCTATGAAGTTGTACAAAAACGCTTTCTTTCGCCAAGACAGTGCGTTTCTCACTGTTACATGCATTTCAATGGGGAACTCGCCCGAAACAAAGTATAGGTTTTCATTATGTGTATAACTTGAAAATCTTAGCTCAAACAGCTGCAAATCCTGTTTTCCCAGCACGGGGACCTTGAGTTCTATAAGATAAAGCCATAAACATGTTTGTCTGAGTCTTCTATCAAAAGTTACAGCGATTTATATGAAGTTGTACAAAAACGCTTTCTTTCGCCAAGACAGTGCGTTTCTCACTGTTACATGCATTTGAATGGGGAACTCGCCCGAAACAAAGCATAGGTTTTCATTATGTGTATAACTTGGAAATCTTAGCTCAAACAGCTGCAAAACCTGTTTTCCCAGCACGGAGACCTTGAGTTCTATAATATAAGGCCATAAACATGTTTGTCTGAGTCTTCTATCAAAAGTTACAGCTATTTCTATGAAGTTGTACAAAAACGCTTTCTTTTGCCAAGACAGTGCGTTTCTCACTGTTACATGCATTTGAATGGGGAACTCGACCGAAACAAAGTATAGGTTTTCATTATGTGTATAACTTGAAAATCTTAGCTCAAACGGCTGCAAATCCTGTTTTCCCAGCACGGGGACCTTGAGTTCTATAAGATAAAGCCATAAACATGTTTGTCTGAGTCTTATATCAAAAGTTACAGCTATTTCTATGAAGTTGTACAAAAACGCTTTCTTTCGCCAAGACAGTGCGTTTCTCACTGTTACATGCATTTCAATGGGGAACTCGCCCGAAACAAAGTATAGGTTTTCATTATGTGTATAACTTGGAAATCTTAGCTCAAACAGCTGCAAAACCTGATTTCCCAGCACGGGGACCTTGAGTTCTATAAGATAAAGCCATAAACATGTTTGTCTGAGTCTTCTATCAAAAGTTACAGCGATTTATATGAAGTTGTACAAAAACGCTTTCTTTCGCCAAGACAGTGCGTTTCTCACTGTTACATGCATTTGAATGGGGAACTCGCCCGAAACAAAGCATAGGTTTTCATTATGTGTATAACTTTAAAATCTTAGCTCAAACAGCTGCAAAACCTGATTTCCCAGCACGGGGACCTTGAGTTCTATAAGATAAAGCCATAAACATGTTTGTCTGAGTCTTCTATCAAAAGTTACAGCTATTTATATGAAGTTGTACAAAAACGCTTTCTTTTGCCAAGACAGTGCGTTTCTCACTGTTACATGCATTTGAATGGGGAACTCGACCGAAACAAAGTATAGGTTTTCATTATGTGTATAACTTTAAAATCTTAGCTCAAACAGCTGCAAAACCTGATTTCCCAGCACGGGGACCTTGAGTTCTATAAGATAAAGCCATAAACATGTTTGTCTGAGTCTTCTATCAAAAGTTACAGCGATTTATATGAAGTTGTACAAAAACGCTTTCTTTCGCCAAGACAGTGCGTTTCTCACTGTTACATGCATTTCAATGGGGAACTCGCCCGAAACAAAGTATAGGTTTTCATTATGTGTATAACTTTAAAATCTTAGCTCAAACAGCTGCAAAACCTGATTTCCCAGCACGGGGACCTTGAGTTCTATAAGATAAAGCCATAAACATGTGTATCCGAGTCTTCTATCAAAAGTTACAGCTATTTATATGAAGTTGTACAAAAACGCTTTCTTTCGCCAAGACAGTGCGTTTCTCACTGTTGGGGAACTCGACCGAAACAAAGTATAGGTTTTCATTATGTGTATAACTTGAAAATCTTAGCTCAAACAGCTGCAAAACCTGTTTTCCCAGCACGGGGACCTTGAGTTCTATAAGATAAAGCCATAAACATGTTTGTCTGAGTCTTCTATCAAAAGTTACAGCTATTTATATGAAGTTGTACAAAAACGCTTTCTTTCGCCAAGACAGTGGGTTTCTCACTGTTACATGCATTTGAATGGGGAACTCGACCGAAACAAAGTATAGGTTTTCATTATGTGTATAACTTGAAAATCTTAGCTCAAACAGCTGCAAAACCTGTTTTCCCAGCACGGGGACCTTGAGTTCTATAAGATAAAGCCATAAACATGTTTGTCTGAGTCTTCTATCAAAAGTTACAGCTATTTATATGAAGTTGTACAAAAACGCTTTCTTTCGCCAAGACAGTGCGTTTCTCACTGTTACATGCATTTCAATGGGGAACTCGCCCGAAACAAAGTATAGGTTTTCATTATGTGTATAACTTGGAAATCTTAGCTCAAACGGCTGCAAAACCTGTTTTCCCAGCACGGGGACCTTGAGTTCTATAAGATAAAGCCATAAACATGTGTATCCGAGTCTTCTATCAAAAGTTACAGCTATTTATATGAAGTTGTACAAAAACGCTTTCTTTCGCCAAGACAGTGGGTTTCTCACTGTTACATGCATTTGAATGGGGAACTCGACCGAAACAAAGTATAGGTTTTCATTATGTGTATAACTTGAAAATCTTAGCTCAAACAGCTGCAAAACCTGTTTTCCCAGCACGGGGACCTTGAGTTCTATAAGATAAAGCCATAAACATGTTTGTCTGAGTCTTCTATCAAAAGTTACAGCTATTTATATGAAGTTGTACAAAAACGCTTTCTTTTGCCAAGACAGTGCGTTTCTCACTGTTACATGCATTTGAATGGGGAACTCGACCGAAACAAAGTATAGGTTTTCATCATGTGTATAACTTTAAAATCTTAGCTCAAACAGCTGCAAAACCTGATTTCCCAGCACGGGGACCTTGAGTTCTATAAGATAAAGCCATAAACATGTTTGTCTGAGTCTTCTATCAAAAGTTACAGCGATTTATATGAAGTTGTACAAAAACGCTTTCTTTCGCCAAGACAGTGCGTTTCTCACTGTTACATGCATTTCAATGGGGAACTCGCCCGAAACAAAGTATAGGTTTTCATTATGTGTATAACTTGGAAATCTTAGCTCAAACGGCTGCAAAACCTGTTTTCCCAGCACGGGGACCTTGAGTTCTATAAGATAAAGCCATAAACATGTGTATCCGAGTCTTCTATCAAAAGTTACAGCTATTTATATGAAGTTGTACAAAAACGCTTTCTTTCGCCAAGACAGTGCGTTTCTCACTGTTACATGCATTTGAATGGGGAACTCGACCGAAACAAAGTATAGGTTTTCATTATGTGTATAACTTGAAAATCTTAGCTCAAACAGCTGCAAAACCTGTTTTCCCAGCACGGAAACCTTGAGTTCTATAATATAAGGCCATAAACATGTTTGTCTGAGTCTTCTATCAAAAGTTACAGCTATTTCTATGAAGTTGTACAAAAACGCTTTCTTTTGCCAAGACAGTGCGTTTCTCACTGTTACATGCATTAGAATGGGGAACTCGACCGAAACAAAGTATAGGTTTTCATTATGTGTATAACTTTAAAATCTTAGCTCAAACAGCTGCAAAACCTGATTTCCCAGCACGGGGACCTTGAGTTCTATAAGATAAAGCCATAAACATGTTTGTCTGAGTCTTCTATCAAAAGTTACAGCTATTTATATGAAGTTGTACAAAAACGCTTTCTTTCGCCAAGACAGTGCGTTTCTCACTGTTACATGCATTTGAATGGGGAACTCGCCCGAAACAAAGCATAGGTTTTCATTATGTGTATAACTTGGAAATCTTAGCTCAAACAGCTGCAAAACCTGTTTTCCCAGCACGGAAACCTTGAGTTCTATAATATAAGGCCATAAACATGTTTGTCTGAGTCTTCTATCAAAAGTTACAGCGATTTATATGAAGTTGTACAAAAACGCTTTCCTTCGCCAAGACAGTGCGTTTCTCACTGTTACATGCATTTGAATGGGGAACTCGCCCGAAACAAAGCATAGGTTTTCATTATGTGTATAACTTGGAAATCTTAGCTCAAACAGCTGCAAAACCTGTTTTCCCAGCACGGAGACCTTGAGTTCTATAATATAAGGCCATAAACATGTTTGTCTGAGTCTTCTATCAAAAGTTACAGCTATTTATATGAAGTTGTACAAAAACGCTTTCTTTTGCCAAGACAGTGCGTTTCTCACTGTTACATGCATTTGAATGGGGAACTCGACCGAAACAAAGTATAGGTTTTCATTATGTGTATAACTTGAAAATCTTAGCTCAAACAGCTGCAAAACCTGTTTTCCCAGCACGGAAACCTTGAGTTCTATAATATAAGGCCATAAACATGTTTGTCTGAGTCTTCTATCAAAAGTTACAGCTATTTCTATGAAGTTGTACAAAAACGCTTTCTTTTGCCAAGACAGTGCGTTTCTCACTGTTACATGCATTAGAATGGGGAACTCGACCGAAACAAAGTATAGGTTTTCATTATGTGTATAACTTTAAAATCTTAGCTCAAACAGCTGCAAAACCTGATTTCCCAGCACGGGGACCTTGAGTTCTATAAGATAAAGCCATAAACATGTTTGTCTGAGTCTTCTATCAAAAGTTACAGCTATTTATATGAAGTTGTACAAAAACGCTTTCTTTCGCCAAGACAGTGCGTTTCTCACTGTTACATGCATTTGAATGGGGAACTCGCCCGAAACAAAGCATAGGTTTTCATTATGTGTATAACTTGGAAATCTTAGCTCAAACAGCTGCAAAACCTGTTTTCCCAGCACGGAAACCTTGAGTTCTATAATATAAGGCCATAAACATGTTTGTCTGAGTCTTCTATCAAAAGTTACAGCGATTTATATGAAGTTGTACAAAAACGCTTTCTTTCGCCAAGACAGTGCGTTTCTCACTGTTACATGCATTTGAATGGGGAACTCGCCCGAAACAAAGCATAGGTTTTCATTATGTGTATAACTTGGAAATCTTAGCTCAAACAGCTGCAAAACCTGTTTTCCCAGCACGGAGACCTTGAGTTCTATAATATAAGGCCATAAACATGTTTGTCTGAGTCTTCTATCAAAAGTTACAGCTATTTCTATGAAGTTGTACAAAAACGCTTTCTTTCGCCAAGACAGTGCGTTTCTCACTGTTACATGCATTTGAATGGGGAACTCGACCGAAACAAAGTATAGGTTTTCATTATGTGAATAACTTGGAAATCTTAGCTCAAACAGCTGCAAAACCTATTTGCCCAGCACGGGAACCTTGAGTTCTATAAGATAAAGCCATAAACATGTGTATCCGAGTCTTCTATCAAAAGTTACAGCTATTCATATGAAGTTGTACAAAAACGCTTTCTTTCGCCAAGACAGTGCGTTTCTCACTGTTACATGCATTTGAATGGGGAACTCGACCGAAACAAAGCATAGGTTTTCATTATGTGAATAACTTGGAAATCTTAGCTCAGACAGCTGCAAAACCTGTTTTTCCAGCACGGAGACCTTGAGTTCTATAATATAAGGCCATAAACATGTTTGTCTGAGTCTTCTATCAAAAGTTACAGCTATTTCTATGAAGTTGTACAAAAACGCTTTCTTTTGCCAAGACAGTGCGTTTCTCACTGTTACATGCATTTGAATGGGGAACTCGACCGAAACAAAGTATAGGTTTTCATTATGTGTATAACTTTAAAATCTTAGCTCAAACAGCTGCAAAACCTGATTTCCCAGCACGGGGACCTTGAGTTCTATAAGATAAAGCCATAAACATGTTTGTCTGAGTCTTCTATCAAAAGTTACAGCTATTTATATGAAGTTGTACAAAAACGCTTTCTTTTGCCAAGACAGTGCGTTTCTCACTGTTACATGCATTTGAATGGGGAACTCGACCGAAACAAAGTATAGGTTTTCATTATGTGTATAACTTGAAAATCTTAGCTCAAACAGCTGCAAAACCTGTTTTCCCAGCACGGAAACCTTGAGTTCTATAATATAAGGCCATAAACATGTTTGTCTGAGTCTTCTATCAAAAGTTACAGCTATTTCTATGAAGTTGTACAAAAACGCTTTCTTTTGCCAAGACAGTGCGTTTCTCACTGTTACATGCATTAGAATGGGGAACTCGACCGAAACAAAGTATAGGTTTTCATTATGTGTATAACTTTAAAATCTTAGCTCAAACAGCTGCAAAACCTGATTTCCCAGCACGGGGACCTTGAGTTCTATAAGATAAAGCCATAAACATGTTTGTCTGAGTCTTCTATCAAAAGTTACAGCTATTTATATGAAGTTGTACAAAAACGCTTTCTTTCGCCAAGACAGTGCGTTTCTCACTGTTACATGCATTTGAATGGGGAACTCGCCCGAAACAAAGCATAGGTTTTCATTATGTGTATAACTTGGAAATCTTAGCTCAAACAGCTGCAAAACCTGTTTTCCCAGCACGGAGACCTTGAGTTCTATAATATAAGGCCATAAACATGTTTGTCTGAGTCTTCTATCAAAAGTTACAGCTATTTATATGAAGTTGTACAAAAACGCTTTCTTTTGCCAAGACAGTGCGTTTCTCACTGTTACATGCATTTGAATGGGGAACTCGACCGAAACAAAGTATAGGTTTTCATTATGTGTATAACTTGAAAATCTTAGCTCAAACAGCTGCAAAACCTGTTTTCCCAGCACGGAAACCTTGAGTTCTATAATATAAGGCCATAAACATGTTTGTCTGAGTCTTCTATCAAAAGTTACAGCTATTTCTATGAAGTTGTACAAAAACGCTTTCTTTTGCCAAGACAGTGCGTTTCTCACTGTTACATGCATTAGAATGGGGAACTCGACCGAAACAAAGTATAGGTTTTCATTATGTGTATAACTTTAAAATCTTAGCTCAAACAGCTGCAAAACCTGATTTCCCAGCACGGGGACCTTGAGTTCTATAAGATAAAGCCATAAACATGTTTGTCTGAGTCTTCTATCAAAAGTTACAGCTATTTATATGAAGTTGTACAAAAACGCTTTCTTTCGCCAAGACAGTGCGTTTCTCACTGTTACATGCATTTGAATGGGGAACTCGCCCGAAACAAAGCATAGGTTTTCATTATGTGTATAACTTGGAAATCTTAGCTCAAACAGCTGCAAAACCTGTTTTCCCAGCACGGAAACCTTGAGTTCTATAATATAAGGCCATAAACATGTTTGTCTGAGTCTTCTATCAAAAGTTACAGCGATTTATATGAAGTTGTACAAAAACGCTTTCTTTCGCCAAGACAGTGCGTTTCTCACTGTTACATGCATTTGAATGGGGAACTCGCCCGAAACAAAGCATAGGTTTTCATTATGTGTATAACTTGGAAATCTTAGCTCAAACAGCTGCAAAACCTGTTTTCCCAGCACGGAGACCTTGAGTTCTATAATATAAGGCCATAAACATGTTTGTCTGAGTCTTCTATCAAAAGTTACAGCTATTTCTATGAAGTTGTACAAAAACGCTTTCTTTTGCCAAGACAGTGCGTTTCTCACTGTTACATGCATTTGAATGGGGAACTCGACCGAAACAAAGTATAGGTTTTCATTATGTGTATAACTTGAAAATCTTAGCTCAAACGGCTGCAAAACCTGATTTCCCAGCACGGGGACCTTGAGTTCTATAAGATAAAGCCATAAACATGTTTGTCTGAGTCTTCTATCAAAAGTTACAGCTATTTATATGAAGTTGTACAAAAACGCTTTCTTTTGCCAAGACAGTGCGTTTCTCACTGTTACATGCATTTGAATGGGGAACTCGACCGAAACAAAGTATAGGTTTTCATTATGTGTATAACTTTAAAATCTTAGCTCAAACAGCTGCAAAACCTGTTTTCCCAGCACGGAAACCTTGAGTTCCATAATATAAGGCCATAAACATGTTTGTCTGAGTCTTCTATCAAAAGTTACAGCTATTTCTATGAAGTTGTACAAAAACGCTTTCTTTTGCCAAGACAGTGCGTTTCTCACTGTTACATGCATTTGAATGGGGAACTCGACCGAAACAAAGTATAGGTTTTCATTATGTGTATAACTTTAAAATCTTAGCTCAAACAGCTGCAAAACCTGTTTTCCCAGCACGGAAACCTTGAGTTCTATAATATAAGGCCATAAACATGTTTGTCTGAGTCTTCTATCAAAAGTTACAGCTATTTCTATGAAGTTGTACAAAAACGCTTTCTTTTGCCAAGACAGTGCGTTTCTCACTGTTACATGCATTTGAATGGGGAACTCGACCGAAACAAAGTATAGGTTTTCATTATGTGTATAACTTTAAAATCTTAGCTCAAACAGCTGCAAAACCTGATTTCCCAGCACGGGGACCTTGAGTTCTATAAGATAAAGCCATAAACATGTTTGTCTGAGTCTTCTATCAAAAGTTACAGCTATTTATATGAAGTTGTACAAAAACGCTTTCTTTTGCCAAGACAGTGCGTTTCTCACTGTTACATGCATTTGAATGGGGAACTCGACCGAAACAAAGTATAGGTTTTCATTATGTGTATAACTTGAAAATCTTAGCTCAAACAGCTGCAAAACCTGTTTTCCCAGCACGGAAACCTTGAGTTCTATAATATAAGGCCATAAACATGTTTGTCTGAGTCTTCTATCAAAAGTTACAGCTATTTCTATGAAGTTGTACAAAAACGCTTTCTTTTGCCAAGACAGTGCGTTTCTCACTGTTACATGCATTAGAATGGGGAACTCGACCGAAACAAAGTATAGGTTTTCATTATGTGTATAACTTTAAAATCTTAGCTCAAACAGCTGCAAAACCTGATTTCCCAGCACGGGGACCTTGAGTTCTATAAGATAAAGCCATAAACATGTTTGTCTGAGTCTTCTATCAAAAGTTACAGCTATTTATATGAAGTTGTACAAAAACGCTTTCTTTCGCCAAGACAGTGCGTTTCTCACTGTTACATGCATTTGAATGGGGAACTCGCCCGAAACAAAGCATAGGTTTTCATTATGTGTATAACTTGGAAATCTTAGCTCAAACAGCTGCAAAACCTGTTTTCCCAGCACGGAGACCTTGAGTTCTATAATATAAGGCCATAAACATGTTTGTCTGAGTCTTCTATCAAAAGTTACAGCTATTTATATGAAGTTGTACAAAAACGCTTTCTTTTGCCAAGACAGTGCGTTTCTCACTGTTACATGCATTTGAATGGGGAACTCGACCGAAACAAAGTATAGGTTTTCATTATGTGTATAACTTGAAAATCTTAGCTCAAACAGCTGCAAAACCTGTTTTCCCAGCACGGAAACCTTGAGTTCTATAATATAAGGCCATAAACATGTTTGTCTGAGTCTTCTATCAAAAGTTACAGCTATTTCTATGAAGTTGTACAAAAACGCTTTCTTTTGCCAAGACAGTGCGTTTCTCACTGTTACATGCATTAGAATGGGGAACTCGACCGAAACAAAGTATAGGTTTTCATTATGTGTATAACTTTAAAATCTTAGCTCAAACAGCTGCAAAACCTGATTTCCCAGCACGGGGACCTTGAGTTCTATAAGATAAAGCCATAAACATGTTTGTCTGAGTCTTCTATCAAAAGTTACAGCTATTTATATGAAGTTGTACAAAAACGCTTTCTTTCGCCAAGACAGTGCGTTTCTCACTGTTACATGCATTTGAATGGGGAACTCGCCCGAAACAAAGCATAGGTTTTCATTATGTGTATAACTTGGAAATCTTAGCTCAAACAGCTGCAAAACCTGTTTTCCCAGCACGGAAACCTTGAGTTCTATAATATAAGGCCATAAACATGTTTGTCTGAGTCTTCTATCAAAAGTTACAGCGATTTATATGAAGTTGTACAAAAACGCTTTCTTTCGCCAAGACAGTGCGTTTCTCACTGTTACATGCATTTGAATGGGGAACTCGCCCGAAACAAAGCATAGGTTTTCATTATGTGTATAACTTGGAAATCTTAGCTCAAACAGCTGCAAAACCTGTTTTCCCAGCACGGAGACCTTGAGTTCTATAATATAAGGCCATAAACATGTTTGTCTGAGTCTTCTATCAAAAGTTACAGCTATTTCTATGAAGTTGTACAAAAACGCTTTCTTTTGCCAAGACAGTGCGTTTCTCACTGTTACATGCATTTGAATGGGGAACTCGACCGAAACAAAGTATAGGTTTTCATTATGTGTATAACTTGAAAATCTTAGCTCAAACGGCTGCAAAACCTGATTTCCCAGCACGGGGACCTTGAGTTCTATAAGATAAAGCCATAAACATGTTTGTCTGAGTCTTCTATCAAAAGTTACAGCTATTTATATGAAGTTGTACAAAAACGCTTTCTTTTGCCAAGACAGTGCGTTTCTCACTGTTACATGCATTTGAATGGGGAACTCGACCGAAACAAAGTATAGGTTTTCATTATGTGTATAACTTTAAAATCTTAGCTCAAACAGCTGCAAAACCTGTTTTCCCAGCACGGAAACCTTGAGTTCCATAATATAAGGCCATAAACATGTTTGTCTGAGTCTTCTATCAAAAGTTACAGCTATTTCTATGAAGTTGTACAAAAACGCTTTCTTTTGCCAAGACAGTGCGTTTCTCACTGTTACATGCATTTGAATGGGGAACTCGACCGAAACAAAGTATAGGTTTTCATTATGTGTATAACTTTAAAATCTTAGCTCAAACAGCTGCAAAACCTGTTTTCCCAGCACGGAAACCTTGAGTTCTATAATATAAGGCCATAAACATGTTTGTCTGAGTCTTCTATCAAAAGTTACAGCTATTTATATGAAGTTGTACAAAAACGCTTTCTTTCGCCAAGACAGTGCGTTTCTCACTGTTACATGCATTTGAATGGGGAACTCGACCGAAACAAAGTATAGGTTTTCATTATGTGTATAACTTGAAAATCTTAGCTCAAACGGCTGCAAAACCTGATTTCCCAGCACGGGGACCTTGAGTTCTATAAGATAAAGCCATAAACATGTTTGTCTGAGTCTTCTATCAAAAGTTACAGCGATTTATATGAAGTTGTACAAAAACGCTTTCTTTCGCCAAGACAGTGCGTTTCTCACTGTTACATGCATTTGAATGGGGAACTCGCCCGAAACAAAGCAAAGGTTTTCATTATGTGTATAACTTGGAAATCTTAGCTCAAACAGCTGCAAAACCTGTTTTCCCAGCACGGGAACCTTGACTTCTATAATATAAGGCCATAAACATGTTTGTCTGAGTCTTCTATCAAAAGTTACAGCTATTTATATGAAGTTGTACAAAAACGCTTTCTTTCGCCAAGACAGTGCGTTTCTCACTGTTACATGCATTTCAATGGGGAACTCGCCCGAAACAAAGTATAGGTTTTCATTATGTGTATAACTTGGAAATCTTAGCTCAAACAACTGCAAATCCTGTTTTCCCAGCACGGGGACCTTGAGTTCTATAAGATAAAGCCATAAACATGTTTGTCTGAGTCTTCTATCAAAAGTTACAGCGATTTATATGAAGTTGTACAAAAATGCTTTCTTTCGCCAAGACAGTGCGTTTCTCACTGTTACATGCATTTGAATGGGGAACTCGACCGAAACAAAGTATAGGTTTTCATTATGTGTATAACTTTAAAATCTTAGCTCAAACAGCTGCAAATCCTGTTTTCCCAGCACGGGGACCTTGAGTTCTATAAGATAAAGCCATAAACATGTTTGTCTGAGTCTTCTATCAAAAGTTACAGCTATTTATATGAAGTTGTACAAAAACGCTTTCTTTTGCCAAGACAGTGTGTTTCTCACTATTACATGCATTTGAATGGGGAACTCGACCGAAACAAAGTATAGGTTTTCATTATGTGTATAACTTTAAAATCTTAGCTCAAACAGCTGCAAAACCTGATTTCCCAGCACGGGGACCTTGAGTTCTATAAGATAAAGCCATAAACATGTTTGTCTGAGTCTTCTATCAAAAGTTACAGCTATTTATATGAAGTTGTACAAAAACGCTTTCTTTTGCCAAGACAGTGCGTTTCTCACTGTTACATGCATTTGAATGGGGAACTCGACCGAAACAAAGTATAGGTTTTCATTATGTGTATAACTTTAAAATCTTAGCTCAAACAGCTGCAAAACCTGTTTTCCCAGCACGGAAACCTTGAGTTCTATAATATAAGGCCATAAACATGTTTGTCTGAGTCTTCTATCAAAAGTTACAGCTATTTATATGAAGTTGTACAAAAACGCTTTCTTTCGCCAAGACAGTGCGTTTCTCACTGTTACATGCATTTGAATGGGGAACTCGACCGAAACAAAGTATAGGTTTTCATTATGTGTATAACTTGAAAATCTTAGCTCAAACGGCTGCAAAACCTGATTTCCCAGCACGGGGACCTTGAGTTCTATAAGATAAAGCCATAAACATGTTTGTCTGAGTCTTCTATCAAAAGTTACAGCGATTTATATGAAGTTGTACAAAAACGCTTTCTTTCGCCAAGACAGTGCGTTTCTCACTGTTACATGCATTTGAATGGGGAACTCGCCCGAAACAAAGCAAAGGTTTTCATTATGTGTATAACTTGGAAATCTTAGCTCAAACAGCTGCAAAACCTGTTTTCCCAGCACGGGAACCTTGAGTTCTATAATATAAGGCCATAAACATGTTTGTCTGAGTCTTCTATCAAAAGTTACAGCTATTTATATGAAGTTGTACAAAAACGCTTTCTTTCGCCAAGACAGTGCGTTTCTCACTGTTACATGCATTTCAATGGGGAACTCGCCCGAAACAAAGTATAGGTTTTCATTATGTGTATAACTTGGAAATCTTAGCTCAAACAACTGCAAATCCTGTTTTCCCAGCACGGGGACCTTGAGTTCTATAAGATAAAGCCATAAACATGTTTGTCTGAGTCTTCTATCAAAAGTTACAGCGATTTATATGAAGTTGTACAAAAATGCTTTCTTTCGCCAAGACAGTGCGTTTCTCACTGTTACATGCATTTGAATGGGGAACTCGACCGAAACAAAGTATAGGTTTTCATTATGTGTATAACTTTAAAATCTTAGCTCAAACAGCTGCAAATCCTGTTTTCCCAGCACGGGGACCTTGAGTTCTATAAGATAAAGCCATAAACATGTTTGTCTGAGTCTTCTATCAAAAGTTACAGCTATTTATATGAAGTTGTACAAAAACGCTTTCTTTTGCCAAGACAGTGTGTTTCTCACTATTACATGCATTTGAATGGGGAACTCGACCGAAACAAAGTATAGGTTTTCATTATGTGTATAACTTTAAAATCTTAGCTCAAACAGCTGCAAAACCTGATTTCCCAGCACGGGGACCTTGACTTCTATAAGATAAAGCCATAAACATGTTTGTCTGAGTCTTCTATCAAAAGTTACAGCGATTTATATGAAGTTGTACAAAAACGCTTTCTTTCGCCAAGACAGTGCGTTTCTCACTGTTACATGCATTTGAATGGGGAACTCGCCCGAAACAAAGTATAGGTTTTCATTATGTGTATAACTTGGAAATCTTAGCTCAAACGGCTGCAAAACCTGTTTTCCCAGCACGGGGACCTTGAGTTCTATAAGATAAAGCCATAAACATGTGTATCCGAGTCTTCTATCAAAAGTTACAGCTATTTATATGAAGTTGTACAAAAACGCTTTCTTTCGCCAAGACAGTGGGTTTCTCACTGTTACATGCATTTGAATGGGGAACTCGACCGAAACAAAGTATAGGTTTTCATTATGTGTATAACTTGAAAATCTTAGCTCAAACAGCTGCAAAACCTGTTTTCCCAGCACGGGGACCTTGAGTTCTATAAGATAAAGCCATAAACATGTTTGTCTGAGTCTTCTATCAAAAGTTACAGCTATTTATATGAAGTTGTACAAAAACGCTTTCTTTTGCCAAGACAGTGCGTTTCTCACTGTTACATGCATTTGAATGGGGAACTCGACCGAAACAAAGTATAGGTTTTCATTATGTGTATAACTTTAAAATCTTAGCTCAAACAGCTGCAAAACCTGATTTCCCAGCACGGGGACCTTGAGTTCTATAAGATAAAGCCATAAACATGTTTGTCTGAGTCTTCTATCAAAAGTTACAGCGATTTATATGAAGTTGTACAAAAACGCTTTCTTTCGCCAAGACAGTGCGTTTCTCACTGTTACATGCATTTCAATGGGGAACTCGCCCGAAACAAAGTATAGGTTTTCATTATGTGTATAACTTGGAAATCTTAGCTCAAACGGCTGCAAAACCTGTTTTCCCAGCACGGGGACCTTGAGTTCTATAAGATAAAGCCATAAACATGTGTATCCGAGTCTTCTATCAAAAGTTACAGCTATTTATATGAAGTTGTACAAAAACGCTTTCTTTCGCCAAGACAGTGGGTTTCTCACTGTTACATGCATTAGAATGGGGAACTCGACCGAAACAAAGTATAGGTTTTCATTATGTGTATAACTTGAAAATCTTAGCTCAAACAGCTGCAAAACCTGTTTTCCCAGCACGGAGACCTTGAGTTCTATAATATAAGGCCATAAACATGTTTGTCTGAGTCTTCTATCAAAAGTTACAGCTATTTATATGAAGTTGTACAAAAACGCTTTCTTTTGCCAAGACAGTGCGTTTCTCACTGTTACATGCATTTGAATGGGGAACTCGACCGAAACAAAGTATAGGTTTTCATTATGTGTATAACTTGAAAATCTTAGCTCAAACAGCTGCAAAACCTGTTTTCCCAGCACGGAAACCTTGAGTTCTATAATATAAGGCCATAAACATGTTTGTCTGAGTCTTCTATCAAAAGTTACAGCTATTTCTATGAAGTTGTACAAAAACGCTTTCTTTTGCCAAGACAGTGCGTTTCTCACTGTTACATGCATTTGAATGGGGAACTCGACCGAAACAAAGTATAGGTTTTCATTATGTGTATAACTTTAAAATCTTAGCTCAAACAGCTGCAAAACCTGTTTTCCCAGCACGGAAACCTTGAGTTCTATAATATAAGGCCATAAACATGTTTGTCTGAGTCTTCTATCAAAAGTTACAGCTATTTATATGAAGTTGTACAAAAACGCTTTCTTTCGCCAAGACAGTGCGTTTCTCACTGTTACATGCATTTGAATGGGGAACTCGACCGAAACAAAGTATAGGTTTTCATTATGTGTATAACTTGAAAATCTTAGCTCAAACGGCTGCAAAACCTGATTTCCCAGCACGGGGACCTTGAGTTCTATAAGATAAAGCCATAAACATGTTTGTCTGAGTCTTCTATCAAAAGTTACAGCGATTTATATGAAGTTGTACAAAAACGCTTTCTTTCGCCAAGACAGTGCGTTTCTCACTGTTACATGCATTTGAATGGGGAACTCGCCCGAAACAAAGCAAAGGTTTTCATTATGTGTATAACTTGGAAATCTTAGCTCAAACAGCTGCAAAACCTGTTTTCCCAGCACGGGAACCTTGACTTCTATAATATAAGGCCATAAACATGTTTGTCTGAGTCTTCTATCAAAAGTTACAGCTATTTATATGAAGTTGTACAAAAACGCTTTCTTTCGCCAAGACAGTGCGTTTCTCACTGTTACATGCATTTCAATGGGGAACTCGCCCGAAACAAAGTATAGGTTTTCATTATGTGTATAACTTGGAAATCTTAGCTCAAACAACTGCAAATCCTGTTTTCCCAGCACGGGGACCTTGAGTTCTATAAGATAAAGCCATAAACATGTTTGTCTGAGTCTTCTATCAAAAGTTACAGCGATTTATATGAAGTTGTACAAAAATGCTTTCTTTCGCCAAGACAGTGCGTTTCTCACTGTTACATGCATTTGAATGGGGAACTCGACCGAAACAAAGTATAGGTTTTCATTATGTGTATAACTTTAAAATCTTAGCTCAAACAGCTGCAAATCCTGTTTTCCCAGCACGGGGACCTTGAGTTCTATAAGATAAAGCCATAAACATGTTTGTCTGAGTCTTCTATCAAAAGTTACAGCTATTTATATGAAGTTGTACAAAAACGCTTTCTTTTGCCAAGACAGTGTGTTTCTCACTATTACATGCATTTGAATGGGGAACTCGACCGAAACAAAGTATAGGTTTTCATTATGTGTATAACTTTAAAATCTTAGCTCAAACAGCTGCAAAACCTGATTTCCCAGCACGGGGACCTTGAGTTCTATAAGATAAAGCCATAAACATGTTTGTCTGAGTCTTCTATCAAAAGTTACAGCTATTTATATGAAGTTGTACAAAAACGCTTTCTTTTGCCAAGACAGTGCGTTTCTCACTGTTACATGCATTTGAATGGGGAACTCGACCGAAACAAAGTATAGGTTTTCATTATGTGTATAACTTTAAAATCTTAGCTCAAACAGCTGCAAAACCTGTTTTCCCAGCACGGAAACCTTGAGTTCTATAATATAAGGCCATAAACATGTTTGTCTGAGTCTTCTATCAAAAGTTACAGCTATTTATATGAAGTTGTACAAAAACGCTTTCTTTCGCCAAGACAGTGCGTTTCTCACTGTTACATGCATTTGAATGGGGAACTCGACCGAAACAAAGTATAGGTTTTCATTATGTGTATAACTTGAAAATCTTAGCTCAAACGGCTGCAAAACCTGATTTCCCAGCACGGGGACCTTGAGTTCTATAAGATAAAGCCATAAACATGTTTGTCTGAGTCTTCTATCAAAAGTTACAGCGATTTATATGAAGTTGTACAAAAACGCTTTCTTTCGCCAAGACAGTGCGTTTCTCACTGTTACATGCATTTCAATGGGGAACTCGCCCGAAACAAAGTATAGGTTTTCATTATGTGTATAACTTGGAAATCTTAGCTCAAACGGCTGCAAAACCTGTTTTCCCAGCACGGGGACCTTGAGTTCTATAAGATAAAGCCATAAACATGTGTATCCGAGTCTTCTATCAAAAGTTACAGCTATTTATATGAAGTTGTACAAAAACGCTTTCTTTCGCCAAGACAGTGGGTTTCTCACTGTTACATGCATTAGAATGGGGAACTCGACCGAAACAAAGTATAGGTTTTCATTATGTGTATAACTTGAAAATCTTAGCTCAAACAGCTGCAAAACCTGTTTTCCCAGCACGGAGACCTTGAGTTCTATAATATAAGGCCATAAACATGTTTGTCTGAGTCTTCTATCAAAAGTTACAGCTATTTATATGAAGTTGTACAAAAACGCTTTCTTTTGCCAAGACAGTGCGTTTCTCACTGTTACATGCATTTGAATGGGGAACTCGACCGAAACAAAGTATAGGTTTTCATTATGTGTATAACTTGAAAATCTTAGCTCAAACAGCTGCAAAACCTGTTTTCCCAGCACGGAAACCTTGAGTTCTATAATATAAGGCCATAAACATGTTTGTCTGAGTCTTCTATCAAAAGTTACAGCTATTTCTATGAAGTTGTACAAAAACGCTTTCTTTTGCCAAGACAGTGCGTTTCTCACTGTTACATGCATTAGAATGGGGAACTCGACCGAAACAAAGTATAGGTTTTCATTATGTGTATAACTTTAAAATCTTAGCTCAAACAGCTGCAAAACCTGATTTCCCAGCACGGAAACCTTGAGTTCTATAAGATAAAGCCTTAAACATGTTTGTCTGAGTCTTCTATCAAAAGTTACAACTATTTATATGAAGTTGTACAAAAACGCTTTCTTTTGCCAAGACAGTGCGTTTCTCACTGTTACATGCATTAGAATGGGGAACTCGACCGAAACAAAGTATAGGTTTTCATTATGTGTATAACTTTAAAATCTTAGCTCAAACAGCTGCAAAACCTGATTTCCCAGCACGGAAACCTTGAGTTCTATAATATAAGGCCATAAACATGTTTGTCTGAGTCTTCTATCAAAAGTTACAGCTATTTATATGAAGTTGTACAAAAACGCTTTCTTTCGCCAAGACAGTGCGTTTCTCACTGTTACATGCATTTGAATGGGGAACTCGACCGAAACAAAGTATAGGTTTTCATTATGTGTATAACTTGAAAATCTTAGCTCAAACGGCTGCAAAACCTGATTTCCCAGCACGGGGACCTTGAGTTCTATAAGATAAAGCCATAAACATGTTTGTCTGAGTCTTCTATCAAAAGTTACAGCTATTTATATGAAGTTGTACAAAAACGCTTTCTTTTGCCAAGACAGTGCGTTTCTCACTGTTACATGCATTTGAATGGGGAACTCGACCGAAACAAAGTATAGGTTTTCATTATGTGTATAACTTTAAAATCTTAGCTCAAACAGCTGCAAAACCTGATTTCCCAGCACGGGGACCTTGAGTTCTATAATATAAGGCCATAAACATGTTTGTCTGAGTCTTCTATCAAAAGTTACAGCGATTTATATGAAGTTGTACAAAAACGCTTTCTTTCGCCAAGACAGTGCGTTTCTCACTGTTACATGCATTTGAATGGGGAACTCGCCCGAAACAAAGCATAGGTTTTCATTATGTGTATAACTTGGAAATCTTAGCTCAAACAGCTGCAAAACCTGTTTTCCCAGCACGGAAACCTTGAGTTCTATAATATAAGGCCATAAACATGTTTGTCTGAGTCTTCTATCAAAAGTTACAGCTATTTCTATGAAGTTGTACAAAAACGCTTTCTTTTGCCAAGACAGTGCGTTTCTCACTGTTACATGCATTTGAATGGGGAACTCGACCGAAACAAAGTATAGGTTTTCATTATGTGTATAACTTGAAAATCTTAGCTCAAACGGCTGCAAAACCTGATTTCCCAGCACGGGGACCTTGAGTTCTATAAGATAAAGCCATAAACATGTTTGTCTGAGTCTTCTATCAAAAGTTACAGCTATTTATATGAAGTTGTACAAAAACGCTTTCTTTTGCCAAGACAGTGCGTTTCTCACTGTTACATGCATTTGAATGGGGAACTCGCCCGAAACAAAGCATAGGTTTTCATTATGTGTATAACTTGGAAATCTTAGCTCAAACAGCTGCAAAACCTGTTTTCCCAGCACGGAGACCTTGAGTTCTATAATATAAGGCCATAAACATGTTTGTCTGAGTCTTCTATCAAAAGTTACAGCTATTTATATGAAGTTGTACAAAAACGCTTTCTTTTGCCAAGACAGTGCGTTTCTCACTGTTACATGCATTTGAATGGGGAACTCGACCGAAACAAAGTATAGGTTTTCATTATGTGTATAACTTGAAAATCTTAGCTCAAACAGCTGCAAAACCTGTTTTCCCAGCACGGAAACCTTGAGTTCTATAATATAAGGCCATAAACATGTTTGTCTGAGTCTTCTATCAAAAGTTACAGCTATTTCTATGAAGTTGTACAAAAACGCTTTCTTTTGCCAAGACAGTGCGTTTCTCACTGTTACATGCATTAGAATGGGGAACTCGACCGAAACAAAGTATAGGTTTTCATTATGTGTATAACTTTAAAATCTTAGCTCAAACAGCTGCAAAACCTGATTTCCCAGCACGGAAACCTTGAGTTCTATAAGATAAAGCCATAAACATGTTTGTCTGAGTCTTCTATCAAAAGTTACAGCTATTTATATGAAGTTGTACAAAAACGCTTTCTTTTGCCAAGACAGTGCGTTTCTCACTGTTACATGCATTTGAATGGGGAACTCGACCGAAACAAAGTATAGGTTTTCATTATGTGTATAACTTTAAAATCTTAGCTCAAACAGCTGCAAAACCTGATTTCCCAGCACGGAAACCTTGAGTTCTATAATATAAGGCCATAAACATGTTTGTCTGAGTCTTCTATCAAAAGTTACAGCTATTTATATGAAGTTGTACAAAAACGCTTTCTTTCGCCAAGACAGTGCGTTTCTCACTGTTACATGCATTTGAATGGGGAACTCGACCGAAACAAAGTATAGGTTTTCATTATGTGTATAACTTGAAAATCTTAGCTCAAACGGCTGCAAAACCTGATTTCCCAGCACGGGGACCTTGAGTTCTATAAGATAAAGCCATAAACATGTTTGTCTGAGTCTTCTATCAAAAGTTACAGCTATTTATATGAAGTTGTACAAAAACGCTTTCTTTTGCCAAGACAGTGCGTTTCTCACTGTTACATGCATTTGAATGGGGAACTCGACCGAAACAAAGTATAGGTTTTCATTATGTGTATAACTTTAAAATCTTAGCTCAAACAGCTGCAAAACCTGTTTTCCCAGCACGGGGACCTTGAGTTCTATAAGATAAAGCCATAAACATGTTTGTCTGAGTCTTCTATCAAAAGTTACAGCTATTTATATGAAGTTGTACAAAAACGCTTTCTTTCGCCAAGACAGTGCGTTTCTCACTGTTACATGCATTTGAATGGGGAACTCGCCCGAAACAAAGCATAGGTTTTCATTATGTGTATAACTTGGAAATCTTAGCTCAAACAGCTGCAAAACCTGTTTTCCCAGCACGGAAACCTTGAGTTCTATAATATAAGGCCATAAACATGTTTGTCTGAGTCTTCTATCAAAAGTTACAGCGATTTATATGAAGTTGTACAAAAACGCTTTCTTTCGCCAAGACAGTGCGTTTCTCACTGTTACATGCATTTGAATGGGGAACTCGCCCGAAACAAAGCATAGGTTTTCATTATGTGTATAACTTGGAAATCTTAGCTCAAACAGCTGCAAAACCTGTTTTCCCAGCACGGAGACCTTGAGTTCTATAATATAAGGCCATAAACATGTTTGTCTGAGTCTTCTATCAAAAGTTACAGCTATTTCTATGAAGTTGTACAAAAACGCTTTCTTTTGCCAAGACAGTGCGTTTCTCACTGTTACATGCATTTGAATGGGGAACTCGACCGAAACAAAGTATAGGTTTTCATTATGTGTATAACTTGAAAATCTTAGCTCAAACGGCTGCAAAACCTGATTTCCCAGCACGGGGACCTTGAGTTCTATAAGATAAAGCCATAAACATGTTTGTCTGAGTCTTCTATCAAAAGTTACAGCTATTTATATGAAGTTGTACAAAAACGCTTTCTTTTGCCAAGACAGTGCGTTTCTCACTGTTACATGCATTTGAATGGGGAACTCGACCGAAACAAAGTATAGGTTTTCATTATGTGTATAACTTTAAAATCTTAGCTCAAACAGCTGCAAAACCTGTTTTCCCAGCACGGAAACCTTGAGTTCTATAATATAAGGCCATAAACATGTTTGTCTGAGTCTTCTATCAAAAGTTACAGCTATTTCTATGAAGTTGTACAAAAACGCTTTCTTTTGCCAAGACAGTGCGTTTCTCACTGTTACATGCATTTGAATGGGGAACTCGACCGAAACAAAGTATAGGTTTTCATTATGTGTATAACTTGAAAATCTTAGCTCAAACGGCTGCAAAACCTGATTTCCCAGCACGGGGACCTTGAGTTCTATAAGATAAAGCCATAAACATGTTTGTCTGAGTCTTCTATCAAAAGTTACAGCTATTTATATGAAGTTGTACAAAAACGCTTTCTTTTGCCAAGACAGTGCGTTTCTCACTGTTACATGCATTTGAATGGGGAACTCGACCGAAACAAAGTATAGGTTTTCATTATGTGTATAACTTTAAAATCTTAGCTCAAACAGCTGCAAAACCTGTTTTCCCAGCACGGAAACCTTGAGTTCTATAATATAAGGCCATAAACATGTTTGTCTGAGTCTTCTATCAAAAGTTACAGCGATTTATATGAAGTTGTACAAAAACGCTTTCTTTCGCCAAGACAGTGCGTTTCTCACTGTTACATGCATTAGAATGGGGAACTCGCCCGAAACAAAGCATAGGTTTTCATTATGTGTATAACTTGGAAATCTTAGCTCAAACAGCTGCAAAACCTGTTTTCCCAGCACGGAGACCTTGAGTTCTATAATATAAGGCCATAAACATGTTTGTCTGAGTCTTCTATCAAAAGTTACAGCTATTTCTATGAAGTTGTACAAAAACGCTTTCTTTTGCCAAGACAGTGCGTTTCTCACTGTTACATGCATTTGAATGGGGAACTCGACCGAAACAAAGTATAGGTTTTCATTATGTGTATAACTTTAAAATCTTAGCTCAAACAGCTGCAAAACCTGATTTCCCAGCACGGAAACCTTGAGTTCTATAATATAAGGCCATAAACATGTTTGTCTGAGTCTTCTATCAAAAGTTACAGCTATTTATATGAAGTTGTACAAAAACGCTTTCTTTCGCCAAGACAGTGCGTTTCTCACTGTTACATGCATTTGAATGGGGAACTCGACCGAAACAAAGTATAGGTTTTCATTATGTGTATAACTTGAAAATCTTAGCTCAAACGGCTGCAAAACCTGATTTCCCAGCACGGGGACCTTGAGTTCTATAAGATAAAGCCATAAACATGTTTGTCTGAGTCTTCTATCAAAAGTTACAGCTATTTATATGAAGTTGTACAAAAACGCTTTCTTTTGCCAAGACAGTGCGTTTCTCACTGTTACATGCATTTGAATGGGGAACTCGACCGAAACAAAGTATAGGTTTTCATTATGTGTATAACTTTAAAATCTTAGCTCAAACAGCTGCAAAACCTGATTTCCCAGCACGGGGACCTTGAGTTCTATAAGATAAAGCCATAAACATGTTTGTCTGAGTCTTCTATCAAAAGTTACAGCTATTTATATGAAGTTGTACAAAAACGCTTTCTTTCGCCAAGACAGTGCGTTTCTCACTGTTACATGCATTTGAATGGGGAACTCGCCCGAAACAAAGCATAGGTTTTCATTATGTGTATAACTTGGAAATCTTAGCTCAAACAGCTGCAAAACCTGTTTTCCCAGCACGGAAACCTTGAGTTCTATAATATAAGGCCATAAACATGTTTGTCTGAGTCTTCTATCAAAAGTTACAGCGATTTATATGAAGTTGTACAAAAACGCTTTCTTTCGCCAAGACAGTGCGTTTCTCACTGTTACATGCATTTGAATGGGGAACTCGCCCGAAACAAAGCATAGGTTTTCATTATGTGTATAACTTGGAAATCTTAGCTCAAACAGCTGCAAAACCTGTTTTCCCAGCACGGAGACCTTGAGTTCTATAATATAAGGCCATAAACATGTTTGTCTGAGTCTTCTATCAAAAGTTACAGCTATTTCTATGAAGTTGTACAAAAACGCTTTCTTTTGCCAAGACAGTGCGTTTCTCACTGTTACATGCATTTGAATGGGGAACTCGACCGAAACAAAGTATAGGTTTTCATTATGTGTATAACTTGAAAATCTTAGCTCAAACGGCTGCAAAACCTGATTTCCCAGCACGGGGACCTTGAGTTCTATAAGATAAAGCCATAAACATGTTTGTCTGAGTCTTCTATCAAAAGTTACAGCGATTTATATGAAGTTGTACAAAAACGCTTTCTTTTGCCAAGACAGTGCGTTTCTCACTGTTACATGCATTTGAATGGGGAACTCGACCGAAACAAAGTATAGGTTTTCATTATGTGTATAACTTTAAAATCTTAGCTCAAACAGCTGCAAAACCTGTTTTCCCAGCACGGAAACCTTGAGTTCTATAATATAAGGCCATAAACATGTTTGTCTGAGTCTTCTATCAAAAGTTACAGCTATTTATATGAAGTTGTACAAAAACGCTTTCTTTCGCCAAGACAGTGCGTTTCTCACTGTTACATGCATTTGAATGGGGAACTCGACCGAAACAAAGTATAGGTTTTCATTATGTGTATAACTTGAAAATCTTAGCTCAAACGGCTGCAAAACCTGATTTCCCAGCACGGGGACCTTGAGTTCTATAAGATAAAGCCATAAACATGTTTGTCTGAGTCTTCTATCAAAAGTTACAGCTATTTATATGAAGTTGTACAAAAACGCTTTCTTTTGCCAAGACAGTGCGTTTCTCACTGTTACATGCATTTGAATGGGGAACTCGACCGAAACAAAGTATAGGTTTTCATTATGTGTATAACTTTAAAATCTTAGCTCAAACAGCTGCAAAACCTGATTTCCCAGCACGGGGACCTTGAGTTCTATAAGATAAAGCCATAAACATGTTTGTCTGAGTCTTCTATCAAAAGTTACAGCTATTTATATGAAGTTGTACAAAAACGCTTTCTTTCGCCAAGACAGTGCGTTTCTCACTGTTACATGCATTTGAATGGGGAACTCGCCCGAAACAAAGCATAGGTTTTCATTATGTGTATAACTTGGAAATCTTAGCTCAAACAGCTGCAAAACCTGTTTTCCCAGCACGGAGACCTTGAGTTCTATAATATAAGGCCATAAACATGTTTGTCTGAGTCTTCTATCAAAAGTTACAGCTATTTCTATGAAGTTGTACAAAAACGCTTTCTTTTGCCAAGACAGTGCGTTTCTCACTGTTACATGCATTTGAATGGGGAACTCGACCGAAACAAAGTATAGGTTTTCATTATGTGTATAACTTGAAAATCTTAGCTCAAACGGCTGCAAAACCTGATTTCCCAGCACGGGGACCTTGAGTTCTATAAGATAAAGCCATAAACATGTTTGTCTGAGTCTTCTATCAAAAGTTACAGCTATTTATATGAAGTTGTACAAAAACGCTTTCTTTTGCCAAGACAGTGCGTTTCTCACTGTTACATGCATTTGAATGGGGAACTCGACCGAAACAAAGTATAGGTTTTCATTATGTGTATAACTTTAAAATCTTAGCTCAAACAGCTGCAAAACCTGTTTTCCCAGCACGGAAACCTTGAGTTCTATAATATAAGGCCATAAACATGTTTGTCTGAGTCTTCTATCAAAAGTTACAGCTATTTCTATGAAGTTGTACAAAAACGCTTTCTTTTGCCAAGACAGTGCGTTTCTCACTGTTACATGCATTTGAATGGGGAACTCGACCGAAACAAAGTATAGGTTTTCATTATGTGTATAACTTGAAAATCTTAGCTCAAACGGCTGCAAAACCTGATTTCCCAGCACGGGGACCTTGAGTTCTATAAGATAAAGCCATAAACATGTTTGTCTGAGTCTTCTATCAAAAGTTACAGCTATTTATATGAAGTTGTACAAAAACGCTTTCTTTTGCCAAGACAGTGCGTTTCTCACTGTTACATGCATTTGAATGGGGAACTCGACCGAAACAAAGTATAGGTTTTCATTATGTGTATAACTTTAAAATCTTAGCTCAAACAGCTGCAAAACCTGTTTTCCCAGCACGGAAACCTTGAGTTCTATAATATAAGGCCATAAACATGTTTGTCTGAGTCTTCTATCAAAAGTTACAGCTATTTCTATGAAGTTGTACAAAAACGCTTTCTTTTGCCAAGACAGTGCGTTTCTCACTGTTACATGCATTAGAATGGGGAACTCGACCGAAACAAAGTATAGGTTTTCATTATGTGTATAACTTTAAAATCTTAGCTCAAACAGCTGCAAAACCTGATTTCCCAGCACGGGGACCTTGAGTTCTATAAGATAAAGCCATAAACATGTTTGTCTGAGTCTTCTATCAAAAGTTACAGCTATTTATATGAAGTTGTACAAAAACGCTTTCTTTCGCCAAGACAGTGCGTTTCTCACTGTTACATGCATTTGAATGGGGAACTCGCCCGAAACAAAGCATAGGTTTTCATTATGTGTATAACTTGGAAATCTTAGCTCAAACAGCTGCAAAACCTGTTTTCCCAGCACGGAAACCTTGAGTTCTATAATATAAGGCCATAAACATGTTTGTCTGAGTCTTCTATCAAAAGTTACAGCGATTTATATGAAGTTGTACAAAAACGCTTTCTTTCGCCAAGACAGTGCGTTTCTCACTGTTACATGCATTTGAATGGGGAACTCGCCCGAAACAAAGCATAGGTTTTCATTATGTGTATAACTTGGAAATCTTAGCTCAAACAGCTGCAAAACCTGTTTTCCCAGCACGGAGACCTTGAGTTCTATAATATAAGGCCATAAACATGTTTGTCTGAGTCTTCTATCAAAAGTTACAGCTATTTCTATGAAGTTGTACAAAAACGCTTTCTTTCGCCAAGACAGTGCGTTTCTCACTGTTACATGCATTTGAATGGGGAACTCGCCCGAAACAAAGCATAGGTTTTCATTATGTGTATAACTTGGAAATCTTAGCTCAAACAGCTGCAAAACCTGTTTTCCCAGCACGGAGACCTTGAGTTCTATAATATAAGGCCATAAACATGTTTGTCCGAGTCTTCTATCAAAAGTTACAGCTATTTCTATGAAGTTGTACAAAAACGCTTTCTTTCGCCAAGACAGTGCGTTTCTCACTGTTACATGCATTTGAATGGGGAACTCGACCGAAACAAAGTATAGGTTTTCATTATGTGAATAACTTGGAAATCTTAGCTCAAACAGCTGCAAAACCTGTTTGCCCAGCACGGGAACCTTGAGTTCTATAAGATAAAGCCATAAACATGTGTATCTGAGTCTTCTATCAAAAGTTACAGCTATTCATATGAAGTTGTACAAAAACGCTTTCTTTCGCCAAGACAGTGCGTTTCTCACTGTTACATGCATTTGAATGGGGAACTCGACCGAAACAAAGCATAGGTTTTCATTATGTGAATAACTTGGAAATCTTAGCTCAGACAGCTGCAAAACCTGTTTTCCCAGCACGGAGACCTTGAGTTCTATAATATAAGGCCATAAACATGTTTGTCTGAGTCTTCTATCAAAAGTTACAGCTATTTCTATGAAGTTGTACAAAAACGCTTTCTTTCGCCAAGACAGTGCGTTTCTCACTGTTACATGCATTTGAATGGGGAACTCGCCCGAAACAAAGCATAGGTTTTCATTATGTGTATAACTTGGAAATCTTAGCTCAAACAGCTGCAAAACCTGTTTTCCCAGCACGGAGACCTTGAGTTCTATAATATAAGGCCATAAACATGTTTGTCTGAGTCTTCTATCAAAAGTTACAGCTATTTCTATGAAGTTGTACAAAAACGCTTTCTTTCGCCAAGACAGTGCGTTTCTCACTGTTACATGCATTTGAATGGGGAACTCGACCGAAACAAAGTATAGGTTTTCATTATGTGAATAACTTGGAAATCTTAGCTCAAACAGCTGCAAAACCTGTTTGCCCAGCACGGAAACCTTGAGTTCTATAAGATAAAGCCATAAACATGTGTATCCGAGTCTTCTATCAAAAGTTACAGCTATTCATATGAAGTTGTACAAAAACGCTTTCTTTCGCCAAGACAGTGCGTTTCTCACTGTTACATGCATTAGAATGGGGAACTCGCCCGAAACAAAGTATAGGTTTTCATTATGTGTATAACTTGGAAATCTTAGCTCAAACGGCTGCAAAACCTGTTTTCTCAGCACAGGGACCTTGAGTTCTATAAGATAAAGCCATAAACATGTTTGTCTGAGTCTTCTATCTAAAGTTACAGCTATTTATATGAAGTTGTACAAAAACGCTTTCTTTTGCCAAGACAGTGCGTTTCTCACTGTTACATGCATTAGAATGGGGAACTCGACCGAAACAAAGTATAGGTTTTCATTATGTGTATAACTTTAAAATCTTAGCTCAAACAGCTGCAAAACCTGATTTCCCAGCACGGGGACCTTGAGTTCTATAAGATAAAGCCATAAACATGTTTGTCTGAGTCTTCTATCAAAAGTTACAGCGATTTATATGAAGTTGTACAAAAACGCTTTCTTTCGCCAAGACAGTGCGTTTCTCACTGTTACATGCATTTGAATGGGGAACTCGACCGAAACAAAGCATAGGTTTTCATTATGTGAACAACTTGGAAATCTTAGCTCAGACAGCTGCAAAACCTGTTTTCCCAGCACGGAGACCTTGAGTTCTATAATATAAGGCCATAAACATGTTTCTCTGAGTCTTCTATCAAAAGTTACAGCTATTTCTATGAAGTTGTACAAAAACGCTTTATTTCGCCAAGACAGTGCGTTTCTCACTGTTACATGCATTAGAATGGGGAACTCGCCCGAGACAAAGTATAGGTTTTCATTATGTGAATAATTTTAAAATCTTAGCTCAAACGGCTGCAAAACCTGTTTGCCCAGCACGGGAATCTTGAGTTCTATAAGATAAAGCCATAAACATGTTTGTCTGAGTCTTATATCAAAAGTTACAGCTATTTATATGAAGTTGTACAAAAACGCTTTCTTTCGCCAAGACAGTGCGTTTCTCACTGTTACATGCATTTGAATGGGGAACTCGCCCGAAACAAAGCATAGGTTTTCATTATGTGTATAACTTGGAAATCTTAGCTCAAACAGCTGCAAAACCTGATTTCCCAGCACGGGGACCTTGAGTTCTATAAGATAAAGCCATAAACATGTTTGTCTGAGTCTTCTATCAAAAGTTACAGCTATTTATATGAAGTTGTACAAAAACGCTTTCTTTCGCCAAGACAGTGCGTTTCTCACTGTTACATGCATTTGAATGGGGAACTCGACCGAAACAAAGTATAGGTTTTCATTATGTGTATAACTTGAAAATCTTAGCTCAAACAGCTGCAAAACCTGTTTTCCCAGCACGGGAACCTTGAGTTCTATAAGATAAAGCCATAAACATGTTTGTCTAAGTCTTCTATCTAAAGTTACAGCTATTTATATGAAGTTGTACAAAAACGCTTTCTTTCGCCAAGACAGTGCGTTTCTCACTGTTACATGCATTTGAATGGGGAACTCGACCGAAACAAAGTATAGGTTTTCATTATGTGTATAACTTGGAAATCTTAGCTCACACAGCTGCAAAACCTGTTTTCCCAGCACGGGAATCTTGAGTTCTATAAGATAAAGCCATAAACATGTTTGTCTGAGTCTTATATCAAAAGTTACAGCTATTTATATGAAGTTGTACAAAAACGCTTTCTTTCGCCAAGACAGTGCGTTTCTCACTGTTACATGCATTAGAATGGGGAACTCGCCCGAAAGAAAGTATAGGTTTTCATTATGTGTATAACTTGGAAATCTTAGCTCAAACGGCTGCAAAACCTGTTTTCTCAGCACGGGGACCTTGAGTTCTATAATATAAAGCCATAAACATGTTTGTCTGAGTCTTCTATCTAAAGTTACAGCTATTTATATGAAGTTGTACAAAAACGCTTTCTTTTGCCAAGACAGTGCGTTTCTCACTGTTACATGCATTTGAATGGGGAACTCGACCGAAACAAAGTATAGGTTTTCATTATGTGTATAACTTGAAAATCTTAGCTCAAACAGCTGCAAAACCTGATTTCCCAGCACGGGGACCTTGAGTTCTATAAGATAAAGCCATAAACATGTTTGTCTGAGTCTTCTATCAAAAGTTACAGCTATTTATATGAAGTTGTACAAAAACGCTTTCTTTCGCCAAGACAGTGCGTTTCTCACTGTTACATGCATTTGAATGGGGAACTCGACCGAAACAAAGTATAGGTTTTCATTATGTGTATAACTTGAAAATCTTAGCTCAAACAGCTGCAAAACCTGTTTTCCCAGCACGGGAACCTTGAGTTCTATAAGATAAAGCCATAAACATGTTTGTCTAAGTCTTCTATCTAAAGTTACAGCTATTTATATGAAGTTGTACAAAAACGCTTTCTTTCGCCAAGACAGTGCGTTTCTCACTGTTACATGCATTTGAATGGGGAACTCGACCGAAACAAAGTATAGGTTTTCATTATGTGTATAACTTGGAAATCTTAGCTCACACAGCTGCAAAACCTGTTTTCCCAGCACGGGAATCTTGAGTTCTATAAGATAAAGCCATAAACATGTTTGTCTGAGTCTTATATCAAAAGTTACAGCTATTTATATGAAGTTGTACAAAAACGCTTTCTTTCGCCAAGACAGTGCGTTTCTCACTGTTACATGCATTAGAATGGGGAACTCGCCCGAAAGAAAGTATAGGTTTTCATTATGTGTATAACTTGGAAATCTTAGCTCAAACGGCTGCAAAACCTGTTTTCTCAGCACGGGGACCTTGAGTTCTATAATATAAAGCCATAAACATGTTTGTCTGAGTATTCTATCTAAAGTTACAGCTATTTATATGAAGTTGTACAAAAACGCTTTCTTTTGCCAAGACAGTGCGTTTCTCACTGTTACATGCATTTGAATGGGGAACTCGACCGAAACAAAGTATAGGTTTTCATTATGTGTATAACTTGAAAATCTTAGCTCAAACAGCTGCAAAACCTGATTTCCCAGCACGGGGACCTTGAGTTCTATAAGATAAAGCCATAAACATGTTTGTCTGAGTCTTCTATCAAAAGTTACAGCTATTTATATGAAGTTGTACAAAAACGCTTTCTTTCGCCAAGACAGTGCGTTTCTCACTGTTACATGCATTTGAATGGGGAACTCGACCGAAACAAAGTATAGGTTTTCATTATGTGTATAACTTGGAAATCTTAGCTCAAACAACTGCAAATCCTGTTTTCCCAGCACGGGGACCTTGAGTTCTATAAGATAAAGCCATAAACATGTTTGTCTGAGTCTTCTATCAAAAGTTACAGCTATTTATATGAAGTTGTACAAAAACGCTTTCTTTCGCCAAGACAGTGCGTTTCTCACTGTTACATGCATTTGAATGGGGAACTCGACCGAAACAAAGTATAGGTTTTCATTATGTGAATAACTTGGAAATCTTAGCTCAAACAGCTGCAAAACCTGTTTTCCCAGCACGGGAACCTTGAGTTCTATAAGATAAAGCCATAAACATGTTTGTCTGAGTCTTCTATCAAAAGTTACAGCTATTTATATGAAGTTGTACAAAAACGCTTTCTTTCGCCAAGACAGTGCGTTTCTCACTGTTACATGCATTTGAATGGGGAACTCGACCGAAACAAAGTATAGGTTTTCATTATGTGAATAACTTGGAAATCTTAGCTCAGACAGCTGCAAAACCTGTTTTCCCAGCACGGAGACCTTGAGTTCTATAATATAAGGCCATAAACATGTTTGTCTGAGTCTTCTATCAAAAGTTACAGCTATTTCTATGAAGTTGTACAAAAACGCTTTCTTTCGCCAAGATAGTGCGTTTCTCACTGTTACATGCATTTGAATGGGGAACTCGACCGAAACAAAGTATAGGTTTTCATTATGTGTATAACTTGAAAATCTTAGCTCAAACGGCTGCAAAACCTGTTTTCCCAGCACGGGGACCTTGAGTTCTATAAGATAAAGCCATAAACATGTTTGTCTGAGTCTTCTATCAAAAGTTACAGCTATTTATATGAAGTTGTACAAAAACGCTTTCTTTTGCCAAGACAGTGCGTTTCTCACTGTTACATGCATTTGAATGGGGAACTCGACCGAAACAAAGTATAGGTTTTCATTATGTGTATAACTTGAAAATCTTAGCTCAAACGGCTGCAAAACCTGTTTTCCCAGCACGGGGACCTTGAGTTCTATAAGATAAAGCCATAAACATGTGTATCCGAGTCTTCTATCAAAAGTTACAGCTATTTATATGAAGTTGTACAAAAACGCTTTCTTTCGCCAAGACAGTGCGTTTCTCACTGTTACATGCATTTGAATGGGGAACTCGCCTGAAACAAAGCATAGGTTTTCATTATGTGTATAACTTGGAAATCTTAGCTCAAACAGCTGCAAAACCTGTTTTCCCAGCACGGAGACCTTGAGTTCTATAATATAAGGCCATAAACATGTTTGTCTGAGTCTTCTATCAAAAGTTACAGCTATTTATATGAAGTTGTACAAAAACGCTTTCTTTTGCCAAGACAGTGCGTTTCTCACTGTTACATGCATTTGAATGGGGAACTCGACCGAAACAAAGTATAGGTTTTCATTATGTGTATAACTTTAAAATCTTAGCTCAAACAGCTGCAAAACCTGATTTCCCAGCACGGGGACCTTGAGTTCTATAAGATAAAGCCATAAACATGTTTGTCTGAGTCTTCTATCAAAAGTTACAGCGATTTATATGAAGTTGTACAAAAACGCTTTCTTTCGCCAAGACAGTGCGTTTCTCACTGTTACATGCATTTGAATGGGGAACTCGCCCGAAACAAAGCATAGGTTTTCATTATGTGTATAACTTGGAAATCTTAGCTCAAACAGCTGCAAAACCTGTTTTCCCAGCATGGGAACCTTGAGTTCTATAAGATAAAGCCATAAACATGTTTGTCTGAGTCTTCTATCAAAAGTTACAGCTATTTATATGAAGTTGTACAAAAACGCTTTCTTTTGCCAAGACAGTGCGTTTCTCACTGTTACATGCATTTGAATGGGGAACTCGACCGAAACAAAGTATAGGTTTTCATTATGTGTATAACTTGAAAATCTTAGCTCAAACAGCTGCAAAACCTGTTTTCCCAGCACGGGAACCTTGAGTTCTATAAGATAAAGCCATAAACATGTTTGTCTAAGTCTTCTATCTAAAGTTACAGCTATTTATATGAAGTTGTACAAAAACGCTTTCTTTCGCCAAGACAGTGCGTTTCTCACTGTTACATGCATTTGAATGGGGAACTCGACCGAAACAAAGTATAGGTTTTCATTATGTGTATAACTTGGAAATCTTAGCTCAAACAGCTGCAAAACCTGTTTTCCCAGCACGGGAATCTTGAGTTCTATAAGATAAAGCCATAAACATGTTTGTCTGAGTCTTCTATCAAAAGTTACAGCTATTTATATGAAGTTGTACAAAAACGCTTTCTTTTGCCAAGACAGTGCGTTTCTCACTGTTACATGCATTTGAATGGGGAACTCGCCCGAAACAAAGCATAGGTTTTCATTATGTGAATAACTTGGAAATCTTAGCTCAGATAGCTGCAAAACCTGTTTTCCCAGCACGGAGACCTTGAGTTCTATAATATAAGGCCATAAACATGTTTGTCTGAGTCTTCTATCAAAAGTTACAGCTATTTATATGAAGTTGTACAAAAACGCTTTCTTTCGCCAAGATAGTGCGTTTCTCACTGTTACATGCATTTGAATGGGGAACTCGACCGAAACAAAGTATAGGTTTTCATTATGTGTATAACTTGAAAATCTTAGCTCAAACGGCTGCAAAACCTGTTTTCCCAGCACGGGGACCTTGAGTTCTATAAAATAAAGCCATAAACATGTTTGTCTGAGTCTTCTATCAAAAGTTACAGCTATTTATATGAAGTTGTACAAAAACGCTTTCTTTCGCCAAGACAGTGCGTTTCTCACTGTTACATGCATTTGAATGGGGAACTCGACCGAAACAAAGTATAGGTTTTCATTATGTGAATAACTTGGAAATCTTAGCTCAGACAGCTGCAAAACCTGTTTTCCCAGCACGGAGACCTTGAGTTCTATAATATAAGGCCATAAACATGTTTGTCTGAGTCTTCTATCAAAAGTTACAGCTATTTCTATGAAGTTGTACAAAAACGCTTTCTTTCGCCAAGATAGTGCGTTTCTCACTGTTACATGCATTTGAATGGGGAACTCGACCGAAACAAAGTATAGGTTTTCATTATGTGTATAACTTGAAAATCTTAGCTCAAACGGCTGCAAAACCTGTTTTCCCAGCACGGGGACCTTGAGTTCTATAAGATAAAGCCATAAACATGTGTATCCGAGTCTTCTATCAAAAGTTACAGCTATTTATATGAAGTTGTACAAAAATGCTTTCTTTCGCCAAGACAGTGCGTTTCTCACTGTTACATGCATTTGAATGGGGAACTCGCCCGAAACAAAGCATAGGTTTTCATTATGTGTATAACTTGGAAATCTTAGCTCAAACAGCTGCAAAACCTGTTTTCCCAGCACGGAGACCTTGAGTTCTATAATATAAGGCCATAAACATGTTTGTCTGAGTCTTCTATCAAAAGTTACAGCTATTTATATGAAGTTGTACAAAAACGCTTTCTTTTGCCAAGACAGTGCGTTTCTCACTGTTACATGCATTTGAATGGGGAACTCGACCGAAACAAAGTATAGGTTTTCATTATGTGTATAACTTTAAAATCTTAGCTCAAACAGCTGCAAAACCTGATTTCCCAGCACGGGGACCTTGAGTTCTATAAGATAAAGCCATAAACATGTTTGTCTGAGTCTTCTATCAAAAGTTACAGCGATTTATATGAAGTTGTACAAAAACGCTTTCTTTCGCCAAGACAGTGCGTTTCTCACTGTTACATGCATTTGAATGGGGAACTCGCCCGAAACAAAGCATAGGTTTTCATTATGTGTATAACTTGGAAATCTTAGCTCAAACAGCTGCAAAACCTGTTTTCCCAGCATGGGAACCTTGAGTTCTATAAGATAAAGCCATAAACATGTTTGTCTGAGTCTTCTATCAAAAGTTACAGCTATTTATATGAAGTTGTACAAAAACGCTTTCTTTTGCCAAGACAGTGCGTTTCTCACTGTTACATGCATTTGAATGGGGAACTCGACCGAAACAAAGTATAGGTTTTCATTATGTGTATAACTTGAAAATCTTAGCTCAAACAGCTGCAAAACCTGTTTTCCCAGCACGGGAACCTTGAGTTCTATAAGATAAAGCCATAAACATGTTTGTCTAAGTCTTCTATCTAAAGTTACAGCTATTTATATGAAGTTGTACAAAAACGCTTTCTTTCGCCAAGACAGTGCGTTTCTCACTGTTACATGCATTTGAATGGGGAACTCGACCGAAACAAAGTATAGGTTTTCATTATGTGTATAACTTGGAAATCTTAGCTCAAACAGCTGCAAAACCTGTTTTCCCAGCACGGGAATCTTGAGTTCTATAAGATAAAGCCATAAACATGTTTGTCTGAGTCTTCTATCAAAAGTTACAGCTATTTATATGAAGTTGTACAAAAACGCTTTCTTTTGCCAAGACAGTGCGTTTCTCACTGTTACATGCATTTGAATGGGGAACTCGCCCGAAACAAAGCATAGGTTTTCATTATGTGAATAACTTGGAAATCTTAGCTCAGATAGCTGCAAAACCTGTTTTCCCAGCACGGAGACCTTGAGTTCTATAATATAAGGCCATAAACATGTTTGTCTGAGTCTTCTATCAAAAGTTACAGCTATTTATATGAAGTTGTACAAAAACGCTTTCTTTCGCCAAGATAGTGCGTTTCTCACTGTTACATGCATTTGAATGGGGAACTCGACCGAAACAAAGTATAGGTTTTCATTATGTGTATAACTTGAAAATCTTAGCTCAAACGGCTGCAAAACCTGTTTTCCCAGCACGGGGACCTTGAGTTCTATAAAATAAAGCCATAAACATGTTTGTCTGAGTCTTCTATCAAAAGTTACAGCTATTTATATGAAGTTGTACAAAAACGCTTTCTTTCGCCAAGACAGTGCGTTTCTCACTGTTACATGCATTTGAATGGGGAACTCGACCGAAACAAAGTATAGGTTTTCATTATGTGAATAACTTGGAAATCTTAGCTCAAACAGCTGCAAAACCTGTTTGCCCAGCACGGGAACCTTGAGTTCTATAAGATAAAGCCATAAACATGTGTATCCGAGTCTTCTATCAAAAGTTACAGCTATTCATATGAAGTTGTACAAAAAGGCTTTCTTTCGCCAAGACAGTGCGTTTCTCACTGTTACATGCATTTGAATGGGGAACTCGACCGAAACAAAGTATAGGTTTTCATTATGTGAATAACTTGGAAATCTTAGCTCAGACAGCTGCAAAACCTGTTTTCCCAGCACGGAGACCTTGAGTTCTATAATATAAGGCCATAAACATGTTTGTCTGAGTCTTCTATCAAAAGTTACAGCTATTTCTATGAAGTTGTACAAAAACGCTTTCTTTCGCCAAGACAGTGCGTTTCTCACTGTTACATGCATTTGAATGGGGAACTCGACCGAAACAAAGTATAGGTTTTCATTATGTGTATAACTTGAAAATCTTAGCTCAAACGGCTGCAAAACCTGTTTTCCCAGCACGGGGACCTTGAGTTCTATAAGATAAAGCCATAAACATGTGTATCCGAGTCTTCTATCAAAAATTACAGCTATTTATATGAAGTTGTACAAAAACGCTTTCTTTCGCCAAGACAGTGCGTTTCTCACTGTTACATGCATTTGAATGGGGAACTCGACCGAAACAAAGTATAGGTTTTCATTATGTGTATAACTTGAAAATCTTAGCTCAAACAGCTGCAAAACCTGTTTGCCCAGCACGGGAACCTTGAGTTCTATAAGATAAAGCCATAAACATGTTTGTCTGAGTCTTCTATCAAAAGTTACAGCTATTTATATGAAGTTGTACAAAAACGCTTTCTTTCGCCAAGACAGTGCGTTTCTCACTGTTACATGCATTTGAATGGGGAACTCGACCGAAACAAAGTATAGGTTTTCATTATGTGTATAACTTGAAAATCTTAGCTCAAACGGCTGCAAAACCTGTTTTCCCAGCACGGGGACCTTGAGTTCTATAAGATAAAGCCATAAACATGTGTATCCGAGTCTTCTATCAAAAGTTACAGCTATTTATATGAAGTTGTACAAAAACGCTTTCTTTCGCCAAGACAGTGCGTTTCTCACTGTTACATGCATTAGAATGGGAAACTCGCCCGAAACAAAGTATAGGTTTTCATTATGTGTATAACTTGGAAATCTTAGCTCAAACGGCTGCAAAACCTGTTTTCTCAGCACAGGGACCTTGAGTTCTATAAGATAAAGCCATAAACATGTTTGTCTGAGTCTTCTATCTAAAGTTACAGCTATTTATATGAAGTTGTACAAAAACGCTTTCTTTTGCCAAGACAGTGCGTTTCTCACTGTTACATGCATTAGAATGGGGAACTCGACCGAAACAAAGTATAGGTTTTCATTATGTGTATAACTTTAAAATCTTAGCTCAAACAGCTGCAAAACCTGATTTCCCAGCACGGGGACCTTGAGTTCTATAAGATAAAGCCATAAACATGTTTGTCTGAGTCTTCTATCAAAAGTTACAGCGATTTATATGAAGTTGTACAAAAACGCTTTCTTTCGCCAAGACAGTGCGTTTCTCACTGTTACATGCATTTGAATGGGGAACTCGCCCGAAACAAAGCATAGGTTTTCATTATGTGTATAACTTGGAAATCTTAGCTCAAACAGCTGCAAAACCTGTTTTCCCAGCACGGAGACCTTGAGTTCTATAATATAAGGCCATAAACATGTTTGTCTGAGTCTTCTATCAAAAGTTACAGCTATTTATATGAAGTTGTACAAAAACGCTTTCTTTTGCCAAGACAGTGCGTTTCTCACTGTTACATGCATTTGAATGGGGAACTCGACCGAAACAAAGTATAGGTTTTCATTATGTGTATAACTTTAAAATCTTAGCTCAAACAGCTGCAAAACCTGATTTCCCAGCACGGGGACCTTGAGTTCTATAAGATAAAGCCATAAACATGTTTGTCTGAGTCTTCTATCAAAAGTTACAGCGATTTATATGAAGTTGTACAAAAACGCTTTCTTTCGCCAAGACAGTGCGTTTCTCACTGTTACATGCATTTGAATGGGGAACTCGCCCGAAACAAAGCATAGGTTTTCATTATGTGTATAACTTGGAAATCTTAGCTCAAACAGCTGCAAAACCTGTTTTCCCAGCATGGGAACCTTGAGTTCTATAAGATAAAGCCATAAACATGTTTGTCTGAGTCTTCTATCAAAAGTTACAGCTATTTATATGAAGTTGTACAAAAACGCTTTCTTTTGCCAAGACAGTGCGTTTCTCACTGTTACATGCATTTGAATGGGGAACTCGACCGAAACAAAATATAGGTTTTCATTATGTGTATAACTTGAAAATCTTAGCTCAAACAGCTGCAAAACCTGTTTTCCCAGCACGGGAACCTTGAGTTCTATAAGATAAAGCCATAAACATGTTTGTCTAAGTCTTCTATCTAAAGTTACAGCTATTTATATGAAGTTGTACAAAAACGCTTTCTTTCGCCAAGACAGTGCGTTTCTCACTGTTACATGCATTTGAATGGGGAACTCGACCGAAACAAAGTATAGGTTTTCATTATGTGTATAACTTGGAAATCTTAGCTCAAACAGCTGCAAAACCTGTTTTCCCAGCACGGGAATCTTGAGTTCTATAAGATAAAGCCATAAACATGTTTGTCTGAGTCTTCTATCAAAAGTTACAGCTATTTATATGAAGTTGTACAAAAACGCTTTCTTTTGCCAAGACAGTGCGTTTCTCACTGTTACATGCATTTGAATGGGGAACTCGCCCGAAACAAAGCATAGGTTTTCATTATGTGAATAACTTGGAAATCTTAGCTCAGATAGCTGCAAAACCTGTTTTCCCAGCACGGAGACCTTGAGTTCTATAATATAAGGCCATAAACATGTTTGTCTGAGTCTTCTATCAAAAGTTACAGCTATTTATATGAAGTTGTACAAAAACGCTTTCTTTCGCCAAGATAGTGCGTTTCTCACTGTTACATGCATTTGAATGGGGAACTCGACCGAAACAAAGTATAGGTTTTCATTATGTGTATAACTTGAAAATCTTAGCTCAAACGGCTGCAAAACCTGTTTTCCCAGCACGGGGACCTTGAGTTCTATAAAATAAAGCCATAAACATGTTTGTCTGAGTCTTCTATCAAAAGTTACAGCTATTTATATGAAGTTGTACAAAAACGCTTTCTTTCGCCAAGACAGTGCGTTTCTCACTGTTACATGCATTTGAATGGGGAACTCGACCGAAACAAAGTATAGGTTTTCATTATGTGAATAACTTGGAAATCTTAGCTCAAACAGCTGCAAAACCTGTTTGCCCAGCACGGGAACCTTGAGTTCTATAAGATAAAGCCATAAACATGTGTATCCGAGTCTTCTATCAAAAGTTACAGCTATTCATATGAAGTTGTACAAAAAGGCTTTCTTTCGCCAAGACAGTGCGTTTCTCACTGTTACATGCATTTGAATGGGGAACTCGACCGAAACAAAGTATAGGTTTTCATTATGTGAATAACTTGGAAATCTTAGCTCAGACAGCTGCAAAACCTGTTTTCCCAGCACGGAGACCTTGAGTTCTATAATATAAGGCCATAAACATGTTTGTCTGAGTCTTCTATCAAAAGTTACAGCTATTTCTATGAAGTTGTACAAAAACGCTTTCTTTCGCCAAGACAGTGCGTTTCTCACTGTTACATGCATTTGAATGGGGAACTCGACCGAAACAAAGTATAGGTTTTCATTATGTGTATAACTTGAAAATCTTAGCTCAAACGGCTGCAAAACCTGTTTTCCCAGCACGGGGACCTTGAGTTCTATAAGATAAAGCCATAAACATGTGTATCCGAGTCTTCTATCAAAAATTACAGCTATTTATATGAAGTTGTACAAAAACGCTTTCTTTCGCCAAGACAGTGCGTTTCTCACTGTTACATGCATTTGAATGGGGAACTCGACCGAAACAAAGTATAGGTTTTCATTATGTGTATAACTTGAAAATCTTAGCTCAAACAGCTGCAAAACCTGTTTGCCCAGCACGGGAACCTTGAGTTCTATAAGATAAAGCCATAAACATGTTTGTCTGAGTCTTCTATCAAAAGTTACAGCTATTTATATGAAGTTGTACAAAAACGCTTTCTTTCGCCAAGACAGTGCGTTTCTCACTGTTACATGCATTTCAATGGGGAACTCGCCCGAAACAAAGTATAGGTTTTCATTATGTGTATAACTTGGAAATCTTAGCTCAAACAACTGCAAATCCTGTTTTCCCAGCACGGGGACCTTGAGTTCTATAAGATAAAGCCATAAACATGTTTGTCTGAGTCTTCTATCAAAAGTTACAGCGATTTATATGAAGTTGTACAAAAACGCTTTCTTTCGCCAAGACAGTGCGTTTCTCACTGTTACATGCATTTGAATGGGGAACTCGCCCGAAACAAAGCATAGGTTTTCATTATGTGTATAACTTTAAAATCTTAGCTCAAACAGCTGCAAAACCTGATTTCCCAGCACGGGGACCTTGAGTTCTATAAGATAAAGCCATAAACATGTTTGTCTGAGTCTTCTATCAAAAGTTACAGCGATTTATATGAAGTTGTACAAAAACGCTTTCTTTCGCCAAGACAGTGCGTTTCTCACTGTTACATGCATTTGAATGGGGAACTCGCCCGAAACAAAGCATAGGTTTTCATTATGTGTATAACTTGGAAATCTTAGCTCAAACAGCTGCAAAACCTGTTTTCCCAGCATGGGAACCTTGAGTTCTATAAGATAAAGCCATAAACATGTTTGTCTGAGTCTTCTATCAAAAGTTACAGCTATTTATATGAAGTTGTACAAAAACGCTTTCTTTTGCCAAGACAGTGCGTTTCTCACTGTTACATGCATTTGAATGGGGAACTCGACCGAAACAAAGTATAGGTTTTCATTATGTGTATAACTTGAAAATCTTAGCTCAAACGGCTGCAAAACCTGTTTTCCCAGCACGGGGACCTTGAGTTCTATAAGATAAAGCCATAAACATGTGTATCCGAGTCTTCTATCAAAAGTTACAGCTATTTATATGAAGTTGTACAAAAACGCTTTCTTTCGCCAAGACAGTGCGTTTCTCACTGTTACATGCATTTGAATGGGGAACTCGACCGAAACAAAGTATAGGTTTTCATTATGTGTATAACTTGGAAATCTTAGCTCAAACGGCTGCAAAACCTGTTTGCCCAGCACAGGGACCTTGAGTTCTATAAGATAAAGCCATAAACATGTTTGTCTGAGTCTTCTATCTAAAGTTACAGCTATTTATATGAAGTTGTACAAAAACGCTTTCTTTTGCCAAGACAGTGCGTTTCTCACTGTTACATGCATTAGAATGGGGAACTCGACCGAAACAAAGTATAGGTTTTCATTATGTGTATAACTTTAAAATCTTAGCTCAAACAGCTGCAAAACCTGATTTCCCAGCACGGGGACCTTGAGTTCTATAAGATAAAGCCATAAACATGTTTGTCTGAGTCTTCTATCAAAAGTTACAGCGATTTATATGAAGTTGTACAAAAACGCTTTCTTTCGCCAAGACAGTGCGTTTCTCACTGTTACATGCATTTGAATGGGGAACTCGCCCGAAACAAAGCATAGGTTTTCATTATGTGTATAACTTGGAAATCTTAGCTCAAACAGCTGCAAAACCTGTTTTCCCAGCACGGAGACCTTGAGTTCTATAAGATAAAGCCATAAACATGTTTGTCTGAGTCTTCTATCAAAAGTTACAGCTATTTATATGAAGTTGTACAAAAACGCTTTCTTTTGCCAAGACAGTGCGTTTCTCACTGTTACATGCATTTGAATGGGGAACTCGACCGAAACAAAGTATAGGTTTTCATTATGTGTATAACTTGAAAATCTTAGCTCAAACGGCTGCAAAACCTGTTTTCCCAGCACGGGGACCTTGAGTTCTATAAGATAAAGCCATAAACATGTGTATCCGAGTCTTCTATCAAAAGTTACAGCTATTTATATGAAGTTGTACAAAAACGCTTTCTTTCGCCAAGACAGTGCGTTTCTCACTGTTACATGCATTTGAATGGGGAACTCGACCGAAACAAAGTATAGGTTTTCATTATGTGTATAACTTGAAAATCTTAGCTCAAACAGCTGCAAAACCTGTTTTCCCAGCACGGAGACCTTGAGTTCTATAAGATAAAGCCATAAACATGTTTGTCTAAGTCTTCTATCTAAAGTTACAGCTATTTATATGAAGTTGTACAAAAACGCTTTCTTTCGCCAAGACAGTGCGTTTCTCACTGTTACATGCATTTGAATGGGGAACTCGACCGAAACAAAGTATAGGTTTTCATTATGTGTATAACTTGGAAATCTTAGCTCAAACAGCTGCAAAACCTGTTTTCCCAGCACGGGAATCTTGAGTTCTATAAGATAAAGCCATAAACATGTTTGTCTGAGTCTTCTATCAAAAGTTACAGCTATTTATATGAAGTTGTACAAAAACGCTTTCTTTTGCCAAGACAGTGCGTTTCTCACTGTTACATGCATTTGAATGGGGAACTCGCCCGAAACAAAGCATAGGTTTTCATTATGTGAATAACTTGGAAATCTTAGCTCAGACAGCTGCAAAACCTGTTTTCCCAGCACGGAGACCTTGAGTTCTATAATATAAGGCCATAAACATGTTTGTCTGAGTCTTCTATCAAAAGTTACAGCTATTTATATGAAGTTGTACAAAAACGCTTTCTTTCGCCAAGATAGTGCGTTTCTCACTGTTACATGCATTTGAATGGGGAACTCGACCGAAACAAAGTATAGGTTTTCATTATGTGTATAACTTGAAAATCTTAGCTCAAACGGCTGCAAAACCTGTTTTCCCAGCACGGGGACCTTGAGTTCTATAAAATAAAGCCATAAACATGTTTGTCTGAGTCTTCTATCAAAAGTTACAGCTATTTATATGAAGTTGTACAAAAACGCTTTCTTTCGCCAAGACAGTGCGTTTCTCACTGTTACATGCATTTGAATGGGGAACTCGACCGAAACAAAGTATAGGTTTTCATTATGTGAATAACTTGGAAATCTTAGCTCAAACAGCTGCAAAACCTGTTTGCCCAGCACGGGAACCTTGAGTTCTATAAGATAAAGCCATAAACATGTGTATCCGAGTCTTCTATCAAAAGTTACAGCTATTCATATGAAGTTGTACAAAAAGGCTTTCTTTCGCCAAGACAGTGCGTTTCTCACTGTTACATGCATTTGAATGGGGAACTCGACCGAAACAAAGTATAGGTTTTCATTATGTGAATAACTTGGAAATCTTAGCTCAGACAGCTGCAAAACCTGTTTTCCCAGCACGGAGACCTTGAGTTCTATAATATAAGGCCATAAACATGTTTGTCTGAGTCTTCTATCAAAAGTTACAGCTATTTCTATGAAGTTGTACAAAAACGCTTTCTTTCGCCAAGACAGTGCGTTTCTCACTGTTACATGCATTTCAATGGGGAACTCGACCGAAACAAAGTATAGGTTTTCATTATGTGTATAACTTGAAAATCTTAGCTCAAACGGCTGCAAAACCTGTTTTCCCAGCACGGGGACCTTGAGTTCTATAAGATAAAGCCATAAACATGTGTATCCGAGTCTTCTATCAAAAATTACAGCTATTTATATGAAGTTGTACAAAAACGCTTTCTTTCGCCAAGACAGTGCGTTTCTCACTGTTACATGCATTTGAATGGGGAACTCGACCGAAACAAAGTATAGGTTTTCATTATGTGTATAACTTGAAAATCTTAGCTCAAACAGCTGCAAAACCTGTTTGCCCAGCACGGGAACCTTGAGTTCTATAAGATAAAGCCATAAACATGTTTGTCTGAGTCTTCTATCAAAAGTTACAGCTATTTATATGAAGTTGTACAAAAACGCTTTCTTTCGCCAAGACAGTGCGTTTCTCACTGTTACATGCATTTCAATGGGGAACTCGCCCGAAACAAAGTATAGGTTTTCATTATGTGTATAACTTGGAAATCTTAGCTCAAACAACTGCAAATCCTGTTTTCCCAGCACGGGGACCTTGAGTTCTATAAGATAAAGCCATAAACATGTTTGTCTGAGTCTTCTATCAAAAGTTACAGCTATTTATATGAAGTTGTACAAAAACGCTTTCTTTCGCCAAGACAGTGCGTTTCTCACTGTTACATGCATTTGAATGGGGAACTCGACCGAAACAAAGTATAGGTTTTCATTATGTGTATAACTTGAAAATCTTAGCTCAAACGGCTGCAAAACCTGTTTTCCCAGCACGGGGACCTTGAGTTCTATAAGATAAAGCCATAAACATGTGTATCCGAGTCTTCTATCAAAAATTACAGCTATTTATATGAAGTTGTACAAAAACGCTTTCTTTCGCCAAGACAGTGCGTTTCTCACTGTTACATGCATTTGAATGGGGAACTCGACCGAAACAAAGTATAGGTTTTCATTATGTGTATAACTTGAAAATCTTAGCTCAAACAGCTGCAAAACCTGTTTGCCCAGCACGGGAACCTTGAGTTCTATAAGATAAAGCCATAAACATGTTTGTCTGAGTCTTCTATCAAAAGTTACAGCTATTTATATGAAGTTGTACAAAAACGCTTTCTTTCGCCAAGACAGTGCGTTTCTCACTGTTACATGCATTTCAATGGGGAACTCGCCCGAAACAAAGTATAGGTTTTCATTATGTGTATAACTTGGAAATCTTAGCTCAAACAACTGCAAATCCTGTTTTCCCAGCACGGGGACCTTGAGTTCTATAAGATAAAGCCATAAACATGTTTGTCTGAGTCTTCTATCAAAAGTTACAGCTATTTATATGAAGTTGTACAAAAACGCTTTCTTTCGCCAAGACAGTGGGTTTCTCACTGTTACATGCATTTGAATGGGGAACTCGACCGAAACAAAGTATAGGTTTTCATTATGTGTATAACTTGAAAATCTTAGCTCAAACAGCTGCAAAACCTGATTTCCCAGCACGGGGACCTTGAGTTCTATAAGATAAAGCCATAAACATGTTTGTCTGAGTCTTATATCAAAAGTTACAGCTATTTCTATGAAGTTGTACAAAAATGCTTTCTTTCGCCAAGACAGTGCGTTTCTCACTGTTACATGCATTTGAATGGGGAACTCGCCCGAAACAAAGTATAGGTTTTCATTATGTGTATAACTTGGAAATCTTAGCTCAAATAGCTGCAAAACCTGTTTTCCCAGCACGGGAACCTTGAGTTCTATAAGATAAAGCCATAAACATGTTTCTCTGAGTCTTCTATCAAAAGTTACAGCTATTTCTATGAAGTTGTACAAAAACGCTTTCTTTCGCCAAGACAGTGCGTTTCTCACTGTTACATGCATTTGAATGGGGAACTCGACCGAAACAAAGTATAGGTTTTCATTATGTGTATAACTTTAAAATCTTAGCTCAAACAGCTGCAAAACCTGATTTCCCAGCACGGGGACCTTGAGTTCTATAAGATAAAGCCATAAACATGTTTGTCTGAGTCTTCTATCAAAAGTTACAGCGATTTATATGAAGTTGTACAAAAACGCTTTCTTTCGCCAAGACAGTGCGTTTCTCACTGTTACATGCATTTGAATGGGGAACTCGCCCGAAACAAAGCATAGGTTTTCATTATGTGTATAACTTGGAAATCTTAGCTCAAACAGCTGCAAAACCTGTTTTCCCAGCACGGGAACCTTGAGTTCTATAAGATAAAGCCATAAACATGTTTGTCTGAGTCTTCTATCAAAAGTTACAGCTATTTATATGAAGTTGTACAAAAACGCTTTCTTTCGCCAAGACAGTGCGTTTCTCACTGTTACATGCATTTCAATGGGGAACTCGCCCGAAACAAAGTATAGGTTTTCATTATGTGTATAACTTGGAAATCTTAGCTCAAACAACTGCAAATCCTGTTTTCCCAGCACGGGGACCTTGAGTTCTATAAGATAAAGCCATAAACATGTTTGTCTGAGTCTTCTATCAAAAGTTACAGCTATTTATATGAAGTTGTACAAAAACGCTTTCTTTCGCCAAGACAGTGCGTTTCTCACTGTTACATGCATTTGAATGGGGAACTCGACCGAAACAAAGTATAGGTTTTCATTATGTGTATAACTTGAAAATCTTAGCTCAAACGGCTGCAAAACCTGTTTTCCCAGCACGGGGACCTTGAGTTCTATAAGATAAAGCCATAAACATGTGTATCCGAGTCTTCTATCAAAAATTACAGCTATTTATATGAAGTTGTACAAAAACGCTTTCTTTCGCCAAGACAGTGCGTTTCTCACTGTTACATGCATTTGAATGGGGAACTCGACCGAAACAAAGTATAGGTTTTCATTATGTGTATAACTTGAAAATCTTAGCTCAAACAGCTGCAAAACCTGTTTGCCCAGCACGGGAACCTTGAGTTCTATAAGATAAAGCCATAAACATGTTTGTCTGAGTCTTCTATCAAAAGTTACAGCTATTTATATGAAGTTGTACAAAAACGCTTTCTTTCGCCAAGACAGTGCGTTTCTCACTGTTACATGCATTTCAATGGGGAACTCGCCCGAAACAAAGTATAGGTTTTCATTATGTGTATAACTTGGAAATCTTAGCTCAAACAACTGCAAATCCTGTTTTCCCAGCACGGGGACCTTGAGTTCTATAAGATAAAGCCATAAACATGTTTGTCTGAGTCTTCTATCAAAAGTTACAGCTATTTATATGAAGTTGTACAAAAACGCTTTCTTTCGCCAAGACAGTGGGTTTCTCACTGTTACATGCATTTGAATGGGGAACTCGACCGAAACAAAGTATAGGTTTTCATTATGTGTATAACTTTAAAATCTTAGCTCAAACAGCTGCAAAACCTGATTTCCCAGCACGGGGACCTTGAGTTCTATAAGATAAAGCCATAAACATGTTTGTCTGAGTCTTCTATCAAAAGTTACAGCGATTTATATGAAGTTGTACAAAAACGCTTTCTTTCGCCAAGACAGTGCGTTTCTCACTGTTACATGCATTTGAATGGGGAACTCGCCCGAAACAAAGCATAGGTTTTCATTATGTGTATAACTTGGAAATCTTAGCTCAAACAGCTGCAAAACCTGTTTTCCCAGCACGGGAACCTTGAGTTCTATAAGATAAAGCCATAAACATGTTTGTCTGAGTCTTCTATCAAAAGTTACAGCTATTTATATGAAGTTGTACAAAAACGCTTTCTTTCGCCAAGACAGTGCGTTTCTCACTGTTACATGCATTTCAATGGGGAACTCGCCCGAAACAAAGTATAGGTTTTCATTATGTGTATAACTTGGAAATCTTTGCTCAAACAACTGCAAATCCTGTTTTCCCAGCACGGGGAGCTTGAGTTCTATAAGATAAAGCCATAAACATGTTTGTCTGAGTCTTCTATCAAAAGTTACAGCTATTTATATGAAGTTGTACAAAAACGCTTTCTTTCGCCAAGACAGTGCGTTTCTCACTGTTACATGCATTTGAATGGGGAACTCGACCGAAACAAAGTATAGGTTTTCATTATGTGAATAACTTGGAAATCTTAGCTCAAACAGCTGCAAAACCTGTTTTCCCAGCACGGGAACCTTGAGTTCTATAAGATAAAGCCATAAACATGTTTGTCTGAGTCTTCTATCAAAAGTTACAGCTATTTATATGAAGTTGTACAAAAACGCTTTCTTTCGCCAAGACAGTGCGTTTCTCACTGTTACATGCATTTGAATGGGGAACTCGACCGAAACAAAGTATAGGTTTTCATTATGTGAATAACTTGGAAATCTTAGCTCAAACAGCTGCAAAACCTGTTTGCCCAGCACGGGAACCTTGAGTTCTATAAGATAAAGCCATAAACATGTGTATCCGAGTCTTCTATCAAAAGTTACAGCTATTCATATGAAGTTGTACAAAAACGCTTTCTTTCGCCAAGACAGTGCGTTTCTCACTGTTACATGCATTTGAATGGGGAACTCGACCGAAACAAAGTATAGGTTTTCATTATGTGAATAACTTGGAAATCTTAGCTCAAATAGCTGCAAAACCTGTTTTCCCAGCACGGGAACCTTGAGTTCTATAAGATAAAGCCATAAACATGTTTCTCTGAGTCTTCTATCAAAAGTTACAGCTATTTCTATGAAGTTGTACAAAAACGCTTTCTTTCGCCAAGACAGTGCGTTTCTCACTGTTACATGCATTTGAATGGGGAACTCGACCGAAACAAAGTATAGGTTTTCATTATGTGTATAACTTGAAAATCTTAGCTCAAACAGCTGCAAAACCTGTTTTCCCAGCACGGGGACCTTGAGTTCTATAAGATAAAGCCATAAACATGTTTGTCTGAGTCTTCTATCAAAAGTTACAGCTATTTATATGAAGTTGTACAAAAACGCTTTCTTTCGCCAAGACAGTGCGTTTCTCACTGTTACATGCATTTGAATGGGGAACTCGACCGAAACAAAGTATAGGTTTTCATTATGTGAATAACTTGGAAATCTTAGCTCAAACAGCTGGAAAACCTGTTTTCCCAGCACGGAGACCTTGAGTTCTATAATATAAGGCCATAAACATGTTTGTCTGAGTCTTCTATCAAAAGTTACAGCTATTTCTATGAAGTTGTACAAAAACGCTTTCTTTCGCCAAGACAGTGCGTTTCTCACTGTTACATGCATTTGAATGGGGAACTCGACCGAAACAAAGTATAGGTTTTCATTATGTGTATAACTTGAAAATCTTAGCTCAAACGGCTGCAAAACCTGTTTTCCCAGCACGGGGACCTTGAGTTCTATAAGATAAAGCCATAAACATGTGTATCCGAGTCTTCTATCAAAAGTTACAGCTATTTATATGAAGTTGTACAAAAACGCTTTCTTTCGCCAAGACAGTGCGTTTCTCACTGTTACATGCATTTGAGTGGGGAACTCGACCGAAACAAAGTATAGGTTTTCATTATGTGTATAACTTGAAAATCTTAGCTCAAACAGCTGCAAAACCTGTTTTCCCAGCACGGGAACCTTGAGTTCTATAAGATAAAGCCATAAACATGTTTGTCTGAGTCTTCTATCAAAAGTTACAGCTATTTATATGAAGTTGTACAAAAACGCTTTCTTTCGCCAAGACAGTGCGTTTCTCACTGTTACATGCATTTGAATGGGGAACTCGCCCGAAACAAAGCATAGGTTTTCATTATGTGTATAACTTGGAAATCTTAGCTCAAACAACTGCAAATCCTGTTTTCCCAGCACGGGGACCTTGAGTTCTATAAGATAAAGCCATAAACATGTTTGTCTGAGTCTTATATCAAAAGTTACAGCTATTTATATGAAGTTGTTCAAAAACGCTTTCTTTCGCCAAGACAGTGGGTTTCTCACTGTTACATGCATTTGAATGGGGAACTCGACCGAAACAAAGTATAGGTTTTCATTATGTGTATAACTTGAAAATCTTAGCTCAAACAGCTGCAAAACCTGTTTTCCCAGCACGGGGACCTTGAGTTCTATAAGATAAAGCCATAAACATGTTTGTCTGACTCTTATATCAACAGTTACAGCTATTTATATGAATTTGTACAAAAACGCTTTCTTTCGCCAAGACAGTGCGTTTCTCACTGTTACATGCATTTGAATGGGGAACTCGCCCGAAACAAAGCATAGGTTTTCATTATGTGTATAACTTTGAAATCTTAGCTCAAACAGCTGCAAATCCTGTTTTGCCAGCACGGGGACCTTGAGTTCTATAAGATAAAGCTATAAACATGTTTGTCTGAGTCTTATATCAAAAGTTACAGCTATTTATATGAAGTTGTACAAAAACGCTTTCTTTCGCCAAGACAGTGCGTTTCTCACTGTTACATGCATTTGAATGGGGAACTCGACCGAAACAAAGTATAGGTTTTCATTATGTGTATAACTTGAAAATCTTAGCTCAAACAGCTGCAAAACCTGTTTCCTCAGCACAGGGACCTTGAGTTCTATAAGATAAAGCCATAAACATGTTTGTCTGAGTCTTCTATCTAAAGTTACAGCTATTTATATGAAGTTGTACAAAAACGCTTTCTTTTGCCAAGACAGTGCGTTTCTCACTGTTACATGCATTTGAATGGGGAACTCGACCGAAACAAAGTATAGGTTTTCATTATGTGTATAACTTGAAAATCTTAGCTCAAACAGCTGCAAAACCTGTTTTCCCAGCACGGGGACCTTGAGTTCTATAAGATAAAGCCATAAACATGTTTGTCTGAGTCTTCTATCAAAAGTTACAGCTATTTATATGAAGTTGTACAAAAACGCTTTCTTTCGCCAAGACAGTGCGTTTCTCACTGTTACATGCATTTGAATGGGGAACTCGACCGAAACAAAGTATAGGTTTTCATTATGTGTATAACTTTAAAATCTTAGCTCAAACAGCTGCAAAACCTGTTTTCCCAGCACGGGGACCTTGAGTTCTATAAGATAAAGCCATAAACATGTTTGTCTGAGTCTTCTATCAAAAGTTACAGCTATTTATATGAAGTTGTACAAAAACGCTTTCTTTCGCCAAGACAGTGCGTTTCTCACTGTTACATGCATTAGAATGGGGAACTCGCCCGAAACAAAGTATAGGTTTTCATTATGTGTATAACTTGGAAATCTTAGCTCAAACGGCTGCAAAACCTGTTTTCTCAGCACAGGGACCTTGAGTTCTATAAGATAAAGCCATAAACATGTTTGTCTGAGTCTTCTATCTAAAGTTACAGCTATTTATATGAAGTTGTACAAAAACGCTTTCTTTTGCCAAGACAGTGCGTTTCTCACTGTTACATGCATTAGAATGGGGAACTCGACCGAAACAAAGTATAGGTTTTCATTATGTGTATAACTTTAAAATCTTAGCTCAAACAGCTGCAAAACCTGATTTCCCAGCACGGGGACCTTGAGTTCTATAACATAAAGCCATAAACATGTTTGTCTGAGTCTTCTATCAAAAGTTACAGCTATTTATATGAAGTTGTACAAAAACGCTTTCTTTCGCCAAGACAGTGCGTTTCTCACTGTTACATGCATTTGAATGGGGAACTCGACCGAAACAAAGTATAGGTTTTCATTATGTGTATAACTTGAAAATCTTAGCTCAAACAGCTGCAAATCCTGTTTTCCCAGCACGGGGACCTTGAGTTCTATAAGACAAAGCCATAAACATGTTTGTCTGAGTCTTATATCAAAAGTTACAGCTATTTATATGAAGTTGTACAAAAACGCTTTCTTTCGCCAAGACAGTGCGTTTCTCACTGTTACATGCATTTGAATGGGGAACTCGACCGAAACAAAGTATAGGTTTTCATTATGTGTATAACTTGAAAATCTTAGCTCAAACAGCTGCAAAACCTGTTTTCCCAGCACGGGGACCTTGAGTTCTATAAGACAAAGCCATAAACATGTTTGTCTGAGTCTTATATCAAAAGTTACAGCTATTTATATGAAGTTGTACAAAAACGCTTTCTTTCGCCAAGACAGTGCGTTTCTCACTGTTACATGCATTTGAATGGGGAACTCGACCGAAACAAAGTATAGGTTTTCATTATGTGAATAATTTTAAAATCTTAGCTCAATCGGCTGCAAAACCTGTTTGCCCAGCACGGGGATATTGAGTTCTATAAGATAAAGCCATAAACATGTTTGTCTGAGTCTTCTATCAAAAGTTACAGCTATTTATATGAAGTTGTACAAAAACGCTTTCTTTTGCCAAGACAGTGCGTTTCTCACTGTTACATGCATTTGAATGGGGAACTCGACCGAAACAAAGTATAGGTTTTCATTATGTGAATAATTTTAAAATCTCAGCTCAAACAGCTGCAAAACCTGTTTTCCCAGCACGGGGACCTTGAGTTCTATAAGATAAAGCCATAAACATGTTTGTCTGAGTCTTCTATCAAAAGTTACAGCTATTTATATGAAGTTGTACAAAAACGCTTTCTTTCGCCAAGACAGTGCGTTTCTCACTGTTACATGCATTTGAATGGGGAACTCGACCGAAACAAAGTATAGGTTTTCATTATGTGTATAACTTGAAAATCTTAGCTCAAGCAGCTGCAAATCCTGTTTTCCCAGCACGGGGACCTTGAGTTCTATAAGATAAAGCCATAAACATGTTTGTCTGAGTCTTATATCAAAAGTTACAGCTATTTATATGAAGTTGTACAAAAACGCTTTCTTTCGCCAAGACAGTGCGTTTCTCACTGTTACATGCATTTGAATGGGGAACTCGCCCGAAACAAAGTATAGGTTTTCATTATGTGTATAACTTGGAAATCTTAGCTCAAACAGCTGTAAAACCTGTTTTCCCAGCACGGGGACCTTGAGTTCTATAAGATAAAGCCATAAACATGTTTGTCTGAGTCTTCTATCAAAAGTTACAGCTATTTATATGAAGTTGTACAAAAACGCTTTCTTTCGCCAAGACAGTGCGTTTCTCACTGTTACATGCATTTGAATGGGGAACTCGACCGAAACAAAGTATAGGTTTTCATTATGTGTATAACTTGAAAATCTTAGCTCAAACAGCTGCAAAACCTGTTTCCTCAGCACAGGGACCTTGAGTTCTATAAGATAAAGCCATAAACATGTTTGTCTGAGTCTTCTATCTAAAGTTACAGCTATTTATATGAAGTTGTACAAAAACGCTTTCTTTTGCCAAGACAGTGCGTTTCTCACTGTTACATGCATTTGAATGGGGAACTCGACCGAAACAAAGTATAGGTTTTCATTATGTGTATAACTTGAAAATCTTAGCTCAAACAGCTGCAAAACCTGTTTTCCCAGCACGGGGACCTTGAGTTCTATAAGATAAAGCCATAAACATGTTTGTCTGAGTCTTCTATCAAAAGTTACAGCTATTTATATGAAGTTGTACAAAAACGCTTTCTTTCGCCAAGACAGTGCGTTTCTCACTGTTACATGCATTAGAATGGGGAACTCGCCCGAAACAAAGTATAGGTTTTCATTATGTGTATAACTTGGAAATCTTAGCTCAAACGGCTGCAAAACCTGTTTTCTCAGCACAGGGACCTTGAGTTCTATAAGATAAAGCCATAAACATGTTTGTCTGAGTCTTCTATCTAAAGTTACAGCTATTTATATGAAGTTGTACAAAAACGCTTTCTTTTGCCAAGACAGTGCGTTTCTCACTGTTACATGCATTAGAATGGGGAACTCGACCGAAACAAAGTATAGGTTTTCATTATGTGTATAACTTTAAAATCTTAGCTCAAACAGCTGCAAAACCTGATTTCCCAGCACGGGGACCTTGAGTTCTATAACATAAAGCCATAAACATGTTTGTCTGAGTCTTCTATCAAAAGTTACAGCTATTTATATGAAGTTGTACAAAAACGCTTTCTTTCGCCAAGACAGTGCGTTTCTCACTGTTACATGCATTTGAATGGGGAACTCGACCGAAACAAAGTATAGGTTTTCATTATGTGTATAACTTGAAAATCTTAGCTCAAACAGCTGCAAATCCTGTTTTCCCAGCACGGGGACCTTGAGTTCTATAAGACAAAGCCATAAACATGTTTGTCTGAGTCTTATATCAAAAGTTACAGCTATTTATATGAAGTTGTACAAAAACGCTTTCTTTCGCCAAGACAGTGCGTTTCTCACTGTTACATGCATTTGAATGGGGAACTCGACCGAAACAAAGTATAGGTTTTCATTATGTGTATAACTTGAAAATCTTAGCTCAAACAGCTGCAAATCCTGTTTTCCCAGCACGGGGACCTTGAGTTCTATAAGACAAAGCCATAAACATGTTTGTCTGAGTCTTCTATCAAAAGTTACAGCTATTTATATGAAGTTGTACAAAAACGCTTTCTTTCGCCAAGACAGTGCGTTTCTCACTGTTACATGCATTTGAATGGGGAACTCGCCCGAAACAAAGTATAGGTTTTCATTATGTGTATAACTTGGAAATCTTAGCTCAAACAGCTGCAAATCCTGTTTTCCCAGCACGGGGACCTTGAGTTCTATAAGATAAAGCCATAAACATGTTTGTCTGAGTCTTCTATCAAAAGTTAGTTATTTATATGAAGTTGTACAAAAATGCTTTATTTCGCCAAGACAGTGCGTTTCTCACTGTTACATGCATTTGAATGGGGAACTCGACCGAAACAAAGTATAGGTTTTCATTATGTGAATAATTTTAAAATCTTAGCTCAAACGGCTGCAAATCCTGTTTTCCCAGCACGGGGATATTGAGTTCTATAAGATAAAGCCATAAACATGTTTGTCTGAGTCTTCTATCAAAAGTTACAGCTATTTATATGAAGTTGTACAAAAACGCTTTCTTTCGCCAAGACAGTGCGTTTCTCACTGTTACATGCATTAGAATGGGGAACTCGACCGAAACAAAGTATAGGTTTTCATTATGTGAATAACTTGGAAATCTTAGCTCAAACAGCTGCAAAACCTGTTTGCCCAGCACGGGAACCTTGAGTTCTATAAGATAAAGCCATAAACATGTTTGTCTGAGTCTTATATCAAAAGTTACAGCTATTTATATGAAGTTGTACAAAAACGCTTTCTTTCGCCAAGACAGTGCGTTTCTCACTGTTACATGCATTAGAATGGGGAACTCGCCCGAAACAAAGTATAGGTTTTCATTATGTGTATAACTTGGAAATCTTAGCTCAAACGGCTGCAAAACCTGTTTTCTCAGCACAGGGACCTTGAGTTCTATAAGATAAAGCCATAAACATGTTTGTCTGAGTCTTCTATCTAAAGTTACAGCTATTTATATGAAGTTGTACAAAAACGCTTTCTTTTGCCAAGACAGTGCGTTTCTCACTGTTACATGCATTTGAATGGGGAACTCGACCGAAACAAAGTATAGGTTTTCATTATGTGTATAACTTGGAAATCTTAGCTCAAACGGCTGCAAAACCTGTTTTCTCAGCACAGGGACCTTGAGTTCTATAAGATAAAGCCATAAACATGTTTGTCTGAGTCTTCTATCTAAAGTTACAGCGATTTATATGAAGTTGTACAAAAACGCTTTCTTTTGCCAAGACAGTGCGTTTCTCACTGTTACATGCATTAGAATGGGGAACTCGACCGAAACAAAGTATAGGTTTTCATTATGTGTATAACTTTAAAATCTTAGCTCAAACAGCTGCAAAACCTGTTTTCCCAGCACGGGAACCTTGAGTTCTATAAGATAAAGCCATAAACATGTTTGTCTGAGTCTTCTATCAAAAGTTACAGCGATTTATATGAAGTTGTACAAAAACGCTTTCTTTCGCCAAGACAGTGCGTTTCTCACTGTTACATGCATTTGAATGGGGAACTCGACCGAAACAAAGTATAGGTTTTCATTATGTGAATAATTTTAAAATCTTAGCTCAATCGGCTGCAAAACCTGTTTGCCCAGCACGGGGATATTGAGTTCTATAAGATAAAGCCATAAACATGTTTGTCTGAGTCTTCTATCAAAAGTTACAGCTATTTATATGAAGTTGTACAAAAACGCTTTCTTTTGCCAAGACAGTGCGTTTCTCACTGTTACATGCATTTGAATGGGGAACTCGACCGAAACAAAGTATAGGTTTTCATTATGTGAATAATTTTAAAATCTCAGCTCAAACAGCTGCAAAACCTGTTTTCCCAGCACGGGGACCTTGAGTTCTATAAGATAAAGCCATAAACATGTTTGTCTGAGTCTTCTATCAAAAGTTACAGCTATTTATATGAAGTTGTACAAAAACGCTTTCTTTCGCCAAGACAGTGCGTTTCTCACTGTTACATGCATTTGAATGGGGAACTCGACCGAAACAAAGTATAGGTTTTCATTATGTGTATAACTTGAAAATCTTAGCTCAAGCAGCTGCAAATCCTGTTTTCCCAGCACGGGGACCTTGAGTTCTATAAGATAAAGCCATAAACATGTTTGTCTGAGTCTTATATCAAAAGTTACAGCTATTTATATGAAGTTGTACAAAAACGCTTTCTTTCGCCAAGACAGTGCGTTTCTCACTGTTACATGCATTTGAATGGGGAACTCGCCCGAAACAAAGTATAGGTTTTCATTATGTGTATAACTTGGAAATCTTAGCTCAAACAGCTGTAAAACCTGTTTTCCCAGCACGGGGACCTTGAGTTCTATAAGATAAAGCCATAAACATGTTTGTCTGAGTCTTCTATCAAAAGTTACAGCTATTTATATGAAGTTGTACAAAAACGCTTTCTTTCGCCAAGACAGTGCGTTTCTCACTGTTACATGCATTTGAATGGGGAACTCGACCGAAACAAAGTATAGGTTTTCATTATGTGTATAACTTGAAAATCTTAGCTCAAGCAGCTGCAAATCCTGTTTTCCCAGCACGGGGACCTTGAGTTCTATAAGATAAAGCCATAAACATGTTTGTCTGAGTCTTCTATCAAAAGTTACAGCTATTTATATGAAGTTGTACAAAAACGCTTTCTTTCGCCAAGACAGTGCGTTTCTCACTGTTACATGCATTTGAATGGGGAACTCGCCCGAAACAAAGTATAGGTTTTCATTATGTGTATAACTTGAAAATCTTAGCTCAAACAGCTGCAAAACCTGTTTGCCCAGCACGGGGATATTGAGTTCTATAAGATAAAGCCATAAACATGTTTGTCTGAGTCTTCTATCAAAAGTTACAGCTATTTATATGAAGTTGTACAAAAACGCTTTCTTTTGCCAAGACAGTGCGTTTCTCACTGTTACATGCATTTGAATGGGGAACTCGACCGAAACAAAGTATAGGTTTTCATTATGTGAATAATTTTAAAATCTCAGCTCAAACAGCTGCAAAACCTGTTTTCCCAGCACGGGGACCTTGAGTTCTATAAGATAAAGCCATAAACATGTTTGTCTGAGTCTTCTATCAAAAGTTACAGCTATTTATATGAAGTTGTACAAAAACGCTTTCTTTCGCCAAGACAGTGCGTTTCTCACTGTTACATGCATTTGAATGGGGAACTCGACCGAAACAAAGTATAGGTTTTCATTATGTGTATAACTTGAAAATCTTAGCTCAAGCAGCTGCAAATCCTGTTTTCCCAGCACGGGGACCTTGAGTTCTATAAGATAAAGCCATAAACATGTTTGTCTGAGTCTTATATCAAAAGTTACAGCTATTTATATGAAGTTGTACAAAAACGCTTTCTTTCGCCAAGACAGTGCGTTTCTCACTGTTACATGCATTTGAATGGGGAACTCGCCCGAAACAAAGTATAGGTTTTCATTATGTGTATAACTTGAAAATCTTAGCTCAAACAGCTGTAAAACCTGTTTTCCCAGCACGGGGACCTTGAGTTCTATAAGATAAAGCCATAAACATGTTTGTCTGAGTCTTATATCAAAAGTCACAGCTATTTATATGAAGTTGTACAAAAACGCTTTCTTTCGCCAAGACAGTGCGTTTCTCACTGTTACATGCATTTGAATGGGGAACTCGACCGAAACAAAGTATAGGTTTTCATTATGTGTATAACTTGGAAATCTTAGCTCAAACAGCTGCAAATCCTGTTTTCCCAGCACGGGGACCTTGAGTTCTATAAGATAAAGCCATAAACATGTTTGTCTGAGTCTTATATCAAAAGTTACAGCTATTTATATGAAGTTGTACAAAAACGCTTTCTTTTGCCAAGACAGTGCGTTTCTCACTGTTACATGCATTTGAATGGGGAACTCGACCGAAACAAAGTATAGGTTTTCATTATGTGTATAACTTGAAAATCTTAGCTCAAACAGCTGCAAAACCTGTTTTCCCAGCACGGGGACCTTGAGTTCTATAAGATAAAGCCATAAACATGTTTGTCTGAGTCTTATATCAAAAGTTACAGCTATTTATATGAAGTTGTACAAAAACGCTTTCTTTCGCCAAGACAGTGCGTTTCTCACTGTTACATGCATTTGAATGGGGAACTCGACCGAAACAAAGTATAGGTTTTCATTATGTGTATAACTTGGAAATCTTAGCTCAAACAGCTGCAAAACCTGTTTTCCCAGCACGGGGACCTTGAGTTCTATAAGATAAAGCCATAAACATGTTTGTCTGAGTCTTATATCAAAAGTTACAGCTATTTATATGAAGTTGTACAAAAACGCTTTCTTTTGCCAAGACAGTGCGTTTCTCACTGTTACATGCATTTGAATGGGGAACTCGACCGAAACAAAGTATAGGTTTTCATTATGTGTATAACTTGAAAATCTTAGCTCAAACAGCTGCAAAACCTGTTTTCCCAGCACGGGGACCTTGAGTTCTATAAGATAAAGCCATAAACATGTTTGTCTGAGTCTTATATCAAAAGTTACAGCTATTTATATGAAGTTGTACAAAAACGCTTTCTTTCGCCAAGACAGTGCGTTTCTCACTGTTACATGCATTAGAATGGGGAACTCGACCGAAACAAAGTATAGGTTTTCATTATGTGTATAACTTTAAAATCTTAGCTCAAACAGCTGCAAAACCTGTTTTCCCAGCACGGGAACCTTGAGTTCTATAAGATAAAGCCATAAACATGTTTGTCTGAGTCTTCTATCAAAAGTTACAGCGATTTATATGAAGTTGTACAAAAACGCTTTCTTTCGCCAAGACAGTGCGTTTCTCACTGTTACATGCATTTGAATGGGGAACTCGACCGAAACAAAGTATAGGTTTTCATTATGTGAATAATTTTAAAATCTTAGCTCAATCGGCTGCAAAACCTGTTTGCCCAGCACGGGGATATTGAGTTCTATAAGATAAAGCCATAAACATGTTTGTCTGAGTCTTCTATCAAAAGTTACAGCTATTTATATGAAGTTGTACAAAAACGCTTTCTTTTGCCAAGACAGTGCGTTTCTCACTGTTACATGCATTTGAATGGGGAACTCGACCGAAACAAAGTATAGGTTTTCATTATGTGAATAATTTTAAAATCTCAGCTCAAACAGCTGCAAAACCTGTTTTCCCAGCACGGGGACCTTGAGTTCTATAAGATAAAGCCATAAACATGTTTGTCTGAGTCTTCTATCAAAAGTTACAGCTATTTATATGAAGTTGTACAAAAACGCTTTCTTTCGCCAAGACAGTGCGTTTCTCACTGTTACATGCATTTGAATGGGGAACTCGACCGAAACAAAGTATAGGTTTTCATTATGTGTATAACTTGAAAATCTTAGCTCAAGCAGCTGCAAATCCTGTTTTCCCAGCACGGGGACCTTGAGTTCTATAAGATAAAGCCATAAACATGTTTGTCTGAGTCTTATATCAAAAGTTACAGCTATTTATATGAAGTTGTACAAAAACGCTTTCTTTCGCCAAGACAGTGCGTTTCTCACTGTTACATGCATTTGAATGGGGAACTCGACCGAAACAAAGTATAGGTTTTCATTATGTGTATAACTTGAAAATCTTAGCTCAAACAGCTGTAAAACCTGTTTTCCCAGCACGGGGACCTTGAGTTCTATAAGATAAAGCCATAAACATGTTTGTCTGAGTCTTATATCAAAAGTCACAGCTATTTATATGAAGTTGTACAAAAACGCTTTCTTTCGCCAAGACAGTGCGTTTCTCACTGTTACATGCATTTGAATGGGGAACTCGACCGAAACAAAGTATAGGTTTTCATTATGTGTATAACTTGGAAATCTTAGCTCAAACAGCTGCAAATCCTGTTTTCCCAGCACGGGGACCTTGAGTTCTATAAGATAAAGCCATAAACATGTTTGTCTGAGTCTTATATCAAAAGTTACAGCTATTTATATGAAGTTGTACAAAAACGCTTTCTTTTGCCAAGACAGTGCGTTTCTCACTGTTACATGCATTTGAATGGGGAACTCGACCGAAACAAAGTATAGGTTTTCATTATGTGTATAACTTGAAAATCTTAGCTCAAACAGCTGCAAAACCTGTTTTCCCAGCACGGGGACCTTGAGTTCTATAAGATAAAGCCATAAACATGTTTGTCTGAGTCTTATATCAAAAGTTACAGCTATTTATATGAAGTTGTACAAAAACGCTTTCTTTCGCCAAGACAGTGCGTTTCTCACTGTTACATGCATTTGAATGGGGAACTCGACCGAAACAAAGTATAGGTTTTCATTATGTGTATAACTTGGAAATCTTAGCTCAAACAGCTGCAAAACCTGTTTTCCCAGCACGGGGACCTTGAGTTCTATAAGATAAAGCCATAAACATGTTTGTCTGAGTCTTATATCAAAAGTTACAGCTATTTATATGAAGTTGTACAAAAACGCTTTCTTTTGCCAAGACAGTGCGTTTCTCACTGTTACATGCATTTGAATGGGGAACTCGACCGAAACAAAGTATAGGTTTTCATTATGTGAATAATTTTAAAATCTCAGCTCAAACAGCTGCAAAACCTGTTTTCCCAGCACGGGGACCTTGAGTTCTATAAGATAAAGCCATAAACATGTTTGTCTGAGTCTTCTATCAAAAGTTACAGCTATTTATATGAAGTTGTACAAAAACGCTTTCTTTCGCCAAGACAGTGCGTTTCTCACTGTTACATGCATTTGAATGGGGAACTCGACCGAAACAAAGTATAGGTTTTCATTATGTGTATAACTTGGAAATCTTAGCTCAAACGGCTGCAAATCCTGTTTTCCCAGCACGGGGACCTTGAGTTCTATAAGATAAAGCCATAAACATGTTTGTCTGAGTCTTATATCAAAAGTCACAGCTATTTATATGAAGTTGTACAAAAACGCTTTCTTTCGCCAAGACAGTGCGTTTCTCACTGTTACATGCATTTGAATGGGGAACTCGACCGAAACAAAGTATAGGTTTTCATTATGTGTATAACTTGAAAATCTTAGCTCAAGCAGCTGCAAATCCTGTTTTCCCAGCACGGGGACCTTGAGTTCTATAAGATAAAGCCATAAACATGTTTGTCTGAGTCTTATATCAAAAGTTACAGCTATTTATATGAAGTTGTACAAAAACGCTTTCTTTCGCCAAGACAGTGCGTTTCTCACTGTTACATGCATTTGAATGGGGAACTCGCCCGAAACAAAGTATAGGTTTTCATTATGTGTATAACTTGAAAATCTTAGCTCAAACAGCTGTAAAACCTGTTTTCCCAGCACGGGGACCTTGAGTTCTATAAGATAAAGCCATAAACATGTTTGTCTGAGTCTTATATCAAAAGTCACAGCTATTTATATGAAGTTGTACAAAAATGCTTTCTTTCGCCAAGACAGTGCGTTTCTCACTGTTACATGCATTTGAATGGGGAACTCGACCGAAACAAAGTATAGGTTTTCATTATGTGTATAACTTGGAAATCTTAGCTCAAACAGCTGCAAATCCTGTTTTCCCAGCACGGGGACCTTGAGTTCTATAAGATAAAGCCATAAACATGTTTGTCTGAGTCTTATATCAAAAGTTACAGCTATTTATATGAAGTTGTACAAAAACGCTTTCTTTTGCCAAGACAGTGCGTTTCTCACTGTTACATGCATTTGAATGGGGAACTCGACCGAAACAAAGTATAGGTTTTCATTATGTGTATAACTTGAAAATCTTAGCTCAAGCAGCTGCAAATCCTGTTTTCCCAGCACGGGGACCTTGAGTTCTATAAGATAAAGCCATAAACATGTTTGTCTGAGTCTTATATCAAAAGTTACAGCTATTTATATGAAGTTGTACAAAAACGCTTTCTTTCGCCAAGACAGTGCGTTTCTCACTGTTACATGCATTTGAATGGGGAACTCGACCGAAACAAAGTATAGGTTTTCATTATGTGTATAACTTGAAAATCTTAGCTCAAGCAGCTGCAAATCCTGTTTTCCCAGCACGGGGACCTTGAGTTCTATAAGATAAAGCCATAAACATGTTTGTCTGAGTCTTATATCAAAAGTTACAGCTATTTATATGAAGTTGTACAAAAACGCTTTCTTTCGCCAAGACAGTGCGTTTCTCACTGTTACATGCATTTGAATGGGGAACTCGACCGAAACAAAGTATAGGTTTTCATTATGTGTATAACTTGAAAATCTTAGCTCAAACAGCTGTAAAACCTGTTTTCCCAGCACGGGGACCTTGAGTTCTATAAGATAAAGCCATAAACATGTTTGTCTGAGTCTTATATCAAAAGTCACAGCTATTTATATGAAGTTGTACAAAAACGCTTTCTTTCGCCAAGACAGTGCGTTTCTCACTGTTACATGCATTTGAATGGGGAACTCGACCGAAACAAAGTATAGGTTTTCATTATGTGTATAACTTGGAAATCTTAGCTCAAACAGCTGCAAATCCTGTTTTCCCAGCACGGGGACCTTGAGTTCTATAAGATAAAGCCATAAACATGTTTGTCTGAGTCTTATATCAAAAGTTACAGCTATTTATATGAAGTTGTACAAAAACGCTTTCTTTTGCCAAGACAGTGCGTTTCTCACTGTTACATGCATTTGAATGGGGAACTCGACCGAAACAAAGTATAGGTTTTCATTATGTGTATAACTTGAAAATCTTAGCTCAAACAGCTGCAAAACCTGTTTTCCCAGCACGGGGACCTTGAGTTCTATAAGATAAAGCCATAAACATGTTTGTCTGAGTCTTATATCAAAAGTTACAGCTATTTATATGAAGTTGTACAAAAACGCTTTCTTTCGCCAAGACAGTGCGTTTCTCACTGTTACATGCATTTGAATGGGGAACTCGACCGAAACAAAGTATAGGTTTTCATTATGTGTATAACTTGGAAATCTTAGCTCAAACAGCTGCAAAACCTGTTTTCCCAGCACGGGGACCTTGAGTTCTATAAGATAAAGCCATAAACATGTTTGTCTGAGTCTTATATCAAAAGTTACAGCTATTTATATGAAGTTGTACAAAAACGCTTTCTTTTGCCAAGACAGTGCGTTTCTCACTGTTACATGCATTTGAATGGGGAACTCGACCGAAACAAAGTATAGGTTTTCATTATGTGAATAATTTTAAAATCTCAGCTCAAACAGCTGCAAAACCTGTTTTCCCAGCACGGGGACCTTGAGTTCTATAAGATAAAGCCATAAACATGTTTGTCTGAGTCTTCTATCAAAAGTTACAGCTATTTATATGAAGTTGTACAAAAACGCTTTCTTTCGCCAAGACAGTGCGTTTCTCACTGTTACATGCATTTGAATGGGGAACTCGACCGAAACAAAGTATAGGTTTTCATTATGTGTATAACTTGGAAATCTTAGCTCAAACGGCTGCAAATCCTGTTTTCCCAGCACGGGGACCTTGAGTTCTATAAGATAAAGCCATAAACATGTTTGTCTGAGTCTTATATCAAAAGTCACAGCTATTTATATGAAGTTGTACAAAAACGCTTTCTTTCGCCAAGACAGTGCGTTTCTCACTGTTACATGCATTTGAATGGGGAACTCGACCGAAACAAAGTATAGGTTTTCATTATGTGTATAACTTGAAAATCTTAGCTCAAGCAGCTGCAAATCCTGTTTTCCCAGCACGGGGACCTTGAGTTCTATAAGATAAAGCCATAAACATGTTTGTCTGAGTCTTATATCAAAAGTTACAGCTATTTATATGAAGTTGTACAAAAACGCTTTCTTTCGCCAAGACAGTGCGTTTCTCACTGTTACATGCATTTGAATGGGGAACTCGCCCGAAACAAAGTATAGGTTTTCATTATGTGTATAACTTGAAAATCTTAGCTCAAACAGCTGTAAAACCTGTTTTCCCAGCACGGGGACCTTGAGTTCTATAAGATAAAGCCATAAACATGTTTGTCTGAGTCTTATATCAAAAGTCACAGCTATTTATATGAAGTTGTACAAAAACGCTTTCTTTCGCCAAGACAGTGCGTTTCTCACTGTTACATGCATTTGAATGGGGAACTCGACCGAAACAAAGTATAGGTTTTCATTATGTGTATAACTTGGAAATCTTAGCTCAAACAGCTGCAAATCCTGTTTTCCCAGCACGGGGACCTTGAGTTCTATAAGATAAAGCCATAAACATGTTTGTCTGAGTCTTATATCAAAAGTTACAGCTATTTATATGAAGTTGTACAAAAACGCTTTCTTTTGCCAAGACAGTGCGTTTCTCACTGTTACATGCATTTGAATGGGGAACTCGACCGAAACAAAGTATAGGTTTTCATTATGTGTATAACTTGAAAATCTTAGCTCAAGCAGCTGCAAATCCTGTTTTCCCAGCACGGGGACCTTGAGTTCTATAAGATAAAGCCATAAACATGTTTGTCTGAGTCTTATATCAAAAGTTACAGCTATTTATATGAAGTTGTACAAAAACGCTTTCTTTCGCCAAGACAGTGCGTTTCTCACTGTTACATGCATTTGAATGGGGAACTCGCCCGAAACAAAGTATAGGTTTTCATTATGTGTATAACTTGAAAATCTTAGCTCAAACAGCTGTAAAACCTGTTTTCCCAGCACGGGGACCTTGAGTTCTATAAGATAAAGCCATAAACATGTTTGTCTGAGTCTTATATCAAAAGTCACAGCTATTTATATGAAGTTGTACAAAAACGCTTTCTTTCGCCAAGACAGTGCGTTTCTCACTGTTACATGCATTTGAATGGGGAACTCGACCGAAACAAAGTATAGGTTTTCATTATGTGTATAACTTGGAAATCTTAGCTCAAACAGCTGCAAATCCTGTTTTCCCAGCACGGGGACCTTGAGTTCTATAAGATAAAGCCATAAACATGTTTGTCTGAGTCTTATATCAAAAGTTACAGCTATTTATATGAAGTTGTACAAAAACGCTTTCTTTTGCCAAGACAGTGCGTTTCTCACTGTTACATGCATTTGAATGGGGAACTCGACCGAAACAAAGTATAGGTTTTCATTATGTGTATAACTTGAAAATCTTAGCTCAAACAGCTGCAAAACCTGTTTTCCCAGCACGGGGACCTTGAGTTCTATAAGATAAAGCCATAAACATGTTTGTCTGAGTCTTATATCAAAAGTTACAGCTATTTATATGAAGTTGTACAAAAACGCTTTCTTTCGCCAAGACAGTGCGTTTCTCACTGTTACATGCATTTGAATGGGGAACTCGACCGAAACAAAGTATAGGTTTTCATTATGTGTATAACTTGGAAATCTTAGCTCAAACAGCTGCAAAACCTGTTTTCCCAGCACGGGGACCTTGAGTTCTATAAGATAAAGCCATAAACATGTTTGTCTGAGTCTTATATCAAAAGTTACAGCTATTTATATGAAGTTGTACAAAAACGCTTTCTTTTGCCAAGACAGTGCGTTTCTCACTGTTACATGCATTTGAATGGGGAACTCGACCGAAACAAAGTATAGGTTTTCATTATGTGTATAACTTGAAAATCTTAGCTCAAACAGCTGCAAAACCTGTTTTCCCAGCACGGGGACCTTGAGTTCTATAAGATAAAGCCATAAACATGTTTGTCTGAGTCTTATATCAAAAGTTACAGCTATTTATATGAAGTTGTACAAAAACGCTTTCTTTCGCCAAGACAGTGCGTTTCTCACTGTTACATGCATTTGAATGGGGAACTCGACCGAAACAAAGTATAGGTTTTCATTATGTGTATAACTTGAAAATCTTAGCTCAAACAGCTGCAAAACCTGTTTTCCCAGCACGGGAACCTTGAGTTCTATAAGATAAAGCCATAAACATGTTTGTCTGAGTCTTCTATCAAAAGTTACAGCGATTTATATGAAGTTGTACAAAAACGCTTTCTTTCGCCAAGACAGTGCGTTTCTCACTGTTACATGCATTTGAATGGGGAACTCGCCCGAGACAAAGTATAGGTTTTCAGTATGTGAATAATTTTAAAATCTTAGCTCAATCGGCTGCAAAACCTGTTTGCCCAGCACGGGGATATTGAGTTCTATAAGATAAAGCCATAAACATGTTTGTCTGAGTCTTCTATCAAAAGTTACAGCTATTTATATGAAGTTGTACAAAAACTCTTTCTTTCGCCAAGACAGTGCGTTTCTCACTGTTACATGCATTTGAATGGGGAACTCGCCCGAAACAAAGTATAGGTTTTCATTGTGTGTATCTTGAAAATCTTAGCTCAAACAGCTGCAAAACATGTTTTCTCAGCACAGGGACCTTGAGTTCTATAAGATAAAGCCATAAACATGTGTATCCGAGTCTTCTATCAAAAGTTACAGCTATTTATATGAAGTTGTACAAAACGCTTTCTTTCGCCAAGACAGTGCGTTTCTCACTGTTACATGCATTTGAATGGGGAACTCGCCCGAAACAAAGTATAGGTTTTCATTATGTGTATAACTTGGAAATCTTAGCTCAAACAGCTGCAAAATCTGTTTGCCCAGCACGGGGATATTGAATTATATAAGATAAAACCATAAATACGTAAATCTGAGCCTTCTATCAAAAGTTACAGCTGTCTTCATGAAGTTGTACAAAAACACTTTATTTCGCCGAGACAGTGCGTTTCTGACTATTACATGCATTTGAATGCAGTTCTCGCACGAAACAAAGTATAGGTTTTCATTATGTGAATAACCCGAAAATCTTAGCTCAAACCTGTTTGCTCAACACGGGGATACTGAATATTATAAGATAAAGCCATAACTACGTAAATCTGAATCTTCTATCAAAAGTTACAGCTAACTTCATGAAGTTGTACAAAAAGGCTTTATTTTGCAAAGATAGTGCGTTTCTGACTATTACATGCGAGACATGTGTCTCTTTACTGTGTTTAAGACACTTTACAGGTCCCTCCCCTAATGAAGAGTAGTGAGCAGCTGATTGGATCATGGAACAGGTGACCACGTTCAAAAAGCCGCTCTGACAGCTCCAGAGGGGAGAGAGAGAGAGAGTGTGTGCAACGAGCGTTTCTCACTGTTACATGCATTTGATTGGAGTTGTCGCACGAAACAAAGCATAGGTATTCATTTTGTGAATAACTTGAAAATCTTAGATCAAACAGCTGCAAAACCTGTTTGCTCAACACGGGGATATCGAACTTTATAAGACAAAGCCATAAATATGTTTATATGCGTCTTCTATCAAAAGTTACAGCTGTCTTGAATGAAAGCATTATAGCAGCTTACCTCGATCATGTGGTAGAACAGACACATGGGCCACCTACGTGTCCTTCTATGGCAGGAGTAGTTGCCACAAACCTGCAAAACAAAAAGAAATGATCAGGTGACATGAACAGATTTATACAGCCATAAGCAAGAGATTCTTCCTGCCTGTGGGCGTCAAACTGGACCCCCCCCCCCCCCCCCCCCCTCCTTACTGTAACTATCAAAACTATCATAGTCTAAAACTATCATCTCATATCAAAACTATTATAATCACATTATGACTTTATCAGTTATAACAATGAGAAACGGTAAACAATTTGGCAAATAATACTTATAATTTAAAAATAAATAAAATAATAATAAATAATAATAAAAAATAATAATAAAATGAAAATAAATACTTATAATTGTGCTTACCTGGTCCAAATGATCCACAGTCCCTTTGCATTTGTTATAATCCAGGATGATGTGGGGCTTTCTCTTCCCAGAGTCCTGGACTTGTAGCTCACGGTGCCTGGTGCTCAATAAGACAACCTTTTTTCTTTGCTTGGGGATGTAGGAAACCACAGCCTTGCCCCCCCCCCCCTGTAGCGACCTGGACGGGAGAGACGATCATCGAATCTTACTGCCCGATTAATTTGCTCAAATCTTTTTTTTTTTTTGACATGGTAGCATGAAACAGAAGAGCCCTGTCTCCCCATTTCACAGGCTTGTTGTCGTTTCATGTTGAGACCTGTACAGGCCAGCCAGCATCACAAGCCCCATGTAAGCCTGCAACTCCTCATCTATGTCCTTCCAGTCTTTTACTGACCTGTTGCCCCTGCAGGTTGGTGAAATGCAGGATTAGCTGCATAATGTCCTCTGCAAAAAAAAAGATGGAAAGTGCTCACAGGGCTGCTGATCCTATACGAATTGCATAATGGGTTGGTCCTGGGGTTAAAATGGGGGGAGGAAAAAATGGCAGGACCTCTTCGTGTGTGGGTTGCCACATGATTTCTCCATTTTTAGATCTCCACTGGCCATCCTCCAGTCTTGTCTCTTCCTCCTGCTCTTCTTCCTCCTTCTCCTTCTCCTCCTCCGCACATGAGCTGCAAAGCTCCTTGGTGCCTGGCAAAAATTCTTCTTCGCTGTCAGAAGTATCTCCACTGCTTGTGGAGAGTGCAAAACTGCAGCAACAGCCTCCTCTAAACTGAGTGCACGCTTCATTGTGTCTGTGCAGAAATGACCACTCAGACCAGGCTGCAAAGTATTCTCATAGACTTCAAAGGTGCACCTGAATAAACATGCTATACCATACATCCAATAAGAGAGAGGAGGCACACTCTTGATCAAGAAAAAACATAAGCGCAGGCCTTTGATCTCTCCCCCCCCCCCTCTCTTTCTCTCTCTCTCTCTCTCTCTCTCTCTCTCTCTCTCTCTCTCACACACACACACACACATGCACATACATACATACACAATACCATTTTATGGTGGTTAGCTGTTTTATTGTCATGCATTTTACAAGGTAAGATAACCATGTCCTGCATTCAAAACCACTGAAAATGTCTATGGTGGTGCTGTGCCTAATATTGTGCTGGTGTATGCTGGGTAATCGCACAGCTAGCGACTGGGTGACTTTATTCACCCGCTTCGGCTGTTATCAGTCCATATCCCCTAGATATGGACCATCTCCTGCTAGATTGTTCAGAAGGTTGTTATCATCCATCCAGATGGAGGATCACTAACAGGAGCGTGGGAAGACTCCAGAATCCACTCTGGCTGCAATGTGTGTACAGGTAAGACCGTTTAAACGGACAGCATTTATAGAATGACTATTAAAAATCAGCCAGTGTCAATAATGTTAATGTGGTTATGTTAGTAATACACCGAGTGCTAATATAACAGCTTTAAGATGCATTTGTAGATGTTATTACGTGTTTTACCGTCTTTATGGTGCTAGCTTAAAGTTACGGTGTAAACGTTAGCTTATATTGGAGTAAAGCTGTTACTGTTTAAACGATGTTAGCACAGAAATATTAGCTTCTGTCATGACTGACGAAGTTACTAGTTAATAAAGTTTCCAGTAAAGTGTTTAATCGCAGCCACAGACTGACAGCAAATATCTCGATTAGCTTCAGTGCATCTGTAATAAATATGTGCAAGTTTCAGTGCTTCGTTTAAACTGTATGATACTTATACTGACCCAGGGTCAGTGTAAAATACAATCCTAGCTGTGTGAACAAAGCCTGGCTCCTTTAATCCTGCATGAAAAACCTCAGGATGCAGGCTATTATTACGCTTTCCTGCTGGCACACCTGTCACACCTGAGAGTCAGCTAGAAACTTACAGTGACGTGGACATCATGCAAAGACTGCCAGACTCTGTAATACTGCAAATGATCAGTGACTCAAGTTAACACTAAACTTTAAACGGTACCTCTGTGTCTCTGTGTGCTGAACATTTAGGATTGAGTCAGGCTGCATCTGTGTTAGTCCTCTGACAGACTGGTGACCTGTCCAGGTGTGCTCTACCTATGACTACTGGGACAGGCTCTAGCTCCTGTAATAGAAATTTTATGTTATTCTCATTTAAAGCATTTAAGTGCTTATGCATATGCTTAGTTGTGACACTGTTATAGACTGTTCAATGAAAGTTTCTAAAACTAGATGAACTTACTTCAGCAGTTTGAGAAAACAACTCCCTTTACAGGTGCTGATAACGTCAAGGGCACAAAACAGCATAACCATTGATCCGTTAGGTTTCATAGCGAGACACGTGAAGTGGCAGAGCTGACATGACTGAACTGTGATGTTTGATGTGTGTTTGCTCTCCTGTGCACAGTAATAAATAGCATGATCACAGCTCTTTCTGTGTTGCAGACTTTATTAAAAAAATTCCATGACATCTACTATAACTGAACCAACCTGGTGCTCTTCATTTATGGAGGCTGTTGAGTCTGAATGTTGGATGTTGTGTATCTCGTGTTCTCTGGGCTTTGTTGTCCTCAGTCTTTTTGCAGGATCAGAAAACAAAACCGGGAGGCGCGTAAATGTTTCTTCTCCATGATGTTTCTTCAAATGTTTCTTCTGGATGATGATATGACCGTGACACGGGATGCCACCTTTGGTCTTGTGACGAAGCAAAGCTCAGGAAGAAGTGTGATTAAATGGTACCCACATGTTGAGAAGGATGTACAGGGCACCTGCAGCCAAATCCAAGCTTCAGCTTAGTTGTAGTTGCAGAATGCTATAGGACTGAGACATCTAAGGCATCAAATGTTTGATTAAACGGATGAAAAAGAGAAGTTTTTTCCCTATAATTATCACTTCTTAAAATCTGTAGCAACTTCAAGTCTGTCAGCATGCTGAGCATGCTCAGAATGTGACAATATATTTTTGTTCAATATTTAATTTCTTTCAGTTGCAATTGTTAAATGAAAAAATATATATTCTTATAATTTAGCAAACGAATTTATCAAAAAAAAAATACATATATCTGTATTAGTTTTAGTAAATTAATTTGACACCTGTATTGAAAATACCATATTGTATTCATACAGAATCAGTATGGTATCATTGTTTGTCTGTTCACTGATTGTTGAAGCTAAGAGTTACTTTGATCTGTTTAGATCTAAAGTATCCAAAGTTGAGTTCTAATGTTTCTTCACCCCTGTGTGTGTGATATGTGATTTCCTACATGCTGGCAGAGCAGAGCAGCAGTTTGTGCTCACAGATGGTGACGGTGTGGAGAGACGGTGGTATTTCCTCAGAAGAACCAGCAGAGTCACAAAGGACACCAGTCCATCTCACCACCTTGACTTGCTGACTGATGTTCGTCTGCACTGCACAGAGGAAATCAACTGACCGAGGTTTGTCCAGTGACGTGTTATGAAATGTATATTTGTTTTATGCTTACAGATATGTTTTTCTTGACAGGCTCTGCAGAGGTTAGACAAAGCAGAGAAAACATGTGCTTTACATTTTACTGTGATTTATTGAGATATTTGTTGCCTGATGTTCAGCAGGAATGGAGAAATAGAATCAAAGGGAGATGTTTTTCCTGTTTTTGTAATGATGTAAGTAAATCTTCAATATTATTTATTTGCTTGGTTATATTAGGAGCGTTTCTGAGTGAGGGGGAGAGGAGTCATCATCCAGGTAAAGTGACGTGGATCAGTGGATACACTTGTCTCCCCTTTAAAGGAGACGATCCAAGTCATCCTTAAATGTTAGCGCTTTCAAATACACAAACATTTTTAAAGGACAAAAATGAACATCCAACTTTGACTGTAATACAAAATAAATCTTTGCATGTGTGTTTTCAAACTCTCAGATGGGCAGTATATCAGTCTTGGACTGTCTAACCTGCCGGAGCAGCACTGAATGACCACCGCACGAGCATGTTCCTGCTTCCTGCTCGTTCCTGCTGCAACATTCAGCATCTGATCCTTCATCTGTGTGCTTCTGCTTTTGGTAAGTAGAGTTACCCAACTCCAGTAACTCTAAACACATGCCATCCATTTCTAACGGCCTGGTTACTTCCTGTCAGTTACTTTAGAAACCATGTGGTCACCTGACCTAACACTGTTTCTTCTTCTTCCCCTTAATGTTGAAGTGTCAAATGTCAAACAGCTGGAGAGGAAACTACACCAGTGTACTGGGATGTTTCAGCAACACGTGCCAGATGCTGTTCCTTCATGGTGACATCACCAGAGACAGTCCCGCCCACCTCAGGACCCATTGATTATGATGATCTGATCCATCAAACCCCCAGCAGGTGAACTTTATTCATGACATAACACCGCAACAATGTAAAAAATTAAACAGCAACAGTCTAAATGTAAAGTGCATTCTAAAGTCCTCTTCAATAAATTGTATGCAAAGAGTCATTCAGGTCACTACAGAACCCAGAGTCTTCATCATTAAATCTCTGGTTGCTTCATTTTTCTATCCTATATCAGATATTTTAAAGGTTAGCTTAGGTAAAGTTCCATTCTCATGGTGAGGCAAAGTGCTTTATGTGTGTGCGTGTCATGAACGGCTATAAAAGGCCTATAATTAAAGAACAAAGCGGGGTTTGAGTTCGAGTTGCGGCAGACTGTCACTACTTGTAAATGGAACGCAGCCTTCCTACGGCGGACAGCTAATAACAGGAATCGGACGCGGTCCAGCCAAGTCCACAGCAACCACCATAGCAACCGCCTAGCATGACCTTAAAAACATATTCTGTCTTCATAACTATCAAAATCGTGAAATGATTTGCAAAGTGTGAAAGTGTTACAGCTGCAGAGAGCTATGGCGGTATCTATGGAAGCTGTTTACATAGCTAATAATATACGATGTAACCATGGAGACAGTCAGTCACTTGAGCTAGCGGTGCATGTTTACTACAGTGAATAAGGTGATTGAGTGCACAGCGTCCACACTCTGCAGGGGGTAAAGACATTACTTCAATATTATTTTATATTGATATATATTAGCCTTCTGTTGACCATCACCTCAGGTTCACCATTACAGTTTCAGATTACAGATGCACACTGTCTAAACACATTCAAAAACTCATGTCTCAGAAATAAGCACAGCTGTTCATGTTTGTCATTAGAGTTTTATTTGTAAGAAAATTATGAACTTCATATTGTGCATTAAATAAAAGAACATTTCACAACTCTGAGTCAACAGAAACAGGTAACAGAAATGTCTCTAATGTGTACAGTGTAGTGTAAGCATTAAAAGATCATAAAGGAAAAACTAACATTTATGTGAAACTAATTGTAATAAAAAATGAGCAGGTGCTTTATAGATTTAAAAGAAAGAATCTGAAAACAACACTTTTTTGGTCTAAGTGATCAAAGTAGAAAACAGAACTGATGTTCAAGAACAAACCGTAGCTGCACTAATATTACACATCTCAATCGTTGTACTGAACAGACATGTTGCTTTTAAAACCACATGCAGTGTGTGACCATGACTGTTCACTGAGACCATGAACGCCACTTCGCTGAAGCATTCTTCTTCTTCTTCTTCTTGCCATTAAATTGGAAGCAGAAGCAGCATGAGCTGATTTGATCTACTGAAAGGAAAAAGCAGAACATCTGAGTTGAAACCAGTCAGCTGAAATCATTAAGACAGGAACAAATTCAATGCAGTGTCTCACGTGGCTTAGCCTGTTACAACTGTTGATACAAGCTAAATACGGTTAACACACAGTGTCAGGGAGCTCCAGTGTGGGAACTAGTGGCTTTAGGTTTGTAGTCATTTAACTTTCATCCATTCATTCATTTAATTCAGGAGGAAGAAATGCCAGGTTGGTGCAGGCTGGTTACATGCATTTGGTCCCATGCTGTCTTTAATTAAATGACTTGGTTCATTTTATGGCTGGGCTGTATGTGGGGTTATATCATGTTATTTGGGCAGGAGTACCTGTCCCCTGTTAGACTTAGAAAGTTTCTCCATAAGTAGAGTTTCTAACTCTTCTAGCACATCTGTGGCTGACAGCTTTTTGGTGGCTCTTTTTACCCCACACTGGTTGTGAGTGTGTAAATAGCCCCACTAGTTATTTTGGGTTGCAGTTAACTAGGGAGGAAGGGCTGGGTATGCCATGATTAGGTGAATAACAATTATATGTGATACATAAATTTCACAATGCATGCATATATCTCTATCAATTAAACCTGGCCTGAGGGCTGCCATTTTTTACATTCAGTTATTTCTCTTAGAAATGTTGGAACTAAATAATGAATGTGTTACAGTTAAAGTGAAACACTGGTCAGTGTAAATGGCTCATTGGGACACAGAAACCTTTAAATTAAACCTGATATCTAGTGTCAAACAATATCAAAGCTGTAAAAGATGTTTACATTCGGAATTTATAAAACTATGATTGTAAATAAATTCAAACAAGTGAGCTTTTCTCTTTGTGCTGAATATCAACACTGTGGTTTCTTAGACTGTAAGCTTTACTTTAGTGCAACCAGTTGCAGAAGCTGCCACTCCAAATGTCTTTTGATAACAAGAAAAAAATACCTTTTCAGTACACGGCCTGAAGTTCTTCTCCGACATCTTCTGCAATCGGCTTTGTCTGCTGGTTTGAAGACAATAAACCACAAAAAAGATGATTTAGTCACTTTGTCTGCGTCATGCAGCTCGAATGTGTCGTGTAACGATGTTGAATAGCCGTCGTTATCCCTCTGCTTTGAGCCTTTTATCAAAAGTTACAGCTAACTTCATGAAGTTGTACAAAAAGGCTTCATTTCGCCGAGACAGTGCGTTTCTGACTATTACATGCATTTGAATGGAGTTCTTGCACGAAACAAAGTATAAGTTTTCATTATGTGAATAACTTGTATTTTACACTGACCCTGGGTCAGTATCAACTTCATGAAGACAGCTGTAACTTTTGATAGAGGACTCAAACACACATATTTATGGCTTTGCCTTATAGAATTCAGCATCTCCGTGCTGAGGAAATAGGTTTTGCAGCTGTTTGAGCTAAGATTTTCAAGTTATTCACAAATTGAAAACCTATACTTTGTGTCGGGCGAGAACTCCATTCAAATGCATGTAATAGCGTGAAACGCACTAACGTGGTGAAATAAAGCGTTTTTCCATAAACTTCATAAAGACAGCTGTAAATTTTGAGAGAAGACTCACACACACATTGGGGGGATATTGAAGTCTATAAGATAAAGCCATGAATATGTTTGTCTGAGTCTTCTATCAAAAGTTACAGCAAGCTCTATGAAGTTGATGAGAAACGCGTTTCTCACTGTTACATGCATTTGAATTTAGTTCTTGCCCGACACAAAGTATAGGTTTTAATTTGTGAATAACTTGAAAATCTTAGCTCAAACAGCTGCAAAACCTATTTCCTGAGCACTGAGATGCTGAATTCTATAAGGCAAAGCCATAAATATGTGTGTGTGATTCTTCTATCAACAGTTACAGCTGTCTTCTTGAAGTTGATACTGACCCAGGGTCAGTGTAAAATACAATCCTAGCTGTGTGAACAAAGCTTGGCTCCTTTAATCCTGCATGACAAACCTCAGGATGCAGGTTATTATTACTCTTTCCTGCTGGCACACCTGAGAGTCAGCTAGAAACTTACAGTGACGTGGACATCATGCAAAGACTGCCAGACTCTGTAATACTGTGAATGATCAGTGACTCAAGTTAACACTAAACTTTAAACAGTACCTCTGTGTCTCTGTGTGCTGAACATTTAGGATTGAGTCTGCATTGACTTTATTTATTGAGACTTTAATGTGCTAAAAGCAGGTTGAAGACAGCTCAGAAACATTTGAAGATTAAAATTTAGCATTATGGCTGCTGGTGGTTTGTAAAGCCTATACTCAGCTGTAGTTTTTGTTACTAATTTATGTTTGTTGTTGTTTAACACAGATTTCAGAAGAGCAAATATGCTTAATAGTTTAACTAGATTTCATTTGTCAGTGTGGGACTGCTGAGTCACCTGAAGAACTCATTTCATTCATTCTCCACATGATGTTCATATACAGAAATGTTTCACAGGAACTGGTTCCTCCCAAACTGTGAACTAGTGTGTTTCCATAGATTATCTCTGTATGAATGTACTTTTAAATGAAGGCAAGTGTTTGTCCTTTTTTGTTCCTCAGTTACAGTACGTGATATCTTGATATCAGGCGGTCAACACTGGGGGAAGACAAGAAGCAGACGTACTTCCAAGAGGGAGCTGCAGTGAGGACACAGCCAGGTCACTGAGGTCAGAGGTCAGAATCTGAAACAGCTCAGGTTTATATTTTAGGGGTTATAAAAAATCAAAATGTATTTATGAAGAAACCTTTAAATAATAGTCATAATTATGATTATTATAAGAAATATCAAACATTTAAGTGGATTTTCTGTTACACATATTGTATTATCCCTGCAATAAACTGGCAGCCTGTCTTTGTCCTGTATCAGCTGGGATAGGCTTCATCCTCCCGCAACCCTGAATTGGATACATTGTATGTAATCTGATCATTTACAAACTCAAGGTATCTAATCAAAATGTAAGTAATAATTATAAAATGGGAAAGCAGAAATAAGTGTGACATAAATGTAAATGTGTTAGCTGACATAGAGGACAGCTACATGTAGTCTGAAAAACCTTTGTTGTCAAGTTTGCAGGTATATCAGCACGAGACATTCTTACATAGAAGAGTCTGTTAAAGTCTCTAACTCAGCGAAGCATTATTGGTCCCGTCTGTTTGGATAAATATAGTAAGTTGATGTTTGTCCATTTATTGACACATTTTCTTAAGTGCTTATCCAGTTCAGGATCACAGTGGAGCTGCAGCTGGATATGTTCATTAAATAAACCTTACAAAAGTTAACAATAAACCTGCATCCATGTACGTTGTTGTCCACAGGATAAGAAAATCAAACTGGAACACTGTGGAACATGTTAATAAATGTTTGTGTGTTTATGCCTGTGTCTTTCACAGGAGGCGCTGGAAGGTTTCCCTAATAGTTCCTGGTGAATCAAAGCAGAACCATAAAGGTTGCTGGATTGCATGATGGCCTTACCCCTGAGCAGTCATCCTGTTAAAGGAGGAACCAGTTAGAAGCTGTTTTCAAAGTAGCTGAGCAGATTTCATCTCAAGTAAGCGATTAACTGTTTGTTCATCTGTTCTGCCACTTAAAGAGCATTTAAGGACGTCTTTCGAGTGTCCAGCTGAATTAATTCTACTGGCTCTCATGGTCATTTGCTATTATAGACATATTTTTCATGTTCATCCAGCTATTTAGTAAATTCTATCTATTTAGTAATATCCGTCAGCTATAAAATGTAATATAGATATAAAAAATATCTAAATATCTCCTGCACTTTATATTTTAATGATGTAAGTCTGTTATCGTGTTACATTAGCATTCCTCACATATCAATGAGATGCTGTACAGTACAATCCTACTGACGCAGCAGAGGGATAACGACGGCTATTCAACATCGTTACACGACACATTCGAGCTGCATGACACAGACAAAGTGACTAAATCATCTTTTTTATGGTTTATTGTCTTCAAACCAGCAGACAAAGCCGATTGCAGAAGATTTCGGAGAAGAACTTCAGGCCGTGTACTGAAAAGGTATTTTTTTCTTGTTATCAAAAGACATTTGGAGTGGCAGCTTCTGCAACTGGTTGCACTAAAGTAAAGCTTACAGTCTAAGAAACCACAGTGTTGATATTCAGCACAAAGAGAAAAGCTCACTTGTTTGAATTTATTTACAATCATAGTTTTGTAAATTCTGAATGTAAACATCTTTTACAGCTTTGATATTGTTTGACACTAGATATCAGGTTTAATTTAAAGGTTTCTGTGTCCCAATGAGCCATTTACACTGACCAGTGTTTCACTTTAACTGTAACACATTCATTATTTAGTTCCAACATTTCTAAGAGAAATAACTGAATGTAAAAAATGGCAGCCCTCAGGCCAGGTTTAATTGATAGAGATATATGCATGCATTGTGAAATTTATGTATCACATATAATTGTTATTCACCTAATCATGGCATACCCACCCCTTCCTCCCCTAGTTAACTGCAACCCAAAATAACTAGTGGGGCTATTTACACACTCACAACCAGTGTGGGGTAAAAAGAGCCACCAAAAAGCTGTCAGCCACAGATGTGCTAGAAGAGTTAGAAACTCTACTTATGGAGAAACTTTCTAAGTCTAACAGGGGACAGGTACTCCTGCCCAAATAACATGATATAACCCCACATACAGCCCAGCCATAAAATGAACCAAGTCATTTAATTAAAGACAGCATGGGACCAAATGCATGTAACCAGCCTGCACCAACCTGGCATTTCTTCCTCCTGAATTAAATGAATGAATGGATGAAAGTTAAATGACTACAAACCTAAAGCCACTAGTTCCCACACTGGAGCTCCCTGACACTGTGTGTTAACCGTATTTAGCTTGTATCAACAGTTGTAACAGGCTAAGCCACTTGAGACACTGCATTGAATTTGTTCCTGTCTTAATGATTTCAGCTGACTGGTTTCAACTCAGATGTTCTGCTTTTTCCTTTCAGTAGATCAAATCAGCTCGTGCTGCTTCTGCTTCCAATTTAATGGCAAGAAGAAGAAGAAGAATGCTTCAGCGAAGTGGCGTTCATGGTCTCAGTGAACAGTCATGGTCACACACTGCATGTGGTTTTAAAAGCAACATGTCTGTTCAGTACAACGATCGAGATGTGTAATATTAGTGCAGCTACGGTTTGTTCTTGAACATCAGTTCTGTTTTCTACTTTGATCACTTAGACCAAAAAAGTGTTGTTTTCAGATTCTTTCTTTTAAATCTATAAAGCACCTGCTCATTTTTTATTACAATTAGTTTCACATAAATGTTAGTTTTTCCTTTATGATCTTTTAATGCTTACACTACACTGTACACATTAGAGACATTTCTGTTACCTGTTTCTGTTGACTCAGAGTTGTGAAATGTTCTTTTATTTAATGCACAATATGAAGTTCATAATTTTCTTACAAATAAAACTCTAATGACAAACATGAACAGCTGTGCTTATCTCTGAGACATGAGTTTTTGAATGTGTTTAGACAGTGTGCATTTGTATGCTGAAACTATAATGGTGAACCTGAGGTGATGGTCAACAGAAGGCAAATATATATCAATATAAAATAATATTGAAGTAATGTCTTTACCCCCTGCAGAGTGTGGACGCTGTGCACTCAATCACCTTATTCACTGTAGAAAACGTGACTGACTGTCTCCATGGTTACATCGTATATTATTAGCTATGTAAACAGCTTCCATAGATACCGCCATAGCTCTCTGCAGCTGTAACACTTTCACACTTTGCAAATCATTTCACGATTTTGATAGTTATGAAGACAGAATATGTTTTTAAGGTCATGCTAGGCGGTTGCTATGGTGGTTGCTGTGGACTTGGCTGGACCGCGTCCGATTCCTGTTATTAGCTGTCCGCCATAGGAAGGCTGCGTTCCATTTACAAGTAGTGACAGTCTGCCGCAACTCGAACTCAAACCCCGCTTTGTTCTTTAATTATAGGCCTTTTATAGCCGTTCATGACACGCACACACACACATAAAGCACTTTGCCTCACCATGAGAATGGAACTTTACCTAAGCTAACCTTTAAAATATCTGATATAGGATAGAAAAATGAAGCAACCAGAGATTTAATGATGAAGACTCTAAAACCCACGGTCTTGACAAAATAAAGCGTTTTTGTACAACTTTATATAAATAGCTGTAACTTTTAAAATTATTCACATAATGAAAACCTATACTTTGTTTCGGTCGAGTTTCCCATTCAAATGCATGTAACAGTGAGAAACGCATTGTCTTGGCGAAATAAAGCGTTTTTGAACAACTTCATATAAATCGCTGTAACTTTTGATAGAAGACTCAGACAAACATGTTTATGGCTTTATCTTATAGAACTCAATATCCCCGTGCTGGGCAAACAGGTTTTGCAGCCGTTTGAGCTAAGATTTTAAAATTATTCACATAATGAAAACCTATACTTTGTTTCAGGCGAGTTTCCCATTCAAATGCATGTAACAGTGAGAAACACACTGTCTTGGCCGAAAGAAAGCATTTTTGTACAACTTCATATAAATCGCTGTAACTTTTGATAGAAGACTCAGACAAACATGTTTATGGCTTTATCTTATAGAACTCAATATCCCCGTGCTGGGCAAACAGGTTTTGCAGCCGTTTGAGCTAAGATTTTAAAATTATTCACATAATGAAAACCTATACTTTGTTTCAGGCGAGTTTCCCATTCAAATGCATGTAACAGTGAGAAACGCATTGTCTTGGCGAAATAAAGCGTTTTCGTACAACTTCATATAAATCGCTGTAACTTTTGATAGAAGACTCAGACAAACATGTTTATGGCTTTATCTTATAGAACTCAATATCCCCGTGCTGGGCAAACAGGTTTTGCAGCCGTTTGAGCTAAGATTTTAAAATTATTCACATAATGAAAACCTATACTTTGTTTCAGGCGAGTTTCCCATTCAAATGCATGTAACAGTGAGAAACGCATTGTCTTGGCGAAATAAAGCGCTTTTGAACAACTTCATATAAATCGCTGTAACTTTTGATAGAAGACTCAGACAAACATGTTTATGGCTTTATCTTATAGAACTCAATATCCCCGTGCTGGGCAAACAGGTTTTGCAGCCGTTTGAGCTAAGATTTTAAAATTATTCACATAATGAAAACCTATACTTTGTTTCAGGCGAGTTTCCCATTCAAATGCATGTAACAGTGAGAAACGCATTGTCTTGGCGAAATAAAGCGTTTTCGTACAACTTCATATAAATCGCTGTAACTTTTGATAGAAGACTCAGAAACACATGTTTATGGCTTTATCTTATAGAACTCAATATCCCCGTGCTGGGCAAACAGATTTTGCAGCCGTTTGAGCTAAGATTTTAAAATTATTCACATAATGAAAACCTATACTTTGTTTCAGGCGAGTTTCCCATTCAAATGCATGTAACAGTGAGAAACGCATTGTCTTGGCGAAATAAAGCGTTTTCGTACAACTTCATATAAATCGCTGTAACTTTTGATAGAAGACTCAGACAAACATGTTTATGGCTTTATCTTATAGAACTCAATATCCCCGTGCTGGGCAAACAGGTTTTTCAGCCTTTGAGCTAAGATTTTAAAATTATTCACATAATGAAAGCCTATACTTTGTTTCAGGCGAGTTTCCCATTCAAATGCATGTAACAGTGAGAAACGCATTGTCTTGGCGAAATAAAGCGCTTTTGAACAACTTCATATAAATCGCTGTAACTTTTGATAGAAGACTCAGACAAACATGTTTATGGCTTTATCTTATAGAACTCAATATCCCCGTGCTGGGCAAACAGGTTTTGCAGCCGTTTGAGCTAAGATTTTAAAATTATTCACATAATGAAAACCTATACTTTGTTTCAGGCGAGTTTCCCATTCAAATGCATGTAACAGTGAGAAACGCATTGTCTTGGCGAAATAAAGCGTTTTCGTACAACTTCATATAAATCGCTGTAACTTTTGATAGAAGACTCAGAAACACATGTTTATGGCTTTATCTTATAGAACTCAATATCCCCGTGCTGGGCAAACAGGTTTTGCAGCCGTTTGAGCTAAGATTTTAAAATTATTCACATAATGAAAACCTATACTTTGTTTCAGGCGAGTTTCCCATTCAAATGCATGTAACAGTGAGAAACGCATTGTCTTGGCGAAATAAAGCGTTTTCGTACAACTTCATATAAATCGCTGTAACTTTTGATAGAAGACTCAGACAAACATGTTTATGGCTTTATCTTATAGAACTCAATATCCCCGTGCTGGGCAAACAGGTTTTTCAGCCTTTGAGCTAAGATTTTAAAATTATTCACATAATGAAAGCCTATACTTTGTTTCAGGCGAGTTTCCCATTCAAATGCATGTAACAGTGAGAAACGCATTGTCTTGGCGAAATAAAGCGCTTTTGAACAACTTCATATAAATCGCTGTAACTTTTGATAGAAGACTCAGACAAACATGTTTATGGCTTTATCTTATAGAACTCAATATCCCCGTGCTGGGCAAACAGGTTTTGCAGCCGTTTGAGCTAAGATTTTAAAATTATTCACATAATGAAAACCTATACTTTGTTTCAGGCGAGTTTCCCATTCAAATGCATGTAACAGTGAGAAACGCATTGTCTTGGCGAAATAAAGCGTTTTCGTACAACTTCATATAAATCGCTGTAACTTTTGATAGAAGACTCAGAAACACATGTTTATGGCTTTATCTTATAGAACTCAATATCCCCGTGCTGGGCAAACAGGTTTTGCAGCCGTTTGAGCTAAGATTTTAAAATTATTCACATAATGAAAACCTATACTTTGTTTCAGGCGAGTTTCCCATTCAAATGCATGTAACAGTGAGAAACGCACTGTCTTGGCGAAATAAAGCGTTTTCGTACAACTTCATATAAATCGCTGTAACTTTTGATAGAAGACTCAGAAACACATGTTTATGGCTTTATCTTATAGAACTCAATATCCCCGTGCTGGGCAAGCAAGTTTTGCAGCCGTTTGAGCTAAGATTTTAAAATTATTCACATAATGAAAACCTATACTTTGTTTCAGGCGAGTTTCCCATTCAAATGCATGTAACAGTGAGAAACGCATTGTCTTGGCGAAAGAAAGCATTTTTGTACAACTTCATATAAATCGCTGTAACTTTTGATAGAAGACTCAGAAACACATGTTTATGGCTTTATCTTATAGAACTCAATATCCCCGTGCTGGGCAAACAGGTTTTGCAGCCGTTTGAGCTAAGATTTTAAAATTATTCACATAATGAAAACCTATACTTTGTTTCAGGCGAGTTTCCCATTCAAATGCATGTAACAGTGAGAAACACACTGTCTTGGCGAAAGAAAGCATTTTCGTACAACTTCATATAAATCGCTGTAACTTTTGATAGAAGACTCAGACAAACATGTTTATGGCTTTATCTTAAAGAACTCAATATCCCCGTGCTGGGCAAACAGATTTTGCAGCCGTTTGAGCTAAGATTTTAAAATTATTCACATAATGAAAACCTATACTTTGTTTCAGGCGAGTTTCCCATTCAAATGCATGTAACAGTGAGAAACGCATTGTCTTGGCGAAATAAAGCGTTTTCGTACAACTTCATATAAATCGCTGTAACTTTTGATAGAAGACTCAGAAACACATGTTTATGGCTTTATCTTATAGAACTCAATATCCCCGTGCTGGGCAAACAGGTTTTGCAGCCGTTTGAGCTAAGATTTTAAAATTATTCACATAATGAAAACCTATACTTTGTTTCAGGCGAGTTTCCCATTCAAATGCATGTAACAGTGAGAAACGCATTGTCTTGGCGAAATAAAGCGCTTTTGAACAACTTCATATAAATCGCTGTAACTTTTGATAGAAGACTCAGACAAACATGTTTATGGCTTTATCTTATAGAACTCAATATCCCCGTGCTGGGCAAACAGGTTTTGCAGCCGTTTGAGCTAAGATTTTAAAATTATTCACATAATGAAAACCTATACTTTGTTTCAGGCGAGTTTCCCATTCAAATGCATGTAACAGTGAGAAACGCATTGTCTCGGCGAAATAAAGCGTTTTCGTACAACTTCATATAAATCGCTGTAACTTTTGATAGAAGACTCAGAAACACATGTTTATGGCTTTATGTTATAGAACTCAATATCCCCGTGCTGGGCAAACAGGTTTTGCAGCCGTTTGAGCTAAGATTTTAAAATTATTCACATAATGAAAACCTATACTTTGTTTCAGGCGAGTTTCCCATTCAAATGCATGTAACAGTGAGAAACACACTGTCTTGGCGAAAGAAAGCATTTTCGTACAACTTCATATAAATCGCTGTAACTTTTGATAGAAGACTCAGACAAACATGTTTATGGCTTTATCTTAAAGAACTCAATATCCCCGTGCTGGGCAAACAGATTTTGCAGCCGTTTGAGCTAAGATTTTAAAATTATTCACATAATGAAAACCTATACTTTGTTTCAGGCGAGTTTCCCATTCAAATGCATGTAACAGTGAGAAACGCATTGTCTTGGCGAAATAAAGCGTTTTCGTACAACTTCATATAAATCGCTGTAACTTTTGATAGAAGACTCAGAAACACATGTTTATGGCTTTATCTTATAGAACTCAATATCCCCGTGCTGGGCAAACAGGTTTTGCAGCCGTTTGAGCTAAGATTTTAAAATTATTCACATAATGAAAACCTATACTTTGTTTCAGGCGAGTTTCCCATTCAAATGCATGTAACAGTGAGAAACGCATTGTCTTGGCGAAATAAAGCGCTTTTGAACAACTTCATATAAATCGCTGTAACTTTTGCTAGAAGACTCAGACAAACATGTTTATGGCTTTATCTTATAGAACTCAATATCCCCGTGCTGGGCAAACAGGTTTTGCAGCCGTTTGAGCTAAGATTTTAAAATTATTCACATAATGAAAACCTATACTTTGTTTCAGGCGAGTTTCCCATTCAAATGCATGTAACAGTGAGAAACACACTGTCTTGGCGAAAGAAAGCATTTTCGTACAACTTCATATAAATCGCTGTAACTTTTGATAGAAGACTCAGACAAACATGTTTATGGCTTTATCTTAAAGAACTCAATATCCCCGTGCTGGGCAAACAGATTTTGCAGCCGTTTGAGCTAAGATTTTAAAATTATTCACATAATGAAAACCTATACTTTGTTTCAGGCGAGTTTCCCATTCAAATGCATGTAACAGTGAGAAACGCATTGTCTTGGCGAAATAAAGCGTTTTCGTACAACTTCATATAAATCGCTGTAACTTTTGATAGAAGACTCAGAAACACATGTTTATGGCTTTATCTTATAGAACTCAATATCCCCGTGCTGGGCAAACAGGTTTTGCAGCCGTTTGAGCTAAGATTTTAAAATTATTCACATAATGAAAACCTATACTTTGTTTCAGGCGAGTTTCCCATTCAAATGCATGTAACAGTGAGAAACGCATTGTCTTGGCAAAATAAAGCGCTTTTGAACAACTTCATATAAATCGCTGTAACTTTTGCTAGAAGACTCAGACAAACATGTTTATGGCTTTATCTTATAGAACTCAATATCCCCGTGCTGGGCAAACAGGTTTTGCAGCCGTTTGAGCTAAGATTTTAAAATTATTCACATAATGAAAACCTATACTTTGTTTCAGGCGAGTTTCCCATTCAAATGCATGTAACAGTGAGAAACGCATTGTCTTGGCGAAATAAAGCGTTTTCGTACAACTTCATATAAATCGCTGTAACTTTTGATAGAAGACTCAGAAACACATGTTTATGGCTTTATCTTATAGAACTCAATATCCCCGTGCTGGGCAAACAGGTTTTGCAGCCGTTTGAGCTAAGATTTTAAAATTATTCACATAATGAAAACCTATACTTTGTTTCAGGCGAGTTTCCCATTCAAATGCATGTAACAGTGAGAAACGCATTGTCTTGGCGAAATAAAGCGTTTTCGTACAACTTCATATAAATCGCTGTAACTTTTGATAGAAGACTCAGACAAACATGTTTATGGCTTTATCTTATAGAACTCAATATCCCCATGCTGGGCAAACAGGTTTTTCAGCCGTTTGAGCTAAGATTTTAAAATTATTCACATAATGAAAGCCTATACTTTGTTTCAGGCGAGTTTCCCATTCAAATGCATGTAACAGTGAGAAACGCATTGTCTTGGCGAAATAAAGCGCTTTTGAACAACTTCATATAAATCGCTGTAACTTTTGATAGAAGACTCAGACAAACATGTTTATGGCTTTATCTTATAGAACTCAATATCCCCGTGCTGGGCAAACAGGTTTTGCAGCCGTTTGAGCTAAGATTTTAAAATTATTCACATAATGAAAACCTATACTTTGTTTCAGGCGAGTTTCCCATTCAAATGCATGTAACAGTGAGAAACGCATTGTCTTGGCGAAATAAAGCGTTTTCGTACAACTTCATATAAATCGCTGTAACTTTTGATAGAAGACTCAGAAACACATGTTTATGGCTTTATCTTATAGAACTCAATATCCCCGTGCTGGGCAAACAGGTTTTGCAGCCGTTTGAGCTAAGATTTTAAAATTATTCACATAATGAAAACCTATACTTTGTTTCAGGCGAGTTTCCCATTCAAATGCATGTAACAGTGAGAAACGCATTGTCTTGGCGAAATAAAGCGCTTTTGAACAACTTCATATAAATCGCTGTAACTTTTGATAGAAGACTCAGACAAACATGTTTATGGCTTTATCTTATAGAACTCAATATCCCCGTGCTGGGCAAACAGGTTTTGCAGCCGTTTGAGCTAAGATTTAAAAATTATTCACATAATGAAAACCTATACTTTGTTTCAGGCGAGTTTCCCATTCAAATGCATGTAACAGTGAGAAACGCATTGTCTTGGCGAAATAAAGCGTTTTCGTACAACTTCATATAAATCGCTGTAACTTTTGATAGAAGACTCAGAAACACATGTTTATGGCTTTATCTTATAGAACTCAATATCCCCGTGCTGGGCAAACAGGTTTTGCAGCTGTTTGAGCTAAGATTTTAAAATTATTCACATAATGAAAACCTATACTTTGTCTCGGGCGAGTTTCCCATTCAAATGCATGTAACAGTGAGAAACGCATTGTCTTGGCGAAATAAAGCGCTTTTGAACAACTTCATATAAATCGCTGTAACTTTTGATAGAAGACTCAGACAAACATGTTTATGGCTTTATCTTATAGAACTCAATATCCCCGTGCTGGGCAAACAGGTTTTGCAGCCGTTTGAGCTAAGATTTTAAAATTATTCACATAATGAAAACCTATACTTTGTTTCAGGCGAGTTTCCCATTCAAATGCATGTAACAGTGAGAAACGCATTGTCTTGGCGAAATAAAGCGTTTTCGTACAACTTCATATAAATCGCTGTAACTTTTGATAGAAGACTCAGACAAACATGTTTATGGCTTTATCTTATAGAACTCAATATCCCCGTGCTGGGCAAACAGGTTTTGCAGCCGTTTGAGCTAAGATTTTAAAATTATTCACATAATGAAAACCTATACTTTGTTTCAGGCGAGTTTCCCATTCAAATGCATGTAACAGTGAGAAACACACTGTCTTGGCGAAAGAAAGCATTTTCGTACAACTTCATATAAATCGCTGTAACTTTTGATAGAAGACTCAGAAACACATGTTTATGGCTTTATCTTATAGAACTCAATATCCCCGTGCTGGGCAAACAGGTTTTGCAGCCGTTTGAGCTAAGATTTTAAAATTATTCACATAATGAAAACCTATACTTTGTTTCAGGCGAGTTTCCCATTCAAATGCATGTAACCGTGAGAAACGCATTGTCTTGGCGAAATAAAGCGTTTTCGTACAACTTCATATAAATCGCTGTAACTTTTGATAGAAGACTCAGAAACACATGTTTATGGCTTTATCTTATAGAACTCAATATCCCCGTGCTGGGCAAACAGGTTTTGCAGCCGTTTGAGCTAAGATTTAAAAATTATTCACATAATGAAAACCTATACTTTGTTTCAGGCGAGTTTCCCATTCAAATGCATGTAACAGTGAGAAACACACTGTCTTGGCGAAAGAAAGCATTTTCGTACAACTTCATATAAATCGCTGTAACTTTTGATAGAAGACTCAGACAAACATGTTTATGGCTTTATCTTAAAGAACTCAATATCCCCGTGCTGGGCAAACAGATTTTGCAGCCGTTTGAGCTAAGATTTTAAAATTATTCACATAATGAAAACCTATACTTTGTTTCAGGCGAGTTTCCCATTCAAATGCATGTAACAGTGAGAAACGCATTGTCTTGGCGAAATAAAGCGTTTTCGTACAACTTCATATAAATCGCTGTAACTTTTGATAGAAGACTCAGAAACACATGTTTATGGCTTTATCTTATAGAACTCAATATCCCCGTGCTGGGCAAACAGATTTTGCAGCCGTTTGAGCTAAGATTTTAAAATTATTCACATAATGAAAACCTATACTTTGTTTCAGGCGAGTTTCCCATTCAAATGCATGTAACCGTGAGAAACGCATTGTCTTGGCGAAATAAAGCGTTTTCGTACAACTTCATATAAATCGCTGTAACTTTTGATAGAAGACTCAGAAACACATGTTTATGGCTTTATCTTATAGAACTCAATATCCCCGTGCTGGGCAAACAGGTTTTGCAGCCGTTTGAGCTAAGATTTTAAAATTATTCACATAATGAAAACCTATACTTTGTTTCAGGCGAGTTTCCCATTCAAATGCATGTAACAGTGAGAAACACACTGTCTTGGCGAAAGAAAGCATTTTCGTACAACTTCATATAAATCGCTGTAACTTTTGATAGAAGACTCAGAAACACATGTTTATGGCTTTATCTTATAGAACTCAATATCCCCGTGCTGGGCAAACAGGTTTTGCAGCCGTTTGAGCTAAGATTTAAAAATTATTCACATAATGAAAACCTATACTTTGTTTCAGGCGAGTTTCCCATTCAAATGCATGTAACAGTGAGAAACACACTGTCTTGGCGAAAGAAAGCATTTTCGTACAACTTCATATAAATCGCTGTAACTTTTGATAGAAGACTCAGACAAACATGTTTATGGCTTTATCTTAAAGAACTCAATATCCCCGTGCTGGGCAAACAGATTTTGCAGCCGTTTGAGCTAAGATTTTAAAATTATTCACATAATGAAAACCTATACTTTGTTTCAGGCGAGTTTCCCATTCAAATGCATGTAACAGTGAGAAACGCATTGTCTTGGCGAAATAAAGCGTTTTCGTACAACTTCATATAAATCGCTGTAACTTTTGATAGAAGACTCAGAAACACATGTTTATGGCTTTATCTTATAGAACTCAATATCCCCGTGCTGGGCAAACAGATTTTGCAGCCGTTTGAGCTAAGATTTTAAAATTATTCACATAATGAAAACCTATACTTTGTTTCAGGCGAGTTTCCCATTCAAATGCATGTAACAGTGAGAAACGCATTGTCTTGGCGAAATAAAGCGTTTTCGTACAACTTCATATAAATCGCTGTAACTTTTGATAGAAGACTCAGACAAACATGTTTATGGCTTTATCTTATAGAACTCAATATCCCCGTGCTGGGCAAACAGGTTTTGCAGCCGTTTGAGCTAAGATTTTAAAATTATTCACATAATGAAAACCTATACTTTGTTTCAGGCGAGTTTCCCATTCAAATGCATGTAACAGTGAGAAACGCATTGTCTTGGCGAAATAAAGCGCTTTTGAACAACTTCATATAAATCGCTGTAACTTTTGATAGAAGACTCAGACAAACATGTTTATGGCTTTATCTTATAGAACTCAATATCACCGTGCTGGGCAAACAGGTTTTGCAGCCGTTTGAGCTAAGATTTTAAAATTATTCACATAATGAAAACCTATACTTTGTTTCAGGCGAGTTTCCCATTCAAATGCATGTAACAGTGAGAAACGCATTGTCTTGGCGAAATAAAGCGCTTTTGAACAACAACATATAAATCGCTGTAACTTTTGATAGAAGACTCAGACAAACATGTTTATGGCTTTATCTTATAGAACTCAATATCACCGTGCTGGGCAAACAGGTTTTGCAGCCGTTTGAGCTAAGATTTTAAAATTATTCACATAATGAAAACCTATACTTTGTTTCAGGCGAGTTTCCCATTCAAATGCATGTAACAGTGAGAAACGCATTGTCTTGGCGAAATAAAGCGCTTTTGAACAACTTCATATAAATCGCTGTAACTTTTGATAGAAGACTCAGACAAACATGTTTATGGCTTTATCTTATAGAACTCAATATCCCCGTGCTGGGCAAACAGGTTTTGCAGCCGTTTGAGCTAAGATTTTAAAATTATTCACATAATGAAAACCTATACTTTGTTTCAGGCGAGTTTCCCATTCAAATGCATGTAACAGTGAGAAACGCATTGTCTTGGCGAAATAAAGCGTTTTCGTACAACTTCATATAAATCGCTGTAACTTTTGATAGAAGACTCAGAAACACATGTTTATGGCTTTATCTTATAGAACTCAATATCCCCGTGCTGGGCAAACAGGTTTTGCAGCCGTTTGAGCTAAGATTTTAAAATTATTCACATAATGAAAACCTATACTTTGTTTCAGGCGAGTTTCCCATTCAAATGCATGTAACAGTGAGAAACGCATTGTCTTGGCGAAATAAAGCGCTTTTGAACAACTTCATATAAATCGCTGTAACTTTTGATAGAAGACTCAGACAAACATGTTTATGGCTTTATCTTAAAGAACTCAATATCCCCGTGCTGGGCAAACAGATTTTGCAGCCGTTTGAGCTAAGATTTTAAATTATTCACATAATGAAAACCTATACTTTGTTTCAGGCGAGTTTCCCATTCAAATGCATGTAACAGTGAGAAACGCATTGTCTTGGCGAAATAAAGCGTTTTCGTACAACTTCATATAAATCGCTGTAACTTTTGATAGAAGACTCAGAAACACATGTTTATGGCTTTATCTTATAGAACTCAATATCCCCGTGCTGGGCAAACAGGTTTTGCAGCCGTTTGAGCTAAGATTTTAAAATTATTCACATAATGAAAACCTATACTTTGTTTCAGGCGAGTTTCCCATTCAAATGCATGTAACAGTGAGAAACGCATTGTCTTGGCGAAATAAAGCGCTTTTGAACAACTTCATATAAATCGCTGTAACTTTTGATAGAAGACTCAGACAAACATGTTTATGGCTTTATCTTATAGAACTCAATATCCCCGTGCTGGGCAAACAGGTTTTGCAGCCGTTTGAGCTAAGATTTTAAAATTATTCACATAATGAAAACCTATACTTTGTTTCAGGCGAGTTTCCCATTCAAATGCATGTAACAGTGAGAAACACACTGTCTTGGCGAAAGAAAGCATTTTTGTACAACTTCATATAAATCGCTGTAACTTTTGATAGAAGACTCAGAAACACATGTTTATGGCTTTATCTTATAGAACTCAATATCCCCGTGCTGGGCAAACAGGTTTTGCAGCCGTTTGAGCTAAGATTTTAAAATTATTCACATAATGAAAACCTATACTTTGTTTCAGGCGAGTTTCCCATTCAAATGCATGTAACAGTGAGAAACGCATTGTCTTGGCGAAATAAAGCGCTTTTGAACAACTTCATATAAATCGCTGTAACTTTTGATAGAAGACTCAGACAAACATGTTTATGGCTTTATCTTAAAGAACTCAATATCCCCGTGCTGGGCAAACAGATTTTGCAGCCGTTTGAGCTAAGATTTTAAAATTATTCACATAATGAAAACCTATACTTTGTTTCAGGCGAGTTTCCCATTCAAATGCATGTAACAGTGAGAAACGCATTGTCTTGGCGAAATAAAGCGCTTTTGAACAACTTCATATAAATCGCTGTAACTTTTGATAGAAGACTCAGACAAACATGTTTATGGCTTTATCTTATAGAACTCAATATCACCGTGCTGGGCAAACAGGTTTTGCAGCCGTTTGAGCTAAGATTTTAAAATTATTCACATAATGAAAACCTATACTTTGTTTCAGGCGAGTTTCCCATTCAAATGCATGTAACAGTGAGAAACGCATTGTCTTGGCGAAATAAAGCGTTTTTGTACAACTTCATATAAATCGCTGTAACTTTTGATAGAAGACTCAGAAACACATGTTTATGGCTTTATCTTATAGAACTCAATATCCCCGTGCTGGGCAAACAGGTTTTGCAGCCGTTTGAGCTAAGATTTTAAAATTATTCACATAATGAAAACCTATACTTTGTTTCAGGCGAGTTTCCCATTCAAATGCATGTAACAGTGAGAAACACACTGTCTTGGCGAAAGAAAGCATTTTCGTACAACTTCATATAAATCGCTGTAACTTTTGATAGAAGACTCAGACAAACATGTTTATGGCTTTATCTTAAAGAACTCAATATCCCCGTGCTGGGCAAACAGGTTTTGCAGCCGTTTGAGCTAAGATTTTAAAATTATTCACATAATGAAAACCTATACTTTGTTTCAGGCGAGTTTCCCATTCAAATGCATGTAACAGTGAGAAACGCATTGTCTTGGCGAAATAAAGCGCTTTTGAACAACTTCATATAAATCGCTGTAACTTTTGATAGAAGACTCAGACAAACATGTTTATGGCTTTATCTTATAGAACTCAATATCCCCGTGCTGGGCAAACAGATTTTGCAGCCGTTTGAGCTAAGATTTTAAAATTATTCACATAATGAAAACCTATACTTTGTTTCAGGCGAGTTTCCCATTCAAATGCATGTAACAGTGAGAAACGCATTGTCTTGGCGAAATAAAGCGTTTTCGTACAACTTCATATAAATCGCTGTAACTTTTGATAGAAGACTCAGAAACACATGTTTATGGCTTTATCTTATAGAACTCAATATCCCCGTGCTGGGCAAACAGGTTTTGCAGCCGTTTGAGCTAAGATTTTAAAATTATTCACATAATGAAAACCTATACTTTGTTTCAGGCGAGTTTCCCATTCAAATGCATGTAACAGTGAGAAACGCATTGTCTTGGCGAAAGAAAGCGTTTTCGTACAACTTCATATAAATCGCTGTAACTTTTGATAGAAGACTCAGAAACACATGTTTATGGCTTTATCTTATAGAACTCAATATCCCCGTGCTGGGCAAACAGGTTTTGCAGCCGTTTGAGCTAAGATTTTAAAATTATTCACATAATGAAAACCTATACTTTGTTTCAGGCGAGTTTCCCATTCAAATGCATGTAACAGTGAGAAACACACTGTCTTGGCGAAAGAAAGCATTTTCGTACAACTTCATATAAATCGCTGTAACTTTTGATAGAAGACTCAGACAAACATGTTTATGGCTTTATCTTAAAGAACTCAATATCCCCGTGCTGGGCAAACAGGTTTTGCAGCCGTTTGAGCTAAGATTTTAAAATTATTCACATAATGAAAACCTATACTTTGTTTCAGGCGAGTTTCCCATTCAAATGCATGTAACAGTGAGAAACGCATTGTCTTGGCGAAATAAAGCGCTTTTGAACAACTTCATATAAATCGCTGTAACTTTTGATAGAAGACTCAGACAAACATGTTTATGGCTTTATCTTATAGAACTCAATATCACCGTGCTGGGCAAACAGGTTTTGCAGCCGTTTGAGCTAAGATTTTAAAATTATTCACATAATGAAAACCTATACTTTGTTTCAGGCGAGTTTCCCATTCAAATGCATGTAACAGTGAGAAACGCATTGTCTTGGCGAAATAAAGCGTTTTCGTACAACTTCATATAAATCGCTGTAACTTTTGATAGAAGACTCAGAAACACATGTTTATGGCTTTATCTTATAGAACTCAATATCCCCGTGCTGGGCAAACAGGTTTTGCAGCCGTTTGAGCTAAGATTTTAAAATTATTCACATAATTAAAACCTATACTTTGTTTCAGGCGAGTGTCCCATTCAAATGCATGTAACAGTGAGAAACGCATTGTCTTGGCGAAATAAAGCGCTTTTGAACAACTTCATATAAATCGCTGTAACTTTTGATAGAAGACTCAGACAAACATGTTTATGGCTTTATCTTATAGAACTCAATATCACCGTGCTGGGCAAACAGGTTTTGCAGCCGTTTGAGCTAAGATTTTAAAATTATTCACATAATGAAAACCTATACTTTGTTTCAGGCGAGTTTCCCATTCAAATGCATGTAACAGTGAGAAACGCATTGTCTTGGCGAAATAAAGCGTTTTCGTACAACTTCATATAAATCGCTGTAACTTTTGATAGAAGACTCAGAAACACATGTTTATGGCTTTATCTTATAGAACTCAATATCCCCGTGCTGGGCAAACAGGTTTTGCAGCCGTTTGAGCTAAGATTTTAAAATTATTCACATAATGAAAACCTATACTTTGTTTCAGGCGAGTTTCCCATTCAAATGCATGTAACAGTGAGAAACGCATTGTCTTGGCGAAATAAAGCGCTTTTGAACAACTTCATATAAATCGCTGTAACTTTTGATAGAAGACTCAGACAAACATGTTTATGGCTTTATCTTAAAGAACTCAATATCCCCGTGCTGGGCAAACAGATTTTGCAGCCGTTTGAGCTAAGATTTTAAAATTATTCACATAATGAAAACCTATACTTTGTTTCAGGCGAGTTTCCCATTCAAATGCATGTAACAGTGAGAAACGCATTGTCTTGGCGAAATAAAGCGTTTTCGTACAACTTCATATAAATCGCTGTAACTTTTGATAGAAGACTCAGAAACACATGTTTATGGCTTTATCTTATAGAACTCAATATCCCCGTGCTGGGCAAACAGGTTTTGCAGCCGTTTGAGCTAAGATTTTAAAATTATTCACATAATGAAAACCTATACTTTGTTTCAGGCGAGTTTCCCATTCAAATGCATGTAACAGTGAGAAACACACTGTCTTGGCGAAATAAAGCGTTTTCGTACAACTTCATATAAATCGCTGTAACTTTTGATAGAAGACTCAGAAACACATGTTTATGGCTTTATCTTATAGAACTCAATATCCCCGTGCTGGGCAAACAGGTTTTGCAGCCGTTTGAGCTAAGATTTTAAAATTATTCACATAATGAAAACCTATACTTTGTTTCAGGCGAGTTTCCCATTCAAATGCATGTAACAGTGAGAAACGCATTGTCTTGGCGAAAGAAAGCATTTTTGTACAACTTCATATAAATCGCTGTAACTTTTGATAGAAGACTCAGAAACACATGTTTATGGCTTTATCTTATAGAACTCAATATCCCCGTGCTGGGCAAACAGGTTTTGCAGCCGTTTGAGCTAAGATTTTAAAATTATTCACATAATGAAAACCTATACTTTGTTTCAGGCGAGTTTCCCATTCAAATGCATGTAACAGTGAGAAACACACTGTCTTGGCGAAAGAAAGCATTTTTGTACAACTTCATATAAATCGCTGTAACTTTTGATAGAAGACTCAGACAAACATGTTTATGGCTTTATCTTATAGAACTCAATATCCCCGTGCTGGGCAAACAGGTTTTGCAGCCGTTTGAGCTAAGATTTTAAAATTATTCACATAATGAAAACCTATACTTTGTTTCAGGCGAGTTTCCCATTCAAATGCATGTAACAGTGAGAAACGCATTGTCTTGGCGAAAGAAAGCATTTTTGTACAACTTCATATAAATCGCTGTAACTTTTGATAGAAGACTCAGAAACACATGTTTATGGCTTTATCTTATAGAACTCAATATCCCCGTGCTGGGCAAACAGGTTTTGCAGCCGTTTGAGCTAAGATTTTAAAATTATTCACATAATGAAAACCTATACTTTGTTTCAGGCGAGTTTCCCATTCAAATGCATGTAACAGTGAGAAACGCATTGTTTTGGCGAAATAAAACGCTTTTGAACAACTTCATATAAATCGCTGTAACTTTTGATAGAAGACTCAGACAAACATGTTTATGGCTTTATCTTAAAGAACTCAATATCCCCGTGCTGGGCAAACAGGTTTTGCAGCCGTTTGAGCTAAGATTTTAAAATTATTCACATAATGAAAACCTATACTTTGTTTCAGGCGAGTTTCCCATTCAAATGCATGTAACAGTGAGAAACGCATTGTCTTGGCGAAATAAAGCATTTTCGTACAACTTCATATAAATCGCTGTAACTTTTGATAGAAGACTCAGACAAACATGTTTATGGCTTTATCTTATAGAACTCAATATCCCCGTGCTGGGCAAACAGGTTTTGCAGCCGTTTGAGCTAAGATTTTAAAATTATTCACATAATGAAAACCTATACTTTGTTTCAGGCGAGTTTCCCATTCAAATGCATGTAACAGTGAGAAACGCATTGTCTTGGCGAAATAAAGCGTTTTCGTACAACTTCATATAAATCGCTGTAACTTTTGATAGAAGACTCAGACAAACATGTTTATGGCTTTATCTTAAAGAACTCAATATCCCCGTGCTGGGCAAACAGGTTTTGCAGCCGTTTGAGCTAAGATTTTAAAATTATTCACATAATGAAAACCTATACTTTGTTTCAGGCGAGTTTCCCATTCAAATGCATGTAACAGTGAGAAACGCATTGTCTTGGCGAAATAAAGCGTTTTCGTACAACTTCATATAAATCGCTGTAACTTTTGATAGAAGACTCAGAAACACATGTTTATGGCTTTATCTTATAGAACTCAATATCCCCGTGCTGGGCAAACAGGTTTTGCAGCCGTTTGAGCTAAGATTTTAAAATTATTCACATAATGAAAACCTATACTTTGTTTCAGGCGAGTTTCCCATTCAAATGCATGTAACAGTGAGAAACACACTGTCTTGGCGAAATAAAGCGTTTTCGTACAACTTCATATAAATCGCTGTAACTTTTGATAGAAGACTCAGAAACACATGTTTATGGCTTTATCTTATAGAACTCAATATCCCCGTGCTGGGCAAACAGGTTTTGCAGCCGTTTGAGCTAAGATTTTAAAATTATTCACATAATGAAAACCTATACTTTGTTTCAGGCGAGTTTCCCATTCAAATGCATGTAACAGTGAGAAACACACTGTCTTGGCGAAAGAAAGCATTTTTGTACAACTTCATATAAATCGCTGTAACTTTTGATAGAAGACTCAGACAAACATGTTTATGGCTTTATCTTATAGAACTCAATATCCCCGTGCTGGGCAAACAGGTTTTGCAGCCGTTTGAGCTAAGATTTTAAAATTATTCACATAATGAAAACCTATACTTTGTTTCAGGCGAGTTTCCCATTCAAATGCATGTAACAGTGAGAAACGCATTGTCTTGGCGAAAGAAAGCATTTTTGTACAACTTCATATAAATCGCTGTAACTTTTGATAGAAGACTCAGAAACACATGTTTATGGCTTTATCTTATAGAACTCAATATCCCCGTGCTGGGCAAACAGGTTTTGCAGCCGTTTGAGCTAAGATTTTAAAATTATTCACATAATGAAAACCTATACTTTGTTTCAGGCGAGTTTCCCATTCAAATGCATGTAACAGTGAGAAACGCATTGTTTTGGCGAAATAAAACGCTTTTGAACAACTTCATATAAATCGCTGTAACTTTTGATAGAAGACTCAGACAAACATGTTTATGGCTTTATCTTAAAGAACTCAATATCCCCGTGCTGGGCAAACAGGTTTTGCAGCCGTTTGAGCTAAGATTTTAAAATTATTCACATAATGAAAACCTATACTTTGTTTCAGGCGAGTTTCCCATTCAAATGCATGTAACAGTGAGAAACGCATTGTCTTGGCGAAATAAAGCATTTTCGTACAACTTCATATAAATCGCTGTAACTTTTGATAGAAGACTCAGACAAACATGTTTATGGCTTTATCTTATAGAACTCAATATCCCCGTGCTGGGCAAACAGGTTTTGCAGCCGTTTGAGCTAAGATTTTAAAATTATTCACATAATGAAAACCTATACTTTGTTTCAGGCGAGTTTCCCATTCAAATGCATGTAACAGTGAGAAACGCATTGTCTTGGCGAAATAAAGCGTTTTCGTACAACTTCATATAAATCGCTGTAACTTTTGATAGAAGACTCAGACAAACATGTTTATGGCTTTATCTTAAAGAACTCAATATCCCCGTGCTGGGCAAACAGGTTTTGCAGCCGTTTGAGCTAAGATTTTAAAATTATTCACATAATGAAAACCTATACTTTGTTTCAGGCGAGTTTCCCATTCAAATGCATGTAACAGTGAGAAACGCATTGTCTTGGCGAAATAAAGCGTTTTCGTACAACTTCATATAAATCGCTGTAACTTTTGATAGAAGACTCAGAAACACATGTTTATGGCTTTATCTTATAGAACTCAATATCCCCGTGCTGGGCAAACAGGTTTTGCAGCCGTTTGAGCTAAGATTTTAAAATTATTCACATAATGAAAACCTATACTTTGTTTCAGGCGAGTTTCCCATTCAAATGCATGTAACAGTGAGAAACACACTGTCTTGGCGAAATAAAGCGTTTTCGTACAACTTCATATAAATCGCTGTAACTTTTGATAGAAGACTCAGAAACACATGTTTATGGCTTTATCTTATAGAACTCAATATCCCCGTGCTGGGCAAACAGGTTTTGCAGCCGTTTGAGCTAAGATTTTAAAATTATTCACATAATGAAAACCTATACTTTGTTTCAGGCGAGTTTCCCATTCAAATGCATGTAACAGTGAGAAACGCATTGTCTTGGCGAAATAAAGCGTTTTCGTACAACTTCATATAAATCGCTGTAACTTTTGATAGAAGACTCAGAAACACATGTTTATGGCTTTATCTTATAGAACTCAATATCCCCGTGCTGGGCAAACAGGTTTTGCAGCCGTTTGAGCTAAGATTTTAAAATTATTCACATAATGAAAACCTATACTTTGTTTCAGGCGAGTTTCCCATTCAAATGCATGTAACAGTGAGAAACACACTGTCTTGGCGAAAGAAAGCATTTTCGTACAACTTCATATAAATCGCTGTAACTTTTGATAGAAGACTCAGACAAACATGTTTATGGCTTTATCTTATAGAACTCAATATCCCCGTGCTGGGCAAACAGGTTTTGCAGCCGTTTGAGCTAAGATTTTAAAATTATTCACATAATGAAAACCTATACTTTGTTTCAGGCGAGTTTCCCATTCAAATGCATGTAACAGTGAGAAACGCATTGTCTTGGCGAAATAAAGCGTTTTCGTACAACTTCATATAAATCGCTGTAACTTTTGATAGAAGACTCAGAAACACATGTTTATGGCTTTATCTTATAGAACTCAATATCCCCGTGCTGGGCAAACAGGTTTTGCAGCCGTTTGAGCTAAGATTTTAAAATTATTCACATAATGAAAACCTATACTTTGTTTCAGGCGAGTTTCCCATTCAAATGCATGTAACAGTGAGAAACACACTGTCTTGGCGAAAGAAAGCATTTTCGTACAACTTCATATAAATCGCTGTAACTTTTGATAGAAGACTCAGACAAACATGTTTATGGCTTTATCTTAAAGAACTCAATATCCCCGTGCTGGGCAAACAGGTTTTGCAGCCGTTTGAGCTAAGATTTTAAAATTATTCACATAATGAAAACCTATACTTTGTTTCAGGCGAGTTTCCCATTCAAATGCATGTAACAGTGAGAAACGCATTGTCTTGGCGAAATAAAGCGCTTTTGAACAACTTCATATAAATCGCTGTAACTTTTGATAGAAGACTCAGACAAACATGTTTATGGCTTTATCTTATAGAACTCAATATCCCCGTGCTGGGCAAACAGGTTTTGCAGCCGTTTGAGCTAAGATTTTAAAATTATTCACATAATGAAAACCTATACTTTGTTTCAGGCGAGTTTCCCATTCAAATGCATGTAACAGTGAGAAACGCATTGTCTTGGCGAAATAAAGCGTTTTCGTACAACTTCATATAAATCGCTGTAACTTTTGATAGAAGACTCAGAAACACATGTTTATGGCTTTATCTTATAGAACTCAATATCCCCGTGCTGGGCAAACAGGTTTTGCAGCCGTTTGAGCTAAGATTTTAAAATTATTCACATAATGAAAACCTATACTTTGTTTCAGGCGAGTTTCCCATTCAAATGCATGTAACAGTGAGAAACACACTGTCTTGGCGAAAGAAAGCATTTTCGTACAACTTCATATAAATCGCTGTAACTTTTGATAGAAGACTCAGACAAACATGTTTATGGCTTTATCTTAAAGAACTCAATATCCCCGTGCTGGGCAAACAGGTTTTGCAGCCGTTTGAGCTAAGATTTTAAAATTATTCACATAATGAAAACCTATACTTTGTTTCAGGCGAGTTTCCCATTCAAATGCATGTAACAGTGAGAAACGCATTGTCTTGGCGAAATAAAGCGTTTTCGTACAACTTCATATAAATCGCTGTAACTTTTGATAGAAGACTCAGAAACACATGTTTATGGCTTTATCTTATAGAACTCAATATCCCCGTGCTGGGCAAACAGGTTTTGCAGCCGTTTGAGCTAAGATTTTAAAATTATTCACATAATGAAAACCTATACTTTGTTTCAGGCGAGTTTCCCATTCAAATGCATGTAACAGTGAGAAACACACTGTCTTGGCGAAAGAAAGCATTTTCGTACAACTTCATATAAATCGCTGTAACTTTTGATAGAAGACTCAGACAAACATGTTTATGGCTTTATCTTAAAGAACTCAATATCCCCGTGCTGGGCAAACAGGTTTTGCAGCCGTTTGAGCTAAGATTTTAAAATTATTCACATAATGAAAACCTATACTTTGTTTCAGGCGAGTTTCCCATTCAAATGCATGTAACAGTGAGAAACACACTGTCTTGGCGAAAGAAAGCATTTTTGTACAACTTCATATAAATCGCTGTAACTTTTGATAGAAGACTCAGACAAACATGTTTATGGCTTTATCTTATAGAACTCAATATCCCCGTGCTGGGCAAACAGGTTTTGCAGCCGTTTGAGCTAAGATTTTAAAATTATTCACATAATGAAAACCTATACTTTGTTTCAGGCGAGTTTCCCATTCAAATGCATGTAACAGTGAGAAACGCATTGTTTTGGCGAAATAAAACGCTTTTGAACAACTTCATATAAATCGCTGTAACTTTTGATAGAAGACTCAGACAAACATGTTTATGGCTTTATCTTAAAGAACTCAATATCCCCGTGCTGGGCAAACAGGTTTTGCAGCCGTTTGAGCTAAGATTTTAAAATTATTCACATAATGAAAACCTATACTTTGTTTCAGGCGAGTTTCCCATTCAAATGCATGTAACAGTGAGAAACGCATTGTCTTGGCGAAATAAAGCATTTTCGTACAACTTCATATAAATCGCTGTAACTTTTGATAGAAGACTCAGACAAACATGTTTATGGCTTTATCTTATAGAACTCAATATCCCCGTGCTGGGCAAACAGGTTTTGCAGCCGTTTGAGCTAAGATTTTAAAATTATTCACATAATGAAAACCTATACTTTGTTTCAGGCGAGTTTCCCATTCAAATGCATGTAACAGTGAGAAACGCATTGTCTTGGCGAAATAAAGCGTTTTCGTACAACTTCATATAAATCGCTGTAACTTTTGATAGAAGACTCAGACAAACATGTTTATGGCTTTATCTTAAAGAACTCAATATCCCCGTGCTGGGCAAACAGGTTTTGCAGCCGTTTGAGCTAAGATTTTAAAATTATTCACATAATGAAAACCTATACTTTGTTTCAGGCGAGTTTCCCATTCAAATGCATGTAACAGTGAGAAACGCATTGTCTTGGCGAAATAAAGCGTTTTCGTACAACTTCATATAAATCGCTGTAACTTTTGATAGAAGACTCAGAAACACATGTTTATGGCTTTATCTTATAGAACTCAATATCCCCGTGCTGGGCAAACAGGTTTTGCAGCCGTTTGAGCTAAGATTTTAAAATTATTCACATAATGAAAACCTATACTTTGTTTCAGGCGAGTTTCCCATTCAAATGCATGTAACAGTGAGAAACACACTGTCTTGGCGAAATAAAGCGTTTTCGTACAACTTCATATAAATCGCTGTAACTTTTGATAGAAGACTCAGAAACACATGTTTATGGCTTTATCTTATAGAACTCAATATCCCCGTGCTGGGCAAACAGGTTTTGCAGCCGTTTGAGCTAAGATTTTAAAATTATTCACATAATGAAAACCTATACTTTGTTTCAGGCGAGTTTCCCATTCAAATGCATGTAACAGTGAGAAACGCATTGTCTTGGCGAAATAAAGCGTTTTCGTACAACTTCATATAAATCGCTGTAACTTTTGATAGAAGACTCAGAAACACATGTTTATGGCTTTATCTTATAGAACTCAATATCCCCGTGCTGGGCAAACAGGTTTTGCAGCCGTTTGAGCTAAGATTTTAAAATTATTCACATAATGAAAACCTATACTTTGTTTCAGGCGAGTTTCCCATTCAAATGCATGTAACAGTGAGAAACACACTGTCTTGGCGAAAGAAAGCATTTTCGTACAACTTCATATAAATCGCTGTAACTTTTGATAGAAGACTCAGACAAACATGTTTATGGCTTTATCTTATAGAACTCAATATCCCCGTGCTGGGCAAACAGGTTTTGCAGCCGTTTGAGCTAAGATTTTAAAATTATTCACATAATGAAAACCTATACTTTGTTTCAGGCGAGTTTCCCATTCAAATGCATGTAACAGTGAGAAACGCATTGTCTTGGCGAAATAAAGCGTTTTCGTACAACTTCATATAAATCGCTGTAACTTTTGATAGAAGACTCAGAAACACATGTTTATGGCTTTATCTTATAGAACTCAATATCCCCGTGCTGGGCAAACAGGTTTTGCAGCCGTTTGAGCTAAGATTTTAAAATTATTCACATAATGAAAACCTATACTTTGTTTCAGGCGAGTTTCCCATTCAAATGCATGTAACAGTGAGAAACACACTGTCTTGGCGAAAGAAAGCATTTTCGTACAACTTCATATAAATCGCTGTAACTTTTGATAGAAGACTCAGACAAACATGTTTATGGCTTTATCTTAAAGAACTCAATATCCCCGTGCTGGGCAAACAGGTTTTGCAGCCGTTTGAGCTAAGATTTTAAAATTATTCACATAATGAAAACCTATACTTTGTTTCAGGCGAGTTTCCCATTCAAATGCATGTAACAGTGAGAAACGCATTGTCTTGGCGAAATAAAGCGCTTTTGAACAACTTCATATAAATCGCTGTAACTTTTGATAGAAGACTCAGACAAACATGTTTATGGCTTTATCTTATAGAACTCAATATCCCCGTGCTGGGCAAACAGGTTTTGCAGCCGTTTGAGCTAAGATTTTAAAATTATTCACATAATGAAAACCTATACTTTGTTTCAGGCGAGTTTCCCATTCAAATGCATGTAACAGTGAGAAACGCATTGTCTTGGCGAAATAAAGCGTTTTCGTACAACTTCATATAAATCGCTGTAACTTTTGATAGAAGACTCAGAAACACATGTTTATGGCTTTATCTTATAGAACTCAATATCCCCGTGCTGGGCAAACAGGTTTTGCAGCCGTTTGAGCTAAGATTTAAAAAATTATTCACATAATGAAAACCTATACTTTGTTTCAGGCGAGTTTCCCATTCAAATGCATGTAACAGTGAGAAACACACTGTCTTGGCGAAAGAAAGCATTTTCGTACAACTTCATATAAATCGCTGTAACTTTTGATAGAAGACTCAGACAAACATGTTTATGGCTTTATCTTAAAGAACTCAATATCCCCGTGCTGGGCAAACAGGTTTTGCAGCCGTTTGAGCTAAGATTTTAAAATTATTCACATAATGAAAACCTATACTTTGTTTCAGGCGAGTTTCCCATTCAAATGCATGTAACAGTGAGAAACGCATTGTCTTGGCGAAATAAAGCGTTTTCGTACAACTTCATATAAATCGCTGTAACTTTTGATAGAAGACTCAGAAACACATGTTTATGGCTTTATCTTATAGAACTCAATATCCCCGTGCTGGGCAAACAGGTTTTGCAGCCGTTTGAGCTAAGATTTTAAAATTATTCACATAATGAAAACCTATACTTTGTTTCAGGCGAGTTTCCCATTCAAATGCATGTAACAGTGAGAAACACACTGTCTTGGCGAAAGAAAGCATTTTCGTACAACTTCATATAAATCGCTGTAACTTTTGATAGAAGACTCAGACAAACATGTTTATGGCTTTATCTTAAAGAACTCAATATCCCCGTGCTGGGCAAACAGGTTTTGCAGCCGTTTGAGCTAAGATTTTAAAATTATTCACATAATGAAAACCTATACTTTGTTTCAGGCGAGTTTCCCATTCAAATGCATGTAACAGTGAGAAACACACTGTCTTGGCGAAAGAAAGCATTTTTGTACAACTTCATATAAATCGCTGTAACTTTTGATAGAAGACTCAGACAAACATGTTTATGGCTTTATCTTATAGAACTCAATATCCCCGTGCTGGGCAAACAGATTTTGCAGCCGTTTGAGCTAAGATTTTAAAATTATTCACATAATGAAAACCTATACTTTGTTTCAGGCGAGTTTCCCATTCAAATGCATGTAACAGTGAGAAACACACTGTCTTGGCGAAAGAAAGCATTTTTGTACAACTTCATATAAATCGCTGTAACTTTTGATAGAAGACTCAGACAAACATGTTTATGGCTTTATCTTATAGAACTCAATATCCCCGTGCTGGGCAAACAGGTTTTGCAGCCGTTTGAGCTAAGATTTTAAAATTATTCACATAATGAAAACCTATACTTTGTTTCAGGCGAGTTTCCCATTCAAATGCATGTAACAGTGAGAAACGCATTGTCTTGGCGAAATAAAGCGTTTTCGTACAACTTCATATAAATCGCTGTAACTTTTGATAGAAGACTCAGAAACACATGTTTATGGCTTTATCTTATAGAACTCAATATCCCCGTGCTGGGCAAACAGGTTTTGCAGCCGTTTGAGCTAAGATTTTAAAATTATTCACATAATGAAAACCTATACTTTGTTTCAGGCGAGTTTCCCATTCAAATGCATGTAACAGTGAGAAACACACTGTCTTGGCGAAAGAAAGCATTTTCGTACAACTTCATATAAATCGCTGTAACTTTTGATAGAAGACTCAGACAAACATGTTTATGGCTTTATCTTAAAGAACTCAATATCCCCGTGCTGGGCAAACAGGTTTTGCAGCCGTTTGAGCTAAGATTTTAAAATTATTCACATAATGAAAACCTATACTTTGTTTCAGGCGAGTTTCCCATTCAAATGCATGTAACAGTGAGAAACGCATTGTCTTGGCGAAATAAAGCGCTTTTGAACAACTTCATATAAATCGCTGTAACTTTTGATAGAAGACTCAGACAAACATGTTTATGGCTTTATCTTATAGAACTCAATATCCCCGTGCTGGGCAAACAGGTTTTGCAGCCGTTTGAGCTAAGATTTTAAAATTATTCACATAATGAAAACCTATACTTTGTTTCAGGCGAGTTTCCCATTCAAATGCATGTAACAGTGAGAAACGCATTGTCTTGGCGAAATAAAGCGTTTTCGTACAACTTCATATAAATCGCTGTAACTTTTGCTAGAAGACTCAGAAACACATGTTTATGGCTTTATCTTATAGAACTCAATATCCCCGTGCTGGGCAAACAGGTTTTGCAGCCGTTTGAGCTAAGATTTTAAAATTATTCACATAATGAAAACCTATACTTTGTTTCAGGCGAGTTTCCCATTCAAATGCATGTAACAGTGAGAAACACACTGTCTTGGCGAAAGAAAGCATTTTCGTACAACTTCATATAAATCGCTGTAACTTTTGATAGAAGACTCAGACAAACATGTTTATGGCTTTATCTTATAGAACTCAATATCCCCGTGCTGGGCAAACAGGTTTTGCAGCCGTTTGAGCTAAGATTTTAAAATTATTCACATAATGAAAACCTATACTTTGTTTCAGGCGAGTTTCCCATTCAAATGCATGTAACAGTGAGAAACGCATTGTCTTGGCGAAATAAAGCGCTTTTGAACAACTTCATATAAATCGCTGTAACTTTTGATAGAAGACTCAGACAAACATGTTTATGGCTTTATCTTATAGAACTCAATATCCCCGTGCTGGGCAAACAGATTTTGCAGCCGTTTGAGCTAAGATTTTAAAATTATTCACATAATGAAAACCTATACTTTGTTTCAGGCGAGTTTCCCATTCAAATGCATGTAACAGTGAGAAACACACTGTCTTGGCGAAAGAAAGCATTTTTGTACAACTTCATATAAATCGCTGTAACTTTTGATAGAAGACTCAGACAAACATGTTTATGGCTTTATCTTATAGAACTCAATATCCCCGTGCTGGGCAAACAGGTTTTGCAGCCGTTTGAGCTAAGATTTTAAAATTATTCACATAATGAAAACCTATACTTTGTTTCAGGCGAGTTTCCCATTCAAATGCATGTAACAGTGAGAAACACACTGTCTTGGCGAAAGAAAGCATTTTTGTACAACTTCATATAAATCGCTGTAACTTTTGATAGAAGACTCAGACAAACATGTTTATGGCTTTATCTTATAGAACTCAATATCCCCGTGCTGGGCAAACAGGTTTTGCAGCCGTTTGAGCTAAGATTTTAAAATTATTCACATAATGAAAACCTATACTTTGTTTCAGGCGAGTTTCCCATTCAAATGCATGTAACAGTGAGAAACGCATTGTCTTGGCGAAATAAAGCGCTTTTGAACAACTTCATATAAATCGCTGTAACTTTTGATAGAAGACTCAGACAAACATGTTTATGGCTTTATCTTATAGAACTCAATATCCCCGTGCTGGGCAAACAGATTTTGCAGCCGTTTGAGCTAAGATTTTAAAATTATTCACATAATGAAAACCTATACTTTGTTTCAGGCGAGTTTCCCATTCAAATGCATGTAACAGTGAGAAACGCATTGTCTTGGCGAAATAAAGCGTTTTCGTACAACTTCATATAAATCGCTGTAACTTTTGATAGAAGACTCAGACAAACATGTTTATGGCTTTATCTTATAGAACTCAATATCCCCGTGCTGGGCAAACAGGTTTTGCAGCCGTTTGAGCTAAGATTTTAAAATTATTCACATAATGAAAACCTATACTTTGTTTCAGGCGAGTTTCCCATTCAAATGCATGTAACAGTGAGAAACGCATTGTCTTGGCGAAATAAAGCGTTTTCGTACAACTTCATATAAATCGCTGTAACTTTTGATAGAAGACTCAGAAACACATGTTTATGGCTTTATCTTATAGAACTCAATATCCCCGTGCTGGGCAAACAGGTTTTGCAGCCGTTTGAGCTAAGATTTTAAAATTATTCACATAATGAAAACCTATACTTTGTTTCAGGCGAGTTTCCCATTCAAATGCATGTAACAGTGAGAAACACACTGTCTTGGCGAAAGAAAGCATTTTCGTACAACTTCATATAAATCGCTGTAACTTTTGATAGAAGACTCAGAAACACATGTTTATGGCTTTATCTTATAGAACTCAATATCCCCGTGCTGGGCAAACAGGTTTTGCAGCCGTTTGAGCTAAGATTTTAAAATTATTCACATAATGAAAACCTATACTTTGTTTCAGGCGAGTTTCCCATTCAAATGCATGTAACAGTGAGAAACGCATTGTCTTGGCGAAATAAAGCGCTTTTGAACAACTTCATATAAATCGCTGTAACTTTTGATAGAAGACTCAGACAAACATGTTTATGGCTTTATCTTATAGAACTCAATATCCCCGTGCTGGGCAAACAGCCGTTTGAGCTAAGATTTAAAAATTATTCACATAATGAAAACCTATACTTTGTTTCAGGCGAGTTTCCCATTCAAATGCATGTAACAGTGAGAAACGCATTGTCTTGGCGAAATAAAGCGTTTTCGTACAACTTCATATAAATCGCTGTAACTTTTGATAGAAGACTCAGACAAACATGTTTATGGCTTTATCTTATAGAACTCAATATCCCCGTGCTGGGCAAACAGGTTTTGCAGCCGTTTGAGCTAAGATTTTAAAATTATTCACATAATGAAAACCTATACTTTGTTTCAGGCGAGTTTCCCATTCAAATGCATGTAACAGTGAGAAACGCATTGTCTTGGCGAAATAAAGCGCTTTTGAACAACTTCATATAAATCGCTGTAACTTTTGATAGAAGACTCAGACAAACATGTTTATGGCTTTATCTTATAGAACTCAATATCCCCGTGCTGGGCAAACAGATTTTGCAGCCGTTTGAGCTAAGATTTAAAAATTATTCACATAATGAAAACCTATACTTTGTTTCAGGCGAGTTTCCCATTCAAATGCATGTAACAGTGAGAAACACACTGTCTTGGCGAAAGAAAGCATTTTTGTACAACTTCATATAAATCGCTGTAACTTTTGATAGAAGACTCAGACAAACATGTTTATGGCTTTATCTTATAGAACTCAATATCCCCGTGCTGGGCAAACAGGTTTTGCAGCCGTTTGAGCTAAGATTTTAAAATTATTCACATAATGAAAACCTATACTTTGTTTCAGGCGAGTTTCCCATTCAAATGCATGTAACAGTGAGAAACACACTGTCTTGGCGAAAGAAAGCATTTTTGTACAACTTCATATAAATCGCTGTAACTTTTGATAGAAGACTCAGACAAACATGTTTATGGCTTTATCTTATAGAACTCAATATCCCCGTGCTGGGCAAACAGGTTTTGCAGCCGTTTGAGCTAAGATTTTAAAATTATTCACATAATGAAAACCTATACTTTGTTTCAGGCGAGTTTCCCATTCAAATGCATGTAACAGTGAGAAACGCATTGTCTTGGCGAAATAAAGCGTTTTCGTACAACTTCATATAAATCGCTGTAACTTTTGATAGAAGACTCAGAAACACATGTTTATGGCTTTATCTTATAGAACTCAATATCCCCGTGCTGGGCAAACAGGTTTTGCAGCCGTTTGAGCTAAGATTTTAAAATTATTCACATAATGAAAACCTATACTTTGTTTCAGGCGAGTTTCCCATTCAAATGCATGTAACAGTGAGAAACGCATTGTCTTGGCGAAATAAAGCGCTTTTGAACAACTTCATATAAATCGCTGTAACTTTTGATAGAAGACTCAGACAAACATGTTTATGGCTTTATCTTATAGAACTCAATATCCCCGTGCTGGGCAAACAGGTTTTGCAGCCGTTTGAGCTAAGATTTTAAAATTATTCACATAATGAAAACCTATACTTTGTTTCAGGCGAGTTTCCCATTCAAATGCATGTAACAGTGAGAAACGCATTGTCTTGGCGAAATAAAGCGTTTTCGTACAACTTCATATAAATCGCTGTAACTTTTGATAGAAGACTCAGACAAACATGTTTATGGCTTTATCTTATAGAACTCAATATCCCCGTGCTGGGCAAACAGGTTTTGCAGCCGTTTGAGCTAAGATTTTAAAATTATTCACATAATGAAAACCTATACTTTGTTTCAGGCGAGTTTCCCATTCAAATGCATGTAACAGTGAGAAACGCATTGTCTTGGCGAAATAAAGCGTTTTCGTACAACTTCATATAAATCGCTGTAACTTTTGATAGAAGACTCAGAAAAACATGTTTATGGCTTTATCTTATAGAACTCAATATCCCCGTGCTGGGCAAACAGGTTTTGCAGCCGTTTGAGCTAAGATTTTAAAATTATTCACATAATGAAAACCTATACTTTGTTTCAGGCGAGTTTCCCATTCAAATGCATGTAACAGTGAGAAACGCATTGTCTTGGCGAAATAAAGCGTTTTCGTACAACTTCATATAAATCGCTGTAACTTTTGATAGAAGACTCAGACAAACATGTTTATGGCTTTATCTTATAGAACTCAATATCCCCGTGCTGGGCAAACAGGTTTTGCAGCCGTTTGAGCTAAGATTTTAAAATTATTCACATAATGAAAACCTATACTTTGTTTCAGGCGAGTTTCCCATTCAAATGCATGTAACAGTGAGAAACGCATTGTCTTGGCGAAATAAAGCGTTTTCGTACAACTTCATATAAATCGCTGTAACTTTTGATAGAAGACTCAGACAAACATGTTTATGGCTTTATCTTATAGAACTCAATATCCCCGTGCTGGGCAAACAGGTTTTGCAGCCGTTTGAGCTAAGATTTTAAAATTATTCACATAATGAAAACCTATACTTTGTTTCAGGCGAGTTTCCCATTCAAATGCATGTAACAGTGAGAAACGCATTGTCTTGGCGAAATAAAGCGTTTTCGTACAACTTCATATAAATCGCTGTAACTTTTGATAGAAGACTCAGAAACACATGTTTATGGCTTTATCTTATAGAACTCAATATCCCCGTGCTGGGCAAACAGGTTTTGCAGCCGTTTGAGCTAAGATTTTAAAATTATTCACATAATGAAAACCTATACTTTGTTTCAGGCGAGTTTCCCATTCAAATGCATGTAACAGTGAGAAACACACTGTCTTGGCGAAAGAAAGCATTTTCGTACAACTTCATATAAATCGCTGTAACTTTTGATAGAAGACTCAGACAAACATGTTTATGGCTTTATCTTATAGAACTCAATATCCCCGTGCTGGGCAAACAGGTTTTGCAGCCGTTTGAGCTAAGATTTTAAAATTATTCACATAATGAAAACCTATACTTTGTTTCAGGCGAGTTTCCCATTCAAATGCATGTAACAGTGAGAAACGCATTATCTTGGCGAAATAAAGCGTTTTCGTACAACTTGATATAAATCGCTGTAACTTTTGATAGAAGACTCAGAAACACATGTTTATGGCTTTATCTTATAGAACTCAATATCCCCGTGCTGGGCAAACAGGTTTTGCAGCCGTTTGAGCTAAGATTTTAAAATTATTCACATAATGAAAACCTATACTTTGTTTCAGGCGAGTTTCCCATTCAAATGCATGTAACAGTGAGAAACGCATTGTCTTGGCGAAATAAAGCGCTTTTGAACAACTTCATATAAATCGCTGTAACTTTTGATAGAAGACTCAGACAAACATGTTTATGGCTTTATCTTATAGAACTCAATATCCCCGTGCTGGGCAAACAGCCGTTTGAGCTAAGATTTAAAAATTATTCACATAATGAAAACCTATACTTTGTTTCAGGCGAGTTTCCCATTCAAATGCATGTAACAGTGAGAAACGCATTGTCTTGGCGAAATAAAGCGTTTTCGTACAACTTCATATAAATCGCTGTAACTTTTGATAGAAGACTCAGAAACACATGTTTATGGCTTTATCTTATAGAACTCAATATCCCCGTGCTGGGCAAACAGGTTTTGCAGCCGTTTGAGCTAAGATTTAAAAATTATTCACATAATGAAAACCTATACTTTGTTTCAGGCGAGTTTCCCATTCAAATGCATGTAACAGTGAGAAACACACTGTCTTGGCGAAAGAAAGCATTTTCGTACAACTTCATATAAATCGCTGTAACTTTTGATAGAAGACTCAGACAAACATGTTTATGGCTTTATCTTAAAGAACTCAATATCCCCGTGCTGGGCAAACAGGTTTTGCAGCCGTTTGAGCTAAGATTTTAAAATTATTCACATAATGAAAACCTATACTTTGTTTCAGGCGAGTTTCCCATTCAAATGCATGTAACAGTGAGAAACGCATTGTCTTGGCGAAATAAAGCGCTTTTGAACAACTTCATATAAATCGCTGTAACTTTTGATAGAAGACTCAGACAAACATGTTTATGGCTTTATCTTATAGAACTCAATATCCCCGTGCTGGGCAAACAGGTTTTGCAGCCGTTTGAGCTAAGATTTTAAAATTATTCACATAATGAAAACCTATACTTTGTTTCAGGCGAGTTTCCCATTCAAATGCATGTAACAGTGAGAAACGCATTGTCTTGGCGAAATAAAGCGCTTTTGAACAACTTCATATAAATCGCTGTAACTTTTGATAGAAGACTCAGACAAACATGTTTATGGCTTTATCTTATAGAACTCAATATCCCCGTGCTGGGCAAACAGGTTTTGCAGCCGTTTGAGCTAAGATTTTAAAATTATTCACATAATGAAAACCTATACTTTGTTTCAGGCGAGTTTCCCATTCAAATGCATGTAACAGTGAGAAACGCATTGTCTTGGCGAAATAAAGCGTTTTCGTACAACTTCATATAAATCGCTGTAACTTTTGCTAGAAGACTCAGAAACACATGTTTATGGCTTTATGTTATAGAACTCAATATCCCCGTGCTGGGCAAACAGGTTTTGCAGCCGTTTGAGCTAAGATTTTAAAATTATTCACATAATGAAAACCTATACTTTGTTTCAGGCGAGTTTCCCATTCAAATGCATGTAACAGTGAGAAACACACTGTCTTGGCGAAAGAAAGCATTTTCGTACAACTTCATATAAATCGCTGTAACTTTTGATAGAAGACTCAGACAAACATGTTTATGGCTTTATCTTATAGAACTCAATATCCCCGTGCTGGGCAAACAGGTTTTGCAGCCGTTTGAGCTAAGATTTTAAAATTATTCACATAATGAAAACCTATACTTTGTTTCAGGCGAGTTTCCCATTCAAATGCATGTAACAGTGAGAAACGCATTGTCTTGGCGAAATAAAGCGCTTTTGAACAACTTCATATAAATCGCTGTAACTTTTGATAGAAGACTCAGACAAACATGTTTATGGCTTTATCTTATAGAACTCAATATCCCCGTGCTGGGCAAACAGATTTTGCAGCCGTTTGAGCTAAGATTTTAAAATTATTCACATAATGAAAACCTATACTTTGTTTCAGGCGAGTTTCCCATTCAAATGCATGTAACAGTGAGAAACACACTGTCTTGGCGAAAGAAAGCATTTTTGTACAACTTCATATAAATCGCTGTAACTTTTGATAGAAGACTCAGACAAACATGTTTATGGCTTTATCTTATAGAACTCAATATCCCCGTGCTGGGCAAACAGGTTTTGCAGCCGTTTGAGCTAAGATTTTAAAATTATTCACATAATGAAAACCTATACTTTGTTTCAGGCGAGTTTCCCATTCAAATGCATGTAACAGTGAGAAACACACTGTCTTGGCGAAAGAAAGCATTTTTGTACAACTTCATATAAATCGCTGTAACTTTTGATAGAAGACTCAGACAAACATGTTTATGGCTTTATCTTATAGAACTCAATATCCCCGTGCTGGGCAAACAGGTTTTGCAGCCGTTTGAGCTAAGATTTTAAAATTATTCACATAATGAAAACCTATACTTTGTTTCAGGCGAGTTTCCCATTCAAATGCATGTAACAGTGAGAAACGCATTGTCTTGGCGAAATAAAGCACTTTTGAACAACTTCATATAAATCGCTGTAACTTTTGATAGAAGACTCAGAAACACATGTTTATGGCTTTATCTTATAGAACTCAATATCCCCGTGCTGGGCAAACAGGTTTTGCAGCCGTTTGAGCTAAGATTTTAAAATTATTCACATAATGAAAACCTATACTTTGTTTCAGGCGAGTTTCCCATTCAAATGCATGTAACAGTGAGAAACGCATTGTCTTGGCGAAATAAAGCGCTTTTGAACAACTTCATATAAATCGCTGTAACTTTTGATAGAAGACTCAGACAAACATGTTTATGGCTTTATCTTATAGAACTCAATATCCCCGTGCTGGGCAAACAGGTTTTGCAGCCGTTTGAGCTAAGATTTTAAAATTATTCACATAATGAAAACCTATACTTTGTTTCAGGCGAGTTTCCCATTCAAATGCATGTAACAGTGAGAAACGCATTGTCTTGGCGAAATAAAGCGTTTTCGTACAACTTCATATAAATCGCTGTAACTTTTGATAGAAGACTCAGACAAACATGTTTATGGCTTTATCTTATAGAACTCAATATCCCCGTGCTGGGCAAACAGGTTTTGCAGCCGTTTGAGCTAAGATTTTAAAATTATTCACATAATGAAAACCTATACTTTGTTTCAGGCGAGTTTCCCATTCAAATGCATGTAACAGTGAGAAACGCATTGTCTTGGCGAAATAAAGCGTTTTCGTACAACTTCATATAAATCGCTGTAACTTTTGATAGAAGACTCAGAAAAACATGTTTATGGCTTTATCTTATAGAACTCAATATCCCCGTGCTGGGCAAACAGGTTTTGCAGCCGTTTGAGCTAAGATTTTAAAATTATTCACATAATGAAAACCTATACTTTGTTTCAGGCGAGTTTCCCATTCAAATGCATGTAACAGTGAGAAACGCATTGTCTTGGCGAAATAAAGCACTTTTGAACAACTTCATATAAATCGCTGTAACTTTTGATAGAAGACTCAGAAACACATGTTTATGGCTTTATCTTATAGAACTCAATATCCCCGTGCTGGGCAAACAGGTTTTGCAGCCGTTTGAGCTAAGATTTTAAAATTATTCACATAATGAAAACCTATACTTTGTTTCAGGCGAGTTTCCCATTCAAATGCATGTAACAGTGAGAAACGCATTGTCTTGGCGAAATAAAGCGCTTTTGAACAACTTCATATAAATCGCTGTAACTTTTGATAGAAGACTCAGACAAACATGTTTATGGCTTTATCTTATAGAACTCAATATCCCCGTGCTGGGCAAACAGATTTTGCAGCCGTTTGAGCTAAGATTTTAAAATTATTCACATAATGAAAACCTATACTTTGTTTCAGGCGAGTTTCCCATTCAAATGCATGTAACAGTGAGAAACGCATTGTCTTGGCGAAATAAAGCGTTTTCGTACAACTTCATATAAATCGCTGTAACTTTTGATAGAAGACTCAGAAAAACATGTTTATGGCTTTATCTTATAGAACTCAATATCCCCGTGCTGGGCAAACAGGTTTTGCAGCCGTTTGAGCTAAGATTTTAAAATTATTCACATAATGAAAACCTATACTTTGTTTCAGGCGAGTTTCCCATTCAAATGCATGTAACAGTGAGAAACGCATTGTCTTGGCGAAATAAAGCGCTTTTGAACAACTTCATATAAATCGCTGTAACTTTTGATAGAAGACTCAGACAAACATGTTTATGGCTTTATCTTATAGAACTCAATATCCCCGTGCTGGGCAAACAGATTTTGCAGCCGTTTGAGCTAAGATTTTAAAATTATTCACATAATGAAAACCTATACTTTGTTTCAGGCGAGTTTCCCATTCAAATGCATGTAACAGTGAGAAACGCATTGTCTTGGCGAAATAAAGCGTTTTCGTACAACTTCATATAAATCGCTGTAACTTTTGATAGAAGACTCAGACAAACATGTTTATGGCTTTATCTTATAGAACTCAATATCCCCGTGCTGGGCAAACAGGTTTTGCAGCCGTTTGAGCTAAGATTTAAAAATTATTCACATAATGAAAACCTATACTTTGTTTCAGGCGAGTTTCCCATTCAAATGCATGTAACAGTGAGAAACGCATTGTCTTGGCGAAATAAAGCGTTTTCGTACAACTTCATATAAATCGCTGTAACTTTTGATAGAAGACTCAGAAACACATGTTTATGGCTTTATCTTATAGAACTCAATATCCCCGTGCTGGGCAAACAGGTTTTGCAGCCGTTTGAGCTAAGATTTTAAAATTATTCACATAATGAAAACCTATACTTTGTTTCAGGCGAGTTTCCCATTCAAATGCATGTAACAGTGAGAAACACACTGTCTTGGCGAAAGAAAGCATTTTCGTACAACTTCATATAAATCGCTGTAACTTTTGATAGAAGACTCAGACAAACATGTTTATGGCTTTATCTTATAGAACTCAATATCCCCGTGCTGGGCAAACAGGTTTTGCAGCCGTTTGAGCTAAGATTTTAAAATTATTCACATAATGAAAACCTATACTTTGTTTCAGGCGAGTTTCCCATTCAAATGCATGTAACAGTGAGAAACGCATTATCTTGGCGAAATAAAGCGTTTTCGTACAACTTGATATAAATCGCTGTAACTTTTGATAGAAGACTCAGAAACACATGTTTATGGCTTTATCTTATAGAACTCAATATCCCCGTGCTGGGCAAACAGGTTTTGCAGCCGTTTGAGCTAAGATTTTAAAATTATTCACATAATGAAAACCTATACTTTGTTTCAGGCGAGTTTCCCATTCAAATGCATGTAACAGTGAGAAACGCATTGTCTTGGCGAAATAAAGCGCTTTTGAACAACTTCATATAAATCGCTGTAACTTTTGATAGAAGACTCAGACAAACATGTTTATGGCTTTATCTTATAGAACTCAATATCCCCGTGCTGGGCAAACAGCCGTTTGAGCTAAGATTTAAAAATTATTCACATAATGAAAACCTATACTTTGTTTCAGGCGAGTTTCCCATTCAAATGCATGTAACAGTGAGAAACGCATTGTCTTGGCGAAATAAAGCGCTTTTGAACAACTTCATATAAATAGCTGTAACTTTTGATAGAAGACTCAGACAAACATGTTTATGGCTTTATCTTATAGAACTCAATATCCCCGTGCTGGGCAAACAGATTTTGCAGCCGTTTGAGCTAAGATTTTAAAATTATTCACATAATGAAAACCTATACTTTGTTTCAGGCGAGTTTCCCATTCAAATGCATGTAACAGTGAGAAACGCATTGTCTTGGCGAAATAAAGCGTTTTCGTACAACTTGATATAAATCGCTGTAACTTTTGATAGAAGACTCAGAAACACATGTTTATGGCTTTATCTTATAGAACTCAATATCCCCGTGCTGGGCAAACAGGTTTTGCAGCCGTTTGAGCTAAGATTTTAAAATTATTCACATAATGAAAACCTATACTTTGTTTCAGGCGAGTTTCCCATTCAAATGCATGTAACAGTGAGAAACGCATTGTCTTGGCGAAATAAAGCGCTTTTGAACAACTTCATATAAATCGCTGTAACTTTTGATAGAAGACTCAGACAAACATGTTTATGGCTTTATCTTATAGAACTCAATATCCCCGTGCTGGGCAAACAGATTTTGCAGCCGTTTGAGCTAAGATTTTAAAATTATTCACATAATGAAAACCTATACTTTGTTTCAGGCGAGTTTCCCATTCAAATGCATGTAACAGTGAGAAACGCATTGTCTTGGCGAAATAAAGCGTTTTCGTACAACTTCATATAAATCGCTGTAACTTTTGATAGAAGACTCAGACAAACATGTTTATGGCTTTATCTTATAGAACTCAATATCCCCGTGCTGGGCAAACAGATTTTGCAGCCGTTTGAGCTAAGATTTTAAAATTATTCACATAATGAAAACCTATACTTTGTTTCAGGCGAGTTTCCCATTCAAATGCATGTAACAGTGAGAAACGCATTGTCTTGGCGAAATAAAGCGTTTTCGTACAACTTCATATAAATCGCTGTAACTTTTGATAGAAGACTCAGAAACACATGTTTATGGCTTTATCTTATAGAACTCAATATCCCCGTGCTGGGCAAACAGCCGTTTGAGCTAAGATTTTAAAATTATTCACATAATGAAAACCTATACTTTGTTTCAGGCGAGTTTCCCATTCAAATGCATGTAACAGTGAGAAACGCATTGTCTTGGCGAAATAAAGCGCTTTTGAACAACTTCATATAAATCGCTGTAACTTTTGATAGAAGACTCAGACAAACATGTTTATGGCTTTATCTTATAGAACTCAATATCCCCGTGCTGGGCAAACAGATTTTGCAGCCGTTTGAGCTAAGATTTTAAAATTATTCACATAATGAAAACCTATACTTTGTTTCAGGCGAGTTTCCCATTCAAATGCATGTAACAGTGAGAAACGCATTGTCTTGGCGAAATAAAGCGTTTTCGTACAACTTCATATAAATCGCTGTAACTTTTGATAGAAGACTCAGAAACACATGTTTATGGCTTTATCTTATAGAACTCAATATCCCCGTGCTGGGCAAACAGGTTTTGCAGCCGTTTGAGCTAAGATTTTAAAATTATTCACATAATGAAAACCTATACTTTGTTTCAGGCGAGTTTCCCATTCAAATGCATGTAACAGTGAGAAACGCATTGTCTTGGCGAAATAAAGCGCTTTTGAACAACTTCATATAAATCGCTGTAACTTTTGATAGAAGACTCAGACAAACATGTTTATGGCTTTATCTTATAGAACTCAATATCCCCGTGCTGGGCAAACAGATTTTGCAGCCGTTTGAGCTAAGATTTTAAAATTATTCACATAATGAAAACCTATACTTTGTTTCAGGCGAGTTTCCCATTCAAATGCATGTAACAGTGAGAAACGCATTGTCTTGGCGAAATAAAGCGTTTTCGTACAACTTCATATAAATCGCTGTAACTTTTGATAGAAGACTCAGAAACACATGTTTATGGCTTTATCTTATAGAACTCAATATCCCCGTGCTGGGCAAACAGGTTTTGCAGCCGTTTGAGCTAAGATTTTAAAATTATTCACATAATGAAAACCTATACTTTGTTTCAGGCGAGTTTCCCATTCAAATGCATGTAACAGTGAGAAACACACTGTCTTGGCGAAATAAAGCGTTTTCGTACAACTTCATATAAATCGCTGTAACTTTTGATAGAAGACTCAGAAACACATGTTTATGGCTTTATCTTATAGAACTCAATATCCCCGTGCTGGGCAAACAGGTTTTGCAGCCGTTTGAGCTAAGATTTTAAAATTATTCACATAATGAAAACCTATACTTTGTTTCAGGCGAGTTTCCCATTCAAATGCATGTAACAGTGAGAAACGCATTGTCTTGGCGAAATAAAGTGCTTTTGAACAACTTCATATAAATTGCTGTAACTTTTGATAGAAGACTCAGACAAACATGTTTATGGCTTTATCTTATAGAACTCAATATCCCCGTGCTGGGCAAACAGGTTTTGCAGCCGTTTGAGCTAAGATTTTAAAATTATTCACATAATGAAAACCTATACTTTGTTTCAGGCGAGTTTCCCATTCAAATGCATGTAACAGTGAGAAACGCATTGTCTTGGCGAAATAAAGCGTTTTCGTACAACTTCATATAAATCGCTGTAACTTTTGATAGAAGACTCAGAAACACATGTTTATGGCTTTATCTTATAGAACTCAATATCCCCGTGCTGGGCAAACAGGTTTTGCAGCCGTTTGAGCTAAGATTTTAAAATTATTCACATAATGAAAACCTATACTTTGTTTCAGGCGAGTTTCCCATTCAAATGCATGTAACAGTGAGAAACGCATTGTCTTGGCGAAATAAAGCGCTTTTGAACAACTTCATATAAATCGCTGTAACTTTTGATAGAAGACTCAGACAAACATGTTTATGGCCTTATCTTATAGAACTCAATATCCCCGTGCTGGGCAAACAGGTTTTGCAGCCGTTTGAGCTAAGATTTTAATATTATTCACATAATGAAAACCTATACTTTGTTTCAGGCGAGTTTCCCATTCAAATGCATGTAACAGTGAGAAACGCATTGTCTTGGCGAAATAAAGCGCTTTTGAACAACTTCATATAAATCGCTGTAACTTTTGATAGAAGACTCAGACAAACATGTTTATGGCTTTATCTTATAGAACTCAATATCCCCGTGCTGGGCAAACAGATTTTGCAGCCGATTGAGCTAAGATTTTAAAATTATTCACATAATGAAAACCTATACTTTGTTTCAGGCGAGTTTCCCATTCAAATGCATGTAACAGTGAGAAACGCATTGTCTTGGCGAAATAAAGCGTTTTCGTACAACTTCATATAAATCGCTGTAACTTTTGATAGAAGACTCAGAAACACATGTTTATGGCTTTATCTTATAGAACTCAATATCCCCGTGCTGGGCAAACAGGTTTTGCAGCCGTTTGAGCTAAGATTTTAAAATTATTCACATAATGAAAACCTATACTTTGTTTCAGGCGAGTTTCCCATTCAAATGCATGTAACAGTGAGAAACACACTGTCTTGGCGAAATAAAGCGCTTTTGTACAACTTCATATAAATCGCTGTAACTTTTGATAGAAGACTCAGACAAACATGTTTATGGCTTTATCTTATAGAACTCAATATCCCCGTGCTGGGCAAACAGGTTTTGCAGCCGTTTGAGCTAAGATTTTAAAATTATTCACATAATGAAAACCTATACTTTGTTTCAGGCGAGTTTCCCATTCAAATGCATGTAACAGTGAGAAACGCATTGTCTTGGCAAAATAAAGCGCTTTTGAACAACTTCATATAAATCGCTGTAACTTTTGATAGAAGACTCAGACAAACATGTTTATGGCTTTATCTTATAGAACTCAATATCCCCGTGCTGGGCAAACAGGTTTTGCAGCCGTTTGAGCTAAGATTTTAAAATTATTCACATAATGAAAACCTATACTTTGTTTCAGGCGAGTTTCCCATTCAAATGCATGTAACAGTGAGAAACGCATTGTCTTGGCGAAATAAAGCGCTTTTGAACAACTTCATATAAATCGCTGTAACTTTTGATAGAAGACTCAGACAAACATGTTTATGGCTTTATCTTATAGAACTCAATATCCCCGTGCTGGGCAAACAGGTTTTGCAGCCGTTTGAGCTAAGATTTTAAAATTATTCACATAATGAAAACCTATACTTTGTTTCAGGCGAGTTTCCCATTCAAATGCATGTAACAGTGAGAAACACACTGTCTTGGCGAAATAAAGCGCTTTTGAACAACTTCATATAAATCGCTGTAACTTTTGATAGAAGACTCAGACAAACATGTTTATGGCTTTATCTTATAGAACTCAATATCCCCGTGCTGGGCAAACAGATTTTGCAGCCGTTTGAGCTAAGATTTTAAAATTATTCACATAATGAAAACCTATACTTTGTTTCAGGCGAGTTTCCCATTCAAATGCATGTAACAGTGAGAAACGCATTGTCTTGGCGAAATAAAGCGTTTTCGTACAACTTCATATAAATCGCTGTAACTTTTGATAGAAGACTCAGAAACACATGTTTATGGCTTTATCTTATAGAACTCAATATCCCCGTGCTGGGCAAACAGGTTTTGCAGCCGTTTGAGCTAAGATTTTAAAATTATTCACATAATGAAAACCTATACTTTGTTTCAGGCGAGTTTCCCATTCAAATGCATGTAACAGTGAGAAACACACTGTCTTGGCGAAATAAAGCGTTTTCGTACAACTTCATATAAATCGCTGTAACTTTTGATAGAAGACTCAGACAAACATGTTTATGGCCTTATCTTATAGAACTCAATATCCCCGTGCTGGGCAAACAGGTTTTGCAGCCGTTTGAGCTAAGATTTTAATATTATTCACATAATGAAAACCTATACTTTGTTTCAGGCGAGTTTCCCATTCAAATGCATGTAACAGTGAGAAACGCATTGTCTTGGCGAAATAAAGCGTTTTCGTACAACTTCATATAAATCGCCGTTTGAGCTAAGATTTTAAAATTATTCACATAATGAAAACCTATACTTTGTTTCAGGCGAGTTTCCCATTCAAATGCATGTAACAGTGAGAAACGCATTGTCTTGGCGAAATAAAGCGCTTTTGAACAACTTCATATAAATCGCTGTAACTTTTGATAGAAGACTCAGACAAACATGTTTATGGCTTTATCTTATAGAACTCAATATCCCCGTGCTGGGCAAACAGGTTTTGCAGCCGTTTGAGCTAAGATTTTAAAATTATTCACATAATGAAAACCTATACTTTGTTTCAGGCGAGTTTCCCATTCAAATGCATGTAACAGTGAGAAACGCATTGTCTTGGCGAAATAAAGCGCTTTTGAACAACTTCATATAAATCGCTGTAACTTTTGATAGAAGACTCAGACAAACATGTTTATGGCTTTATCTTATAGAACTCAATATCCCCGTGCTGGGCAAACAGGTTTTGCAGCCGTTTGAGCTAAGATTTTAAAATTATTCACATAATGAAAACCTATACTTTGTTTCAGGCGAGTTTCCCATTCAAATGCATGTAACAGTGAGAAACGCATTGTCTTGGCGAAATAAAGCGCTTTTGAACAACTTCATATAAATCGCTGTAACTTTTGATAGAAGACTCAGACAAACATGTTTATGGCTTTATCTTATAGAACTCAATATCCCCGTGCTGGGCAAACAGGTTTTGCAGCCGTTTGAGCTAAGATTTTAAAATTATTCACATAATGAAAACCTATACTTTGTTTCAGGCGAGTTTCCCATTCAAATGCATGTAACAGTGAGAAACGCATTGTCTTGGCGAAATAAAGCGTTTTCGTACAACTTGATATAAATCGCTGTAACTTTTGATAGAAGACTCAGAAACACATGTTTATGGCTTTATCTTATAGAACTCAATATCCCCGTGCTGGGCAAACAGGTTTTGCAGCCGTTTGAGCTAAGATTTTAAAATTATTCACATAATGAAAACCTATACTTTGTTTCAGGCGAGTTTCCCATTCAAATGCATGTAACAGTGAGAAACACACTGTCTTGGCGAAATAAAGCGCTTTTGAACAACTTCATATAAATCGCTGTAACTTTTGATAGAAGACTCAGACAAACATGTTTATGGCTTTATCTTATAGAACTCAATATCCCCGTGCTGGGCAAACAGATTTTGCAGCCGTTTGAGCTAAGATTTTAAAATTATTCACATAATGAAAACCTATACTTTGTTTCAGGCGAGTTTCCCATTCAAATGCATGTAACAGTGAGAAACGCATTGTCTTGGCGAAATAAAGCGTTTTCGTACAACTTCATATAAATCGCTATAACTTTTGATAGAAGACTCAGAAACACATGTTTATGGCTTTATCTTATAGAACTCAATATCCCCGTGCTGGGCAAACAGGTTTTGCAGCCGTTTGAGCTAAGATTTTAAAATTATTCACATAATGAAAACCTATACTTTGTTTCAGGCGAGTTTCCCATTCAAATGCATGTAACAGTGAGAAACGCATTGTCTTGGCGAAATAAAGCGTTTTCGTACAACTTGATATAAATCGCTGTAACTTTTGATAGAAGACTCAGAAACACATGTTTATGGCTTTATCTTATAGAACTCAATATCCCCGTGCTGGGCAAACAGGTTTTGCAGCCGTTTGAGCTAAGATTTTAAAATTATTCACATAATGAAAACCTATACTTTGTTTCAGGCGAGTTTCCCATTCAAATGCATGTAACAGTGAGAAACACACTGTCTTGGCGAAATAAAGCGCTTTTGAACAACTTCATATAAATCGCTGTAACTTTTGATAGAAGACTCAGACAAACATGTTTATGGCTTTATCTTATAGAACTCAATATCCCCGTGCTGGGCAAACAGATTTTGCAGCCGTTTGAGCTAAGATTTTAAAATTATTCACATAATGAAAACCTATACTTTGTTTCAGGCGAGTTTCCCATTCAAATGCATGTAACAGTGAGAAACGCATTGTCTTGGCGAAATAAAGCGTTTTCGTACAACTTCATATAAATCGCTATAACTTTTGATAGAAGACTCAGAAACACATGTTTATGGCTTTATCTTATAGAACTCAATATCCCCGTGCTGGGCAAACAGGTTTTGCAGCCGTTTGAGCTAAGATTTTAAAATTATTCACATAATGAAAACCTATACTTTGTTTCAGGCGAGTTTCCCATTCAAATGCATGTAACAGTGAGAAACACACTGTCTTGGCGAAATAAAGCGTTTTCGTACAACTTCATATAAATCGCTGTAACTTTTGATAGAAGACTCAGAAACACATGTTTATGGCTTTATGTTATAGAACTCAATATCCCCGTGCTGGGCAAACAGGTTTTGCAGCCGTTTGAGCTAAGATTTTAAAATTATTCACATAATGAAAACCTATACTTTGTTTCAGGCGAGTTTCCCATTCAAATGCATGTAACAGTGAGAAACGCATTGTCTTGGCGAAATAAAGCGTTTTCGTACAACTTCATATAAATCGCCGTTTGAGCTAAGATTTTAAAATTATTCACATAATGAAAACCTATACTTTGTTTCAGGCGAGTTTCCCATTCAAATGCATGTAACAGTGAGAAACGCATTGTCTTGGCGAAATAAAGCGCTTTTGAACAACTTCATATAAATCGCTGTAACTTTTGATAGAAGACTCAGACAAACATGTTTATGGCTTTATCTTATAGAACTCAATATCCCCGTGCTGGGCAAACAGGTTTTGCAGCCGTTTGAGCTAAGATTTTAAAATTATTCACATAATGAAAACCTATACTTTGTTTCAGGCGAGTTTCCCATTCAAATGCATGTAACAGTGAGAAACGCATTGTCTTGGCGAAATAAAGCGTTTTCGTACAACTTGATATAAATCGCTGTAACTTTTGATAGAAGACTCAGAAACACATGTTTATGGCTTTATCTTATAGAACTCAATATCCCCGTGCTGGGCAAACAGGTTTTGCAGCCGTTTGAGCTAAGATTTTAAAATTATTCACATAATGAAAACCTATACTTTGTTTCAGGCGAGTTTCCCATTCAAATGCATGTAACAGTGAGAAACACACTGTCTTGGCGAAATAAAGCGCTTTTGAACAACTTCATATAAATCGCTGTAACTTTTGATAGAAGACTCAGACAAACATGTTTATGGCTTTATCTTATAGAACTCAATATCCCCGTGCTGGGCAAACAGATTTTGCAGCCGTTTGAGCTAAGATTTTAAAATTATTCACATAATGAAAACCTATACTTTGTTTCAGGCGAGTTTCCCATTCAAATGCATGTAACAGTGAGAAACGCATTGTCTTGGCGAAATAAAGCGTTTTCGTACAACTTCATATAAATCGCTATAACTTTTGATAGAAGACTCAGAAACACATGTTTATGGCTTTATCTTATAGAACTCAATATCCCCGTGCTGGGCAAACAGGTTTTGCAGCCGTTTGAGCTAAGATTTTAAAATTATTCACATAATGAAAACCTATACTTTGTTTCAGGCGAGTTTCCCATTCAAATGCATGTAACAGTGAGAAACGCATTGTCTTGGCGAAATAAAGCGTTTTCGTACAACTTGATATAAATCGCTGTAACTTTTGATAGAAGACTCAGAAACACATGTTTATGGCTTTATCTTATAGAACTCAATATCCCCGTGCTGGGCAAACAGGTTTTGCAGCCGTTTGAGCTAAGATTTTAAAATTATTCACATAATGAAAACCTATACTTTGTTTCAGGCGAGTTTCCCATTCAAATGCATGTAACAGTGAGAAACACACTGTCTTGGCGAAATAAAGCGCTTTTGAACAACTTCATATAAATCGCTGTAACTTTTGATAGAAGACTCAGACAAACATGTTTATGGCTTTATCTTATAGAACTCAATATCCCCGTGCTGGGCAAACAGATTTTGCAGCCGTTTGAGCTAAGATTTTAAAATTATTCACATAATGAAAACCTATACTTTGTTTCAGGCGAGTTTCCCATTCAAATGCATGTAACAGTGAGAAACGCATTGTCTTGGCGAAATAAAGCGTTTTCGTACAACTTCATATAAATCGCTATAACTTTTGATAGAAGACTCAGAAACACATGTTTATGGCTTTATCTTATAGAACTCAATATCCCCGTGCTGGGCAAACAGGTTTTGCAGCCGTTTGAGCTAAGATTTTAAAATTATTCACATAATGAAAACCTATACTTTGTTTCAGGCGAGTTTCCCATTCAAATGCATGTAACAGTGAGAAACACACTGTCTTGGCGAAATAAAGCGTTTTCGTACAACTTCATATAAATCGCTGTAACTTTTGATAGAAGACTCAGAAACACATGTTTATGGCTTTATCTTATAGAACTCAATATCCCCGTGCTGGGCAAACAGGTTTTGCAGCCGTTTGAGCTAAGATTTTAAAATTATTCACATAATGAAAACCTATACTTTGTTTCAGGCGAGTTTCCCATTCAAATGCATGTAACAGTGAGAAACGCATTGTCTTGGCGAAATAAAGCGTTTTCGTACAACTTCATATAAATCGCCGTTTGAGCTAAGATTTTAAAATTATTCACATAATGAAAACCTATACTTTGTTTCAGGCGAGTTTCCCATTCAAATGCATGTAACAGTGAGAAACGCATTGTCTTGGCGAAATAAAGCGCTTTTGAACAACTTCATATAAATCGCTGTAACTTTTGATAGAAGACTCAGACAAACATGTTTATGGCTTTATCTTATAGAACTCAATATCCCCGTGCTGGGCAAACAGGTTTTGCAGCCGTTTGAGCTAAGATTTTAAAATTATTCACATAATGAAAACCTATACTTTGTTTCAGGCGAGTTTCCCATTCAAATGCATGTAACAGTGAGAAACGCATTGTCTTGGCGAAATAAAGCGCTTTTGAACAACTTCATATAAATCGCTGTAACTTTTGATAGAAGACTCAGACAAACATGTTTATGGCTTTATCTTATAGAACTCAATATCCCCGTGCTGGGCAAACAGGTTTTGCAGCCGTTTGAGCTAAGATTTTAAAATTATTCACATAATGAAAACCTATACTTTGTTTCAGGCGAGTTTCCCATTCAAATGCATGTAACAGTGAGAAACGCATTGTCTTGGCGAAATAAAGCGTTTTCGTACAACTTCATATAAATCGCTGTAACTTTTGATAGAAGACTCAGAAACACATGTTTATGGCTTTATCTTATAGAACTCAATATCCCCGTGCTGGGCAAACAGGTTTTGCAGCCGTTTGAGCTAAGATTTTAAAATTATTCACATAATGAAAACCTATACTTTGTTTCAGGCGAGTTTCCCATTCAAATGCATGTAACAGTGAGAAACACACTGTCTTGGCGAAATAAAGCGTTTTCGTACAACTTCATATAAATCGCTGTAACTTTTGATAGAAGACTCAGAAACACATGTTTATGGCTTTATCTTATAGAACTCAATATCCCCGTGCTGGGCAAACAGGTTTTGCAGCCGTTTGAGCTAAGATTTTAAAATTATTCACATAATGAAAACCTATACTTTGTTTCAGGCGAGTTTCCCATTCAAATGCATGTAACAGTGAGAAACGCATTGTCTTGGCGAAATAAAGCGTTTTCGTACAACTTCATATAAATCGCCGTTTGAGCTAAGATTTTAAAATTATTCACATAATGAAAACCTATACTTTGTTTCAGGCGAGTTTCCCATTCAAATGCATGTAACAGTGAGAAACGCATTGTCTTGGCGAAATAAAGCGCTTTTGAACAACTTCATATAAATCGCTGTAACTTTTGATAGAAGACTCAGACAAACATGTTTATGGCTTTATCTTATAGAACTCAATATCCCCGTGCTGGGCAAACAGGTTTTGCAGCCGTTTGAGCTAAGATTTTAAAATTATTCACATAATGAAAACCTATACTTTGTTTCAGGCGAGTTTCCCATTCAAATGCATGTAACAGTGAGAAACGCATTGTCTTGGCGAAATAAAGCGCTTTTGAACAACTTCATATAAATCGCTGTAACTTTTGATAGAAGACTCAGACAAACATGTTTATGGCTTTATCTTATAGAACTCAATATCCCCGTGCTGGGCAAACAGGTTTTGCAGCCGTTTGAGCTAAGATTTTAAAATTATTCACATAATGAAAACCTATACTTTGTTTCAGGCGAATTTCCCATTCAAATGCATGTAACAGTGAGAAACACACTGTCTTGGCGAAATAAAGCGCTTTTGTACAACTTCATATAAATCGCTGTAACTTTTGATAGAAGACTCAGACAAACATGTTTATGGCTTTATCTTATAGAACTCAATATCCCCGTGCTGGGCAAACAGGTTTTGCAGCCGTTTGAGCTAAGATTTTAAAATTATTCACATAATGAAAACCTATACTTTGTTTCAGGCGAGTTTCCCATTCAAATGCATGTAACAGTGAGAAACGCATTGTCTTGGCGAAATAAAGCGCTTTTGAACAACTTCATATAAATCGCTGTAACTTTTGATAGAAGACTCAGACAAACATGTTTATGGCTTTATCTTATAGAACTCAATATCCCCGTGCTGGGCAAACAGGTTTTGCAGCCGTTTGAGCTAAGATTTTAAAATTATTCACATAATGAAAACCTATACTTTGTCTCAGGCGAGTTTCCCATTCAAATGCATGTAACAGTGAGAAACGCATTGTCTTGGCGAAATAAAGCGCTTTTGAACAACTTCATATAAATCGCTGTAACTTTTGATAGAAGACACATGAAAAACATGTTTATGGCTTTATCTTATAGAACTCAATATCCCCGTGCTGGGCAAACAGGTTTTGCAGCCGTTTGAGCTAAGATTTTAAAATTATTCACATAATGAAAACCTATACTTTGTTTCAGGCGAGTTTCCCATTCAAATGCATGTAACAGTGAGAAACACACTGTCTTGGCGAAAGAAAGCATTTTTGTACAACTTCATATAAATCGCTGTAACTTTTGATAGAAGACTCAGACAAACATGTTTATGGCTTTATCTTATAGAACTCAATATCCCCGTGCTGGGCAAACAGGTTTTGCAGCCGTTTGAGCTAAGATTTTAAAATTATTCACATAATGAAAACCTATACTTTGTTTCAGGCGAGTTTCCCATTCAAATGCATGTAACAGTGAGAAACACACTGTCTTGGCGAAAGAAAGCATTTTTGTACAACTTCATATAAATCGCTGTAACTTTTGATAGAAGACTCAGACAAACATGTTTATGGCTTTATCTTATATAACTCAATATCCCCGTGCTGGGCAAACAGGTTTTGCAGCCGTTTGAGCTAAGATTTTAAAATTATTCACATAATGAAAACCTATACTTTGTTTCAGGCGAGTTTCCCATTCAAATGCATGTAACAGTGAGAAACGCATTGTCTTGGCGAAATAAAGCGCTTTTGAACAACTTCATATAAATCGCTGTAACTTTTGATAGAAGACTCAGAAACACATGTTTATGGCTTTATCTTATATAACTCAATATCCCCGTGCTGGGCAAACAGGTTTTGCAGCCGTTTGAGCTAAGATTTTAAAATTATTCACATAATGAAAACCTATACTTTGTCTCGGGCGAGTTTCCCATTCAAATGCATGTAACAGTGAGAAACACACTGTCTTGGCGAAAGAAAGCATTTTTGTACAACTTCATATAAATCGCTGTAACTTTTGATAGAAGACTCAGACAAACATGTTTATGGCTTTATCTTATAGAACTCAATATCCCCGTGCTGGGCAAACAGGTTTTGCAGCCGTTTGAGCTAAGATTTTAAAATTATTCACATAATGAAAACCTATACTTTGTTTCAGGCGAGTTTCCCATTCAAATGCATGTAACAGTGAGAAACACACTGTCTTGGCGAAAGAAAGCATTTTTGTACAACTTCATATAAATCGCTGTAACTTTTGATAGAAGACTCAGACAAACATGTTTATGGCTTTATCTTATAGAACTCAATATCCCCGTGCTGGGCAAACAGGTTTTGCAGCCGTTTGAGCTAAGATTTTAAAATTATTCACATAATGAAAACCTATACTTTGTTTCAGGCGAGTTTCCCATTCAAATGCATGTAACAGTGAGAAACGCATTGTCTTGGCGAAATAAAGCGCTTTTGAACAACTTCATATAAATCGCTGTAACTTTTGATAGAAGACTCAGAAACACATGTTTATGGCTTTATCTTATAGAACTCAATATCCCCGTGCTGGGCAAACAGGTTTTGCAGCCGTTTGAGCTAAGATTTTAAAATTATTCACATAATGAAAACCTATACTTTGTTTCAGGCGAGTTTCCCATTCAAATGCATGTAACAGTGAGAAACGCATTGTCTTGGCGAAATAAAGCGCTTTTGAACAACTTCATATAAATCGCTGTAACTTTTGATAGAAGACTCAGACAAACATGTTTATGGCTTTATCTTATAGAACTCAATATCCCCGTGCTGGGCAAACAGGTTTTGCAGCCGTTTGAGCTAAGATTTTAAAATTATTCACATAATGAAAACCTATACTTTGTCTCAGGCGAGTTTCCCATTCAAATGCATGTAACAGTGAGAAACGCATTGTCTTGGCGAAATAAAGCGCTTTTGAACAACTTCATATAAATCGCTGTAACTTTTGATAGAAGACACATGAAAAACATGTTTATGGCTTTATCTTATAGAACTCAATATCCCCGTGCTGGGCAAACAGGTTTTGCAGCCGTTTGAGCTAAGATTTTAAAATTATTCACATAATGAAAACCTATACTTTGTTTCAGGCGAGTTTCCCATTCAAATGCATGTAACAGTGAGAAACGCATTGTCTTGGCGAAATAAAGCGTTTTCGTACAACTTCATATAAATCGCTGTAACTTTTGATAGAAGACTCAGACAAACATGTTTATGGCTTTATCTTATATAACTCAATATCCCCGTGCTGGGCAAACAGGTTTTGCAGCCGTTTGAGCTAAGATTTTAAAATTATTCACATAATGAAAACCTATACTTTGTCTCAGGCGAGTTTCCCATTCAAATGCATGTAACAGTGAGAAACACACTGTCTTGGCGAAAGAAAGCATTTTTGTACAACTTCATATAAATCGCTGTAACTTTTGATAGAAGACTCAGACAAACATGTTTATGGCTTTATCTTATAGAACTCAATATCCCCGTGCTGGGCAAACAGGTTTTGCAGCCGTTTGAGCTAAGATTTTAAAATTATTCACATAATGAAAACCTATACTTTGTTTCAGGCGAGTTTCCCATTCAAATGCATGTAACAGTGAGAAACACACTGTCTTGGCGAAAGAAAGCATTTTTGTACAACTTCATATAAATCGCTGTAACTTTTGATAGAAGACTCAGACAAACATGTTTATGGCTTTATCTTATAGAACTCAATATCCCCGTGCTGGGCAAACAGGTTTTGCAGCCGTTTGAGCTAAGATTTTAAAATTATTCACATAATGAAAACCTATACTTTGTTTCAGGCGAGTTTCCCATTCAAATGCATGTAACAGTGAGAAACGCATTGTCTTGGCGAAATAAAGCGCTTTTGAACAACTTCATATAAATCGCTGTAACTTTTGATAGAAGACTCAGAAACACATGTTTATGGCTTTATCTTATAGAACTCAATATCCCCGTGCTGGGCAAACAGGTTTTGCAGCCGTTTGAGCTAAGATTTTAAAATTATTCACATAATGAAAACCTATACTTTGTTTCAGGCGAGTTTCCCATTCAAATGCATGTAACAGTGAGAAACGCATTGTCTTGGCGAAATAAAGCGTTTTCGTACAACTTCATATAAATCACTGTAACTTTTGATAGAAGACTCAGAAACACATGTTTATGGCTTTATCTTATAGAACTCAATATCCCCGTGCTGGGCAAACAGGTTTTGCAGCCGTTTGAGCTAAGATTTTAAAATTATTCACATAATGAAAACCTATACTTTGTTTCAGGCGAGTTTCCCATTCAAATGCATGTAACAGTGAGAAACGCATTGTCTTGGCGAAATAAAGCGTTTTCGTACAACTTCATATAAATCGCTGTAACTTTTGATAGAAGACTCAGACAAACATGTTTATGGCTTTATCTTATATAACTCAATATCCCCGTGCTGGGCAAACAGGTTTTGCAGCCGTTTGAGCTAAGATTTTAAAATTATTCACATAATGAAAACCTATACTTTGTTTCAGGCGAGTTTCCCATTCAAATGCATGTAACAGTGAGAAACGCATTGTCTTGGCGAAATAAAACGTTTTCGTACAACTTCATATAAATCACTGTAACTTTTGATAGAAGACTCAGAAACACATGTTTATGGCTTTATCTTATATAACTCAATATCCCCGTGCTGGGCAAACAGGTTTTGCAGCCGTTTGAGCTAAGATTTTAAAATTATTCACATAATGAAAACCTATACTTTGTTTCAGGCGAGTTTCCCATTCAAATGCATGTAACAGTGAGAAACGCATTGTCTTGGCGAAATAAAGCGCTTTTGAACAACTTCATATAAATCGCTGTAACTTTTGATAGAAGACTCAGAAACACATGTTTATGGCTTTATCTTATAGAACTCAATATCCCCGTGCTGGGCAAACAGGTTTTGCAGCCGTTTGAGCTAAGATTTTAAAATTATTCACATAATGAAAACCTATACTTTGTTTCAGGCGAGTTTCCCATTCAAATGCATGTAACAGTGAGAAACGCATTGTCTTGGCGAAATAAAGCGCTTTTGAACAACTTCATATAAATCGCTGTAACTTTTGATAGAAGACTCAGAAACACATGTTTATGGCTTTATCTTATAGAACTCAATATCCCGTGCTGGGCAAACAGGTTTTGCAGCCGTTTGAGCTAAGATTTTAAAATTATTCACATAATGAAAACCTATACTTTGTTTCAGGCGAGTTTCCCATTCAAATGCATGTAACAGTGAGAAACGCATTGTCTTGGCGAAATAAAGCGCTTTTGAACAACTTCATATAAATCGCTGTAACTTTTGATAGAAGACTCAGAAACACATGTTTATGGCTTTATCTTATAGAACTCAATATCCCGTGCTGGGCAAACAGGTTTTGCAGCCGTTTGAGCTAAGATTTTAAAATTATTCACATAATGAAAACCTATACTTTGTTTCAGGCGAGTTTCCCATTCAAATGCATGTAACAGTGAGAAACGCATTGTCTTGGCGAAATAAAGCGCTTTTGAACAACTTCATATAAATCGCTGTAACTTTTGATAGAAGACTCAGAAACACGTGTTTATGGCTTTATCTTATAGAACTCAATATCCCCGTGCTGGGCAAACAGGTTTTGCAGCCGTTTGAGCTAAGATTTTAAAATTATTCACATAATGAAAACCTATACTTTGTTTCAGGCGAGTTTCCCATTCAAATGCATGTAACAGTGAGAAACGCATTGTCTTGGCGAAATAAAGCGTTTTCGTACAACTTCATATAAATCGCTGTAACTTTTGATAGAAGACTCAGACAAACATGTTTATGGCTTTATCTTATATAACTCAATATCCCCGTGCTGGGCAAACAGGTTTTGCAGCCGTTTGAGCTAAGATTTTAAAATTATTCACATAATGAAAACCTATACTTTGTTTCAGGCGAGTTTCCCATTCAAATGCATGTAACAGTGAGAAACGCATTGTCTTGGCGAAATAAAGCGCTTTTGAACAACTTCATATAAATCGCTGTAACTTTTGATAGAAGACTCAGAAACACGTGTTTATGGCTTTATCTTATAGAACTCAATATCCCCGTGCTGGGCAAACAGGTTTTGCAGCCGTTTGAGCTAAGATTTTAAAATTATTCACATAATGAAAACCTATACTTTGTTTCAGGCGAGTTTCCCATTCAAATGCATGTAACAGTGAGAAACGCATTGTCTTGGCGAAATAAAGCGCTTTTGAACAACTTCATATAAATCGCTGTAACTTTTGATAGAAGACTCAGAAACACATGTTTATGGCTTTATCTTATAGAACTCAATATCCCCGTGCTGGGCAAACAGGTTTTGCAGCCGTTTGAGCTAAGATTTTAAAATTATTCACATAATGAAAACCTATACTTTGTTTCAGGCGAGTTTCCCATTCAAATGCATGTAACAGTGAGAAACACACTGTCTTGGCGAAAGAAAGCATTTTTGTACAACTTCATATAAATCGCTGTAACTTTTGATAGAAGACTCAGACAAACATGTTTATGGCTTTATCTTATAGAACTCAATATCCCCGTGTGGGCAAACAGGTTTTGCAGCCGTTTGAGCTAAGATTTTAAAATTATTCACATAATGAAAACCTATACTTTGTTTCAGGCGAGTTTCCCATTCAAATGCATGTAACAGTGAGAAACGCATTGTCTTGGCGAAATAAAGCGTTTTCGTACAACTTCATATAAATCACTGTAACTTTTGATAGAAGACTCAGAAACACATGTTTATGGCTTTATCTTATATAACTCAATATCCCCGTGCTGGGCAAACAGGTTTTGCAGCCGTTTGAGCTAAGATTTTAAAATTATTCACATAATGAAAACCTATACTTTGTTTCAGGCGAGTTTCCCATTCAAATGCATGTAACAGTGAGAAACGCATTGTCTTGGCGAAATAAAGCGTTTTCGTACAACTTCATATAAATCACTGTAACTTTTGATAGAAGACTCAGAAACACATGTTTATGGCTTTATCTTATAGAACTCAATATCCCCGTGCTGGGCAAACAGGTTTTGCAGCCGTTTGAGCTAAGATTTTAAAATTATTCACATAATGAAAACCTATACTTTGTTTCAGGCGAGTTTCCCATTCAAATGCATGTAACAGTGAGAAACACACTGTCTTGGCGAAAGAAAGCATTTTTGTACAACTTCATATAAATCGCTGTAACTTTTGATAGAAGACTCAGACAAACATGTTTATGGCTTTATCTTATAGAACTCAATATCCCCGTGCTGGGCAAACAGGTTTTGCAGCCGTTTGAGCTAAGATTTTAAAATTATTCACATAATGAAAACCTATACTTTGTTTCAGGCGAGTTTCCCATTCAAATGCATGTAACAGTGAGAAACGCATTGTCTTGGCGAAATAAAGCGCTTTTGAACAACTTCATATAAATCGCTGTAACTTTTGATAGAAGACTCAGAAACACATGTTTATGGCTTTATCTTATAGAACTCAATATCCCCGTGCTGGGCAAACAGGTTTTGCAGCCGTTTGAGCTAAGATTTTAAAATTATTCACATAATGAAAACCTATACTTTGTTTCAGGCGAGTTTCCCATTCAAATGCATGTAACAGTGAGAAACGCATTGTCTTGGCGAAATAAAGCGTTTTTGTACAACTTCATATAAATCACTGTAACTTTTGATAGAAGACTCAGAAACACATGTTTATGGCTTTATCTTATAGAACTCAATATCCCCGTGCTGGGCAAACAGGTTTTGCAGCCGTTTGAGCTAAGATTTTAAAATTATTCACATAATGAAAACCTATACTTTGTTTCAGGCGAGTTTCCCATTCAAATGCATGTAACAGTGAGAAACACATTGTCTTGGCGAAAGAAAGCATTTTTGTACAACTTCATATAAATCGCTGTAACTTTTGATAGAAGACTCAGACAAACATGTTTATGGCTTTATCTTATAGAACTCAATATCCCCGTGCTGGGCAAACAGGTTTTGCAGCCGTTTGAGCTAAGATTTTAAAATTATTCACATAATGAAAACCTATACTTTGTTTCAGGCGAGTTTCCCATTCAAATGCATGTAACAGTGAGAAACGCATTGTCTTGGCGAAATAAAGCGCTTTTGAACAACTTCATATAAATCGCTGTAACTTTTGATAGAAGACTCAGAAACACATGTTTATGGCTTTATCTTATAGAACTCAATATCCCCGTGCTGGGCAAACAGGTTTTGCAGCCGTTTGAGCTAAGATTTTAAAATTATTCACATAATGAAAACCTATACTTTGTTTCAGGCGAGTTTCCCATTCAAATGCATGTAACAGTGAGAAACGCATTGTCTTGGCGAAATAAAGCGCTTTTGAACAACTTCATATAAATCGCTGTAACTTTTGATAGAAGACTCAGACAAACATGTTTATGGCTTTATCTTATAGAACTCAATATCCCCGTGCTGGGCAAACAGGTTTTGCAGCCGTTTGAGCTAAGATTTTAAAATTATTCACATAATGAAAACCTATACTTTGTTTCAGGCGAGTTTCCCATTCAAATGCATGTAACAGTGAGGAACGCATTGTCTTGGCGAAATAAAGCGCTTTTGAACAACTTCATATAAATCGCTGTAACTTTTGATAGAAGACTCAGAAACACATGTTTATGGCTTTATCTTATAGAACTCAATATCCCCGTGCTGGGCAAACAGGTTTTGCAGCCGTTTGAGCTAAGATTTTAAAATTATTCACATAATGAAAACCTATACTTTGTTTCAGGCGAGTTTCCCATTCAAATGCATGTAACAGTGAGAAACGCATTGTCTTGGCGAAATAAAGCGTTTTTGTACAACTTCATATAAATCACTGTAACTTTTGATAGAAGACTCAGAAACACATGTTTATGGCTTTATCTTATAGAACTCAATATCCCCGTGCTGGGCAAACAGGTTTTGCAGCCGTTTGAGCTAAGATTTTAAAATTATTCACATAATGAAAACCTATACTTTGTTTCAGGCGAGTTTCCCATTCAAATGCATGTAACAGTGAGAAACACATTGTCTTGGCGAAAGAAAGCATTTTTGTACAACTTCATATAAATCGCTGTAACTTTTGATAGAAGACTCAGACAAACATGTTTATGGCTTTATCTTATAGAACTCAATATCCCCGTGCTGGGCAAACAGGTTTTGCAGCCGTTTGAGCTAAGATTTTAAAATTATTCACATAATGAAAACCTATACTTTGTTTCAGGCGAGTTTCCCATTCAAATGCATGTAACAGTGAGAAACGCATTGTCTTGGCGAAATAAAGCACTTTTGAACAACTTCATATAAATCGCTGTAACTTTTGATAGAAGACTCAGAAACACATGTTTATGGCTTTATCTTATAGAACTCAATATCCCCGTGCTGGGCAAACAGGTTTTGCAGCCGTTTGAGCTAAGATTTTAAAATTATTCACATAATGAAAACCTATACTTTGTTTCAGGCGAGTTTCCCATTCAAATGCATGTAACAGTGAGAAACACACTGTCTTGGCGAAAGAAAGCATTTTTGTACAACTTCATATAAATCGCTGTAACTTTTGATAGAAGACTCAGACAAACATGTTTATGGCTTTATCTTATAGAACTCAATATCCCCGTGCTGGGCAAACAGGTTTTGCAGCCGTTTGAGCTAAGATTTTAAAATTATTCACATAATGAAAACCTATACTTTGTTTCAGGCGAGTTTCCCATTCAAATGCATGTAACAGTGAGGAACGCATTGTCTTGGCGAAATAAAGCGCTTTTGAACAACTTCATATAAATCGCTGTAACTTTTGATAGAAGACTCAGAAACACATGTTTATGGCTTTATCTTATAGAACTCAATATCCCCGTGCTGGGCAAACAGGTTTTGCAGCCGTTTGAGCTAAGATTTTAAAATTATTCACATAATGAAAACCTATACTTTGTTTCAGGCGAGTTTCCCATTCAAATGCATGTAACAGTGAGAAACGCATTGTCTTGGCGAAATAAAGCGTTTTTGTACAACTTCATATAAATCACTGTAACTTTTGATAGAAGACTCAGAAACACATGTTTATGGCTTTATCTTATAGAACTCAATATCCCCGTGCTGGGCAAACAGGTTTTGCAGCCGTTTGAGCTAAGATTTTAAAATTATTCACATAATGAAAACCTATACTTTGTTTCAGGCGAGTTTCCCATTCAAATGCATGTAACAGTGAGAAACACATTGTCTTGGCGAAAGAAAGCATTTTTGTACAACTTCATATAAATCGCTGTAACTTTTGATAGAAGACTCAGAAACACATGTTTATGGCTTTATCTTATAGAACTCAATATCCCCGTGCTGGGCAAACAGGTTTTGCAGCCGTTTGAGCTAAGATTTTAAAATTATTCACATAATGAAAACCTATACTTTGTTTCAGGCGAGTTTCCCATTCAAATGCATGTAACAGTGAGAAACGCATTGTCTTGGCGAAATAAAGCGCTTTTGAACAACTTCATATAAATCGCTGTAACTTTTGATAGAAGACTCAGAAACACATGTTTATGGCTTTATCTTATAGAACTCAATATCCCCGTGCTGGGCAAACAGGTTTTGCAGCCGTTTGAGCTAAGATTTTAAAATTATTCACATAATGAAAACCTATACTTTGTTTCAGGCGAGTTTCCCATTCAAATGCATGTAACAGTGAGAAACACATTGTCTTGGCGAAAGAAAGCATTTTTGTACAACTTCATATAAATCGCTGTAACTTTTGATAGAAGACTCAGACAAACATGTTTATGGCTTTATCTTATAGAACTCAATATCCCCGTGCTGGGCAAACAGGTTTTGCAGCCGTTTGAGCTAAGATTTTAAAATTATTCACATAATGAAAACCTATACTTTGTTTCAGGCGAGTTTCCCATTCAAATGCATGTAACAGTGAGAAACGCATTGTCTTGGCGAAATAAAGCACTTTTGAACAACTTCATATAAATCGCTGTAACTTTTGATAGAAGACTCAGAAACACATGTTTATGGCTTTATCTTATAGAACTCAATATCCCCGTGCTGGGCAAACAGGTTTTGCAGCCGTTTGAGCTAAGATTTTAAAATTATTCACATAATGAAAACCTATACTTTGTTTCAGGCGAGTTTCCCATTCAAATGCATGTAACAGTGAGAAACACACTGTCTTGGCGAAAGAAAGCATTTTTGTACAACTTCATATAAATCGCTGTAACTTTTGATAGAAGACTCAGACAAACATGTTTATGGCTTTATCTTATAGAACTCAATATCCCCGTGCTGGGCAAACAGGTTTTGCAGCCGTTTGAGCTAAGATTTTAAAATTATTCACATAATGAAAACCTATACTTTGTTTCAGGCGAGTTTCCCATTCAAATGCATGTAACAGTGAGGAACGCATTGTCTTGGCGAAATAAAGCGCTTTTGAACAACTTCATATAAATCGCTGTAACTTTTGATAGAAGACTCAGAAACACATGTTTATGGCTTTATCTTATAGAACTCAATATCCCCGTGCTGGGCAAACAGGTTTTGCAGCCGTTTGAGCTAAGATTTTAAAATTATTCACATAATGAAAACCTATACTTTGTTTCAGGCGAGTTTCCCATTCAAATGCATGTAACAGTGAGAAACGCATTGTCTTGGCGAAATAAAGCGTTTTTGTACAACTTCATATAAATCACTGTAACTTTTGATAGAAGACTCAGAAACACATGTTTATGGCTTTATCTTATAGAACTCAATATCCCCGTGCTGGGCAAACAGGTTTTGCAGCCGTTTGAGCTAAGATTTTAAAATTATTCACATAATGAAAACCTATACTTTGTTTCAGGCGAGTTTCCCATTCAAATGCATGTAACAGTGAGAAACGCATTGTCTTGGCGAAATAAAGCACTTTTGAACAACTTCATATAAATCGCTGTAACTTTTGATAGAAGACTCAGAAACACATGTTTATGGCTTTATCTTATAGAACTCAATATCCCCGTGCTGGGCAAACAGGTTTTGCAGCCGTTTGAGCTAAGATTTTAAAATTATTCACATAATGAAAACCTATACTTTGTTTCAGGCGAGTTTCCCATTCAAATGCATGTAACAGTGAGAAACACACTGTCTTGGCGAAAGAAAGCATTTTTGTACAACTTCATATAAATCGCTGTAACTTTTGATAGAAGACTCAGACAAACATGTTTATGGCTTTATCTTATAGAACTCAATATCCCCGTGCTGGGCAAACAGGTTTTGCAGCCGTTTGAGCTAAGATTTTAAAATTATTCACATAATGAAAACCTATACTTTGTTTCAGGCGAGTTTCCCATTCAAATGCATGTAACAGTGAGGAACGCATTGTCTTGGCGAAATAAAGCGCTTTTGAACAACTTCATATAAATCGCTGTAACTTTTGATAGAAGACTCAGAAACACATGTTTATGGCTTTATCTTATAGAACTCAATATCCCCGTGCTGGGCAAACAGGTTTTGCAGCCGTTTGAGCTAAGATTTTAAAATTATTCACATAATGAAAACCTATACTTTGTTTCAGGCGAGTTTCCCATTCAAATGCATGTAACAGTGAGAAACGCATTGTCTTGGCGAAATAAAGCGTTTTTGTACAACTTCATATAAATCACTGTAACTTTTGATAGAAGACTCAGAAACACATGTTTATGGCTTTATCTTATAGAACTCAATATCCCCGTGCTGGGCAAACAGGTTTTGCAGCCGTTTGAGCTAAGATTTTAAAATTATTCACATAATGAAAACCTATACTTTGTTTCAGGCGAGTTTCCCATTCAAATGCATGTAACAGTGAGAAACACATTGTCTTGGCGAAAGAAAGCATTTTTGTACAACTTCATATAAATCGCTGTAACTTTTGATAGAAGACTCAGAAACACATGTTTATGGCTTTATCTTATAGAACTCAATATCCCCGTGCTGGGCAAACAGGTTTTGCAGCCGTTTGAGCTAAGATTTTAAAATTATTCACATAATGAAAACCTATACTTTGTTTCAGGCGAGTTTCCCATTCAAATGCATGTAACAGTGAGAAACGCATTGTCTTGGCGAAATAAAGCGCTTTTGAACAACTTCATATAAATCGCTGTAACTTTTGATAGAAGACTCAGAAACACATGTTTATGGCTTTATCTTATAGAACTCAATATCCCCGTGCTGGGCAAACAGGTTTTGCAGCCGTTTGAGCTAAGATTTTAAAATTATTCACATAATGAAAACCTATACTTTGTTTCAGGCGAGTTTCCCATTCAAATGCATGTAACAGTGAGAAACGCATTGTCTTGGCGAAATAAAGCGTTTTCGTACAACTTCATATAAATCACTGTAACTTTTGATAGAAGACTCAGAAACACATGTTTATGGCTTTATCTTATATAACTCAATATCCCCGTGCTGGGCAAACAGGTTTTGCAGCCGTTTGAGCTAAGATTTTAAAATTATTCACATAATGAAAACCTATACTTTGTTTCAGGCGAGTTTCCCATTCAAATGCATGTAACAGTGAGAAACGCATTGTCTTGGCGAAATAAAGCGCTTTTGAACAACTTCATATAAATCGCTGTAACTTTTGATAGAAGACTCAGAAACACATGTTTATGGCTTTATCTTATAGAACTCAATATCCCCGTGCTGGGCAAACAGGTTTTGCAGCCGTTTGAGCTAAGATTTTAAAATTATTCACATAATGAAAACCTATACTTTGTTTCAGGCGAGTTTCCCATTCAAATGCATGTAACAGTGAGAAACGCATTGTCTTGGCGAAATAAAGCGCTTTTGAACAACTTCATATAAATCGCTGTAACTTTTGATAGAAGACTCAGAAACACATGTTTATGGCTTTATCTTATAGAACTCAATATCCCGTGCTGGGCAAACAGGTTTTGCAGCCGTTTGAGCTAAGATTTTAAAATTATTCACATAATGAAAACCTATACTTTGTTTCAGGCGAGTTTCCCATTCAAATGCATGTAACAGTGAGAAACGCATTGTCTTGGCGAAATAAAGCGCTTTTGAACAACTTCATATAAATCGCTGTAACTTTTGATAGAAGACTCAGAAACACATGTTTATGGCTTTATCTTATAGAACTCAATATCCCGTGCTGGGCAAACAGGTTTTGCAGCCGTTTGAGCTAAGATTTTAAAATTATTCACATAATGAAAACCTATACTTTGTTTCAGGCGAGTTTCCCATTCAAATGCATGTAACAGTGAGAAACGCATTGTCTTGGCGAAATAAAGCGCTTTTGAACAACTTCATATAAATCGCTGTAACTTTTGATAGAAGACTCAGAAACACGTGTTTATGGCTTTATCTTATAGAACTCAATATCCCCGTGCTGGGCAAACAGGTTTTGCAGCCGTTTGAGCTAAGATTTTAAAATTATTCACATAATGAAAACCTATACTTTGTTTCAGGCGAGTTTCCCATTCAAATGCATGTAACAGTGAGAAACGCATTGTCTTGGCGAAATAAAGCGTTTTCGTACAACTTCATATAAATCGCTGTAACTTTTGATAGAAGACTCAGACAAACATGTTTATGGCTTTATCTTATATAACTCAATATCCCCGTGCTGGGCAAACAGGTTTTGCAGCCGTTTGAGCTAAGATTTTAAAATTATTCACATAATGAAAACCTATACTTTGTTTCAGTCGAGTTTCCCATTCAAATGCATGTAACAGTGAGAAACGCATTGTCTTGGCGAAATAAAGCGTTTTCGTACAACTTCATATAAATCACTGTAACTTTTGATAGAAGACTCAGAAACACATGTTTATGGCTTTATCTTATATAACTCAATATCCCCGTGCTGGGCAAACAGGTTTTGCAGCCGTTTGAGCTAAGATTTTAAAATTATTCACATAATGAAAACCTATACTTTGTTTCAGGCGAGTTTCCCATTCAAATGCATGTAACAGTGAGAAACACACTGTCTTGGCGAAAGAAAGCATTTTTGTACAACTTCATATAAATCGCTGTAACTTTTGATAGAAGACTCAGACAAACATGTTTATGGCTTTATCTTATAGAACTCAATATCCCCGTGCTGGGCAAACAGGTTTTGCAGCCGTTTGAGCTAAGATTTTAAAATTATTCACATAATGAAAACCTATACTTTGTTTCAGGCGAGTTTCCCATTCAAATGCATGTAACAGTGAGAAACGCATTGTCTTGGCGAAATAAAGCGCTTTTGAACAACTTCATATAAATCGCTGTAACTTTTGATAGAAGACTCAGAAACACATGTTTATGGCTTTATCTTATAGAACTCAATATCCCCGTGCTGGGCAAACAGGTTTTGCAGCCGTTTGAGCTAAGATTTTAAAATTATTCACATAATGAAAACCTATACTTTGTTTCAGGCGAGTTTCCCATTCAAATGCATGTAACAGTGAGAAACGCATTGTCTTGGCGAAATAAAGCGTTTTCGTACAACTTCATATAAATCACTGTAACTTTTGATAGAAGACTCAGAAACACATGTTTATGGCTTTATCTTATAGAACTCAATATCCCCGTGCTGGGCAAACAGGTTTTGCAGCCGTTTGAGCTAAGATTTTAAAATTATTCACATAATGAAAACCTATACTTTGTTTCAGGCGAGTTTCCCATTCAAATGCATGTAACAGTGAGAAACGCATTGTCTTGGCGAAATAAAGCGTTTTCGTACAACTTCATATAAATCACTGTAACTTTTGATAGAAGACTCAGAAACACATGTTTATGGCTTTATCTTATAGAACTCAATATCCCCGTGCTGGGCAAACAGGTTTTGCAGCCGTTTGAGCTAAGATTTTAAAATTATTCACATAATGAAAACCTATACTTTGTTTCAGGCGAGTTTCCCATTCAAATGCATGTAACAGTGAGAAACGCATTGTCTTGGCAAAATAAAGCGCTTTTGAACAACTTCATATAAATCGCTGTAACTTTTGATAGAAGACTTAGAAACACATGTTTATGGCTTTATCTTATAGAACTCAATATCCCCGTGCTGGGCAAACAGGTTTTGCAGCCGTTTGAGCTAAGATTTTAAAATTATTCACATAATGAAAACCTATACTTTGTTTCAGGCGAGTTTCCCATTCAAATGCATGTAACAGTGAGAAACACACTGTCTTGGCGAAAGAAAGCATTTTTGTACAACTTCATATAAATCGCTGTAACTTTTGATAGAAGACTCAGACAAACATGTTTATGGCTTTATCTTATAGAACTCAATATCCCCGTGCTGGGCAAACAGGTTTTGCAGCCGTTTGAGCTAAGATTTTAAAATTATTCACATAATGAAAACCTATACTTTGTTTCAGGCGAGTTTCCCATTCAAATGCATGTAACAGTGAGAAACGCATTGTCTTGGCGAAATAAAGCGCTTTTGAACAACTTCATATAAATCGCTGTAACTTTTGATAGAAGACTCAGAAACACATGTTTATGGCTTTATCTTATAGAACTCAATATCCCCGTGCTGGGCAAACAGGTTTTGCAGCCGTTTGAGCTAAGATTTTAAAATTATTCACATAATGAAAACCTATACTTTGTTTCAGGCGAGTTTCCCATTCAAATGCATGTAACAGTGAGAAACGCATTGTCTTGGCGAAATAAAGCGTTTTTGTACAACTTCATATAAATCACTGTAACTTTTGATAGAAGACTCAGAAACACATGTTTATGGCTTTATCTTATAGAACTCAATATCCCCGTGCTGGGCAAACAGGTTTTGCAGCCGTTTGAGCTAAGATTTTAAAATTATTCACATAATGAAAACCTATACTTTGTTTCAGGCGAGTTTCCCATTCAAATGCATGTAACAGTGAGAAACACATTGTCTTGGCGAAAGAAAGCATTTTTGTACAACTTCATATAAATCGCTGTAACTTTTGATAGAAGACTCAGACAAACATGTTTATGGCTTTATCTTATAGAACTCAATATCCCCGTGCTGGGCAAACAGGTTTTGCAGCCGTTTGAGCTAAGATTTTAAAATTATTCACATAATGAAAACCTATACTTTGTTTCAGGCGAGTTTCCCATTCAAATGCATGTAACAGTGAGAAACGCATTGTCTTGGCGAAATAAAGCACTTTTGAACAACTTCATATAAATCGCTGTAACTTTTGATAGAAGACTCAGAAACACATGTTTATGGCTTTATCTTATAGAACTCAATATCCCCGTGCTGGGCAAACAGGTTTTGCAGCCGTTTGAGCTAAGATTTTAAAATTATTCACATAATGAAAACCTATACTTTGTTTCAGGCGAGTTTCCCATTCAAATGCATGTAACAGTGAGAAACACACTGTCTTGGCGAAAGAAAGCATTTTTGTACAACTTCATATAAATCGCTGTAACTTTTGATAGAAGACTCAGACAAACATGTTTATGGCTTTATCTTATAGAACTCAATATCCCCGTGCTGGGCAAACAGGTTTTGCAGCCGTTTGAGCTAAGATTTTAAAATTATTCACATAATGAAAACCTATACTTTGTTTCAGGCGAGTTTCCCATTCAAATGCATGTAACAGTGAGAAACGCATTGTCTTGGCGAAATAAAGCGCTTTTGAACAACTTCATATAAATCGCTGTAACTTTTGATAGAAGACTCAGAAACACATGTTTATGGCTTTATCTTATAGAACTCAATATCCCCGTGCTGGGCAAACAGGTTTTGCAGCCGTTTGAGCTAAGATTTTAAAATTATTCACATAATGAAAACCTATACTTTGTTTCAGGCGAGTTTCCCATTCAAATGCATGTAACAGTGAGAAACGCATTGTCTTGGCGAAATAAAGCGTTTTCGTACAACTTCATATAAATCACTGTAACTTTTGATAGAAGACTCAGAAACACATGTTTATGGCTTTATCTTATATAACTCAATATCCCCGTGCTGGGCAAACAGGTTTTGCAGCCGTTTGAGCTAAGATTTTAAAATTATTCACATAATGAAAACCTATACTTTGTTTCAGGCGAGTTTCCCATTCAAATGCATGTAACAGTGAGAAACGCATTGTCTTGGCGAAATAAAGCGCTTTTGAACAACTTCATATAAATCGCTGTAACTTTTGATAGAAGACTCAGAAACACATGTTTATGGCTTTATCTTATAGAACTCAATATCCCCGTGCTGGGCAAACAGGTTTTGCAGCCGTTTGAGCTAAGATTTTAAAATTATTCACATAATGAAAACCTATACTTTGTTTCAGGCGAGTTTCCCATTCAAATGCATGTAACAGTGAGAAACGCATTGTCTTGGCGAAATAAAGCGCTTTTGAACAACTTCATATAAATCGCTGTAACTTTTGATAGAAGACTCAGAAACACATGTTTATGGCTTTATCTTATAGAACTCAATATCCCGTGCTGGGCAAACAGGTTTTGCAGCCGTTTGAGCTAAGATTTTAAAATTATTCACATAATGAAAACCTATACTTTGTTTCAGGCGAGTTTCCCATTCAAATGCATGTAACAGTGAGAAACGCATTGTCTTGGCGAAATAAAGCGTTTTGTACAACTTCATATAAATCGCTGTAACTTTTGATAGAAGACTCAGAAACACATGTTTATGGCTTTATCTTATAGAACTCAATATCCCCGTGCTGGGCAAACAGGTTTTGCAGCCGTTTGAGCTAAGATTTTAAAATTATTCACATAATGAAAACCTATACTTTGTTTCAGGCGAGTTTCCCATTCAAATGCATGTAACAGTGAGAAACGCATTGTCTTGGCGAAATAAAGCGTTTTCGTACAACTTCATATAAATCACTGTAACTTTTGATAGAAGACTCAGAAACACATGTTTATGGCTTTATCTTATAGAACTCAATATCCCCGTGCTGGGCAAACAGGTTTTGCAGCCGTTTGAGCTAAGATTTTAAAATTATTCACATAATGAAAACCTATACTTTGTTTCAGGCGAGTTTCCCATTCAAATGCATGTAACAGTGAGAAACGCATTGTCTTGGCGAAATAAAGCGTTTTCGTACAACTTCATATAAATCACTGTAACTTTTGATAGAAGACTCAGAAACACATGTTTATGGCTTTATCTTATAGAACTCAATATCCCCGTGCTGGGCAAACAGGTTTTGCAGCCGTTTGAGCTAAGATTTTAAAATTATTCACATAATGAAAACCTATACTTTGTTTCAGGCGAGTTTCCCATTCAAATGCATGTAACAGTGAGAAACGCATTGTCTTGGCAAAATAAAGCGCTTTTGAACAACTTCATATAAATCGCTGTAACTTTTGATAGAAGACTTAGAAACACATGTTTATGGCTTTATCTTATAGAACTCAATATCCCCGTGCTGGGCAAACAGGTTTTGCAGCCGTTTGAGCTAAGATTTTAAAATTATTCACATAATGAAAACCTATACTTTGTTTCAGGCGAGTTTCCCATTCAAATGCATGTAACAGTGAGAAACGCATTGTCTTGGCGAAATAAAGCGCTTTTGAACAACTTCATATAAATCGCTGTAACTTTTGATAGAAGACTCAGAAACACGTGTTTATGGCTTTATCTTATAGAACTCAATATCCCCGTGCTGGGCAAACAGGTTTTGCAGCCGTTTGAGCTAAGATTTTAAAATTATTCACATAATGAAAACCTATACTTTGTTTCAGGCGAGTTTCCCATTCAAATGCATGTAACAGTGAGAAACGCATTGTCTTGGCGAAATAAAGCGTTTTCGTACAACTTCATATAAATCGCTGTAACTTTTGATAGAAGACTCAGACAAACATGTTTATGGCTTTATCTTATAGAACTCAATATCCCCGTGCTGGGCAAACAGGTTTTGCAGCCGTTTGAGCTAAGATTTTAAAATTATTCACATAATGAAAACCTATACTTTGTTTCAGGCGAGTTTCCCATTCAAATGCATGTAACAGTGAGAAACGCATTGTCTTGGCGAAATAAAGCGCTTTTGAACAACTTCATATAAATCGCTGTAACTTTTGATAGAAGACTCAGAAACACATGTTTATGGCTTTATCTTATAGAACTCAATATCCCCGTGCTGGGCAAACAGGTTTTGCAGCCGTTTGAGCTAAGATTTTAAAATTATTCACATAATGAAAACCTATACTTTGTTTCAGGCGAGTTTCCCATTCAAATGCATGTAACAGTGAGAAACGCATTGTCTTGGCGAAATAAAGCGCTTTTGAACAACTTCATATAAATCGCTGTAACTTTTGATAGAAGACTCAGAAACACATGTTTATGGCTTTATCTTATAGAACTCAATATCCCGTGCTGGGCAAACAGGTTTTGCAGCCGTTTGAGCTAAGATTTTAAAATTATTCACATAATGAAAACCTATACTTTGTTTCAGGCGAGTTTCCCATTCAAATGCATGTAACAGTGAGAAACGCATTGTCTTGGCGAAATAAAGCGCTTTTGAACAACTTCATATAAATCGCTGTAACTTTTGATAGAAGACTCAGAAACACATGTTTATGGCTTTATCTTATAGAACTCAATATCCCGTGCTGGGCAAACAGGTTTTGCAGCCGTTTGAGCTAAGATTTTAAAATTATTCACATAATGAAAACCTATACTTTGTTTCAGGCGAGTTTCCCATTCAAATGCATGTAACAGTGAGAAACGCATTGTCTTGGCGAAATAAAGCGCTTTTGAACAACTTCATATAAATCGCTGTAACTTTTGATAGAAGACTCAGAAACACATGTTTATGGCTTTATCTTATAGAACTCAATATCCCCGTGCTGGGCAAACAGGTTTTGCAGCCGTTTGAGCTAAGATTTTAAAATTATTCACATAATGAAAACCTATACTTTGTTTCAGGCGAGTTTCCCATTCAAATGCATGTAACAGTGAGAAACGCATTGTCTTGGCGAAATAAAGCGCTTTTGAACAACTTCATATAAATCGCTGTAACTTTTGATAGAAGACTCAGAAACACATGTTTATGGCTTTATCTTATAGAACTCAATATCCCCGTGCTGGGCAAACAGGTTTTGCAGCCGTTTGAGCTAAGATTTTAAAATTATTCACATAATGAAAACCTATACTTTGTTTCAGGCGAGTTTCCCATTCAAATGCATGTAACAGTGAGAAACGCATTGTCTTGGCGAAATAAAGCGCTTTTGAACAACTTCATATAAATCGCTGTAACTTTTGATAGAAGACTCAGAAACACATGTTTATGGCTTTATCTTATAGAACTCAATATCCCGTGCTGGGCAAACAGGTTTTGCAGCCGTTTGAGCTAAGATTTTAAAATTATTCACATAATGAAAACCTATACTTTGTTTCAGGCGAGTTTCCCATTCAAATGCATGTAACAGTGAGAAACGCATTGTCTTGGCGAAATAAAGCGTTTTCGTACAACTTCATATAAATCACTGTAACTTTTGATAGAAGACTCAGAAACACATGTTTATGGCTTTATCTTATATAACTCAATATCCCCGTGCTGGGCAAACAGGTTTTGCAGCCGTTTGAGCTAAGATTTTAAAATTATTCACATAATGAAAACCTATACTTTGTTTCAGGCGAGTTTCCCATTCAAATGCATGTAACAGTGAGAAACGCATTGTCTTGGCGAAATAAAGCGTTTTCGTACAACTTCATATAAATCACTGTAACTTTTGATAGAAGACTCAGAAACACATGTTTATGGCTTTATCTTATAGAACTCAATATCCCCGTGCTGGGCAAACAGGTTTTGCAGCCGTTTGAGCTAAGATTTTAAAATTATTCACATAATGAAAACCTATACTTTGTTTCAGGCGAGTTTCCCATTCAAATGCATGTAACAGTGAGAAACACACTGTCTTGGCGAAAGAAAGCATTTTTGTACAACTTCATATAAATCGCTGTAACTTTTGATAGAAGACTCAGACAAACATGTTTATGGCTTTATCTTATAGAACTCAATATCCCCGTGCTGGGCAAACAGGTTTTGCAGCCGTTTGAGCTAAGATTTTAAAATTATTCACATAATGAAAACCTATACTTTGTTTCAGGCGAGTTTCCCATTCAAATGCATGTAACAGTGAGAAACGCATTGTCTTGGCGAAATAAAGCGCTTTTGAACAACTTCATATAAATCGCTGTAACTTTTGATAGAAGACTCAGAAACACATGTTTATGGCTTTATCTTATAGAACTCAATATCCCCGTGCTGGGCAAACAGGTTTTGCAGCCGTTTGAGCTAAGATTTTAAAATTATTCACATAATGAAAACCTATACTTTGTTTCAGGCGAGTTTCCCATTCAAATGCATGTAACAGTGAGAAACACACTGTCTTGGCGAAAGAAAGCATTTTTGTACAACTTCATATAAATCGCTGTAACTTTTGATAGAAGACTCAGAAACACATGTTTATGGCTTTATCTTATAGAACTCAATATCCCCGTGCTGGGCAAACAGGTTTTGCAGCCGTTTGAGCTAAGATTTTAAAATTATTCACATAATGAAAACCTATACTTTGTTTCAGGCGAGTTTCCCATTCAAATGCATGTAACAGTGAGAAACGCATTGTCTTGGCGAAATAAAGCGCTTTTGAACAACTTCATATAAATCGCTGTAACTTTTGATAGAAGACTCAGAAACACATGTTTATGGCTTTATCTTATAGAACTCAATATCCCCGTGCTGGGCAAACAGGTTTTGCAGCCGTTTGAGCTAAGATTTTAAAATTATTCACATAATGAAAACCTATACTTTGTTTCAGGCGAGTTTCCCATTCAAATGCATGTAACAGTGAGAAACGCATTGTCTTGGCGAAATAAAGCGCTTTTGAACAACTTCATATAAATCGCTGTAACTTTTGATAGAAGACTCAGAAACACATGTTTATGGCTTTATCTTATAGAACTCAATATCCCGTGCTGGGCAAACAGGTTTTGCAGCCGTTTGAGCTAAGATTTTAAAATTATTCACATAATGAAAACCTATACTTTGTTTCAGGCGAGTTTCCCATTCAAATGCATGTAACAGTGAGAAACGCATTGTCTTGGCGAAATAAAGCGCTTTTGAACAACTTCATATAAATCGCTGTAACTTTTGATAGAAGACTCAGAAACACGTGTTTATGGCTTTATCTTATAGAACTCAATATCCCCGTGCTGGGCAAACAGGTTTTGCAGCCGTTTGAGCTAAGATTTTAAAATTATTCACATAATGAAAACCTATACTTTGTTTCAGGCGAGTTTCCCATTCAAATGCATGTAACAGTGAGAAACACACTGTCTTGGCGAAAGAAAGCATTTTTGTACAACTTCATATAAATCGCTGTAACTTTTGATAGAAGACTCAGACAAACATGTTTATGGCTTTATCTTATAGAACTCAATATCCCCGTGCTGGGCAAACAGGTTTTGCAGCCGTTTGAGCTAAGATTTTAAAATTATTCACATAATGAAAACCTATACTTTGTTTCAGGCGAGTTTCCCATTCAAATGCATGTAACAGTGAGAAACGCATTGTCTTGGCGAAATAAAGCGCTTTTGAACAACTTCATATAAATCGCTGTAACTTTTGATAGAAGACTCAGAAACACATGTTTATGGCTTTATCTTATAGAACTCAATATCCCCGTGCTGGGCAAACAGGTTTTGCAGCCGTTTGAGCTAAGATTTTAAAATTATTCACATAATGAAAACCTATACTTTGTTTCAGGCGAGTTTCCCATTCAAATGCATGTAACAGTGAGAAACGCATTGTCTTGGCGAAATAAAGCGTTTTCGTACAACTTCATATAAATCACTGTAACTTTTGATAGAAGACTCAGAAACACATGTTTATGGCTTTATCTTATATAACTCAATATCCCCGTGCTGGGTAAACAGGTTTTGCAGCCGTTTGAGCTAAGATTTTAAAATTATTCACATAATGAAAACCTATACTTTGTTTCAGGCGAGTTTCCCATTCAAATGCATGTAACAGTGAGAAACACACTGTCTTGGCGAAAGAAAGCATTTTTGTACAACTTCATATAAATCGCTGTAACTTTTGATAGAAGACTCAGACAAACATGTTTATGGCTTTATCTTATAGAACTCAATATCCCCGTGCTGGGCAAACAGGTTTTGCAGCCGTTTGAGCTAAGATTTTAAAATTATTCACATAATGAAAACCTATACTTTGTTTCAGGCGAGTTTCCCATTCAAATGCATGTAACAGTGAGAAACACACTGTCTTGGCGAAAGAAAGCATTTTTGTACAACTTCATATAAATCGCTGTAACTTTTGATAGAAGACTCAGACAAACATGTTTATGGCTTTATCTTATAGAACTCAATATCCCCGTGCTGGGCAAACAGGTTTTGCAGCCGTTTGAGCTAAGATTTTAAAATTATTCACATAATGAAAACCTATACTTTGTTTCAGGCGAGTTTCCCATTCAAATGCATGTAACAGTGAGAAACGCATTGTCTTGGCGAAATAAAGCGCTTTTGAACAACTTCATATAAATCGCTGTAACTTTTGATAGAAGACTCAGAAACACATGTTTATGGCTTTATCTTATATAACTCAATATCCCCGTGCTGGGCAAACAGGTTTTGCAGCCGTTTGAGCTAAGATTTTAAAATTATTCACATAATGAAAACCTATACTTTGTTTCAGGCGAGTTTCCCATTCAAATGCATGTAACAGTGAGAAACGCATTGTCTTGGCGAAATAAAGCGCTTTTGAACAACTTCATATAAATCGCTGTAACTTTTGATAGAAGACTCAGAAACACATGTTTATGGCTTTATCTTATAGAACTCAATATCCCGTGCTGGGCAAACAGGTTTTGCAGCCGTTTGAGCTAAGATTTTAAAATTATTCACATAATGAAAACCTATACTTTGTTTCAGGCGAGTTTCCCATTCAAATGCATGTAACAGTGAGAAACGCATTGTCTTGGCGAAATAAAGCGCTTTTGAACAACTTCATATAAATCGCTGTAACTTTTGATAGAAGACTCAGAAACACATGTTTATGGCTTTATCTTATAGAACTCAATATCCCGTGCTGGGCAAACAGGTTTTGCAGCCGTTTGAGCTAAGATTTTAAAATTATTCACATAATGAAAACCTATACTTTGTTTCAGGCGAGTTTCCCATTCAAATGCATGTAACAGTGAGAAACGCATTGTCTTGGCGAAATAAAGCGCTTTTGAACAACTTCATATAAATCGCTGTAACTTTTGATAGAAGACTCAGAAACACATGTTTATGGCTTTATCTTATAGAACTCAATATCCCCGTGCTGGGCAAACAGGTTTTGCAGCCGTTTGAGCTAAGATTTTAAAATTATTCACATAATGAAAACCTATACTTTGTTTCAGGCGAGTTTCCCATTCAAATGCATGTAACAGTGAGAAACGCATTGTCTTGGCGAAATAAAGCGTTTTCGTACAACTTCATATAAATCACTGTAACTTTTGATAGAAGACTCAGAAACACATGTTTATGGCTTTATCTTATATAACTCAATATCCCCGTGCTGGGTAAACAGGTTTTGCAGCCGTTTGAGCTAAGATTTTAAAATTATTCACATAATGAAAACCTATACTTTGTTTCAGGCGAGTTTCCCATTCAAATGCATGTAACAGTGAGAAACACACTGTCTTGGCGAAAGAAAGCATTTTTGTACAACTTCATATAAATCGCTGTAACTTTTGATAGAAGACTCAGACAAACATGTTTATGGCTTTATCTTATAGAACTCAATATCCCCGTGCTGGGCAAACAGGTTTTGCAGCCGTTTGAGCTAAGATTTTAAAATTATTCACATAATGAAAACCTATACTTTGTTTCAGGCGAGTTTCCCATTCAAATGCATGTAACAGTGAGAAACACACTGTCTTGGCGAAAGAAAGCATTTTTGTACAACTTCATATAAATCGCTGTAACTTTTGATAGAAGACTCAGACAAACATGTTTATGGCTTTATCTTATAGAACTCAATATCCCCGTGCTGGGCAAACAGGTTTTGCAGCCGTTTGAGCTAAGATTTTAAAATTATTCACATAATGAAAACCTATACTTTGTTTCAGGCGAGTTTCCCATTCAAATGCATGTAACAGTGAGAAACGCATTGTCTTGGCGAAATAAAGCGCTTTTGAACAACTTCATATAAATCGCTGTAACTTTTGATAGAAGACTCAGAAACACATGTTTATGGCTTTATCTTATATAACTCAATATCCCCGTGCTGGGCAAACAGGTTTTGCAGCCGTTTGAGCTAAGATTTTAAAATTATTCACATAATGAAAACCTATACTTTGTTTCAGGCGAGTTTCCCATTCAAATGCATGTAACAGTGAGAAACGCATTGTCTTGGCGAAATAAAGCGCTTTTGAACAACTTCATATAAATCGCTGTAACTTTTGATAGAAGACTCAGAAACACATGTTTATGGCTTTATCTTATAGAACTCAATATCCCGTGCTGGGCAAACAGGTTTTGCAGCCGTTTGAGCTAAGATTTTAAAATTATTCACATAATGAAAACCTATACTTTGTTTCAGGCGAGTTTCCCATTCAAATGCATGTAACAGTGAGAAACGCATTGTCTTGGCGAAATAAAGCGCTTTTGAACAACTTCATATAAATCGCTGTAACTTTTGATAGAAGACTCAGAAACACATGTTTATGGCTTTATCTTATAGAACTCAATATCCCGTGCTGGGCAAACAGGTTTTGCAGCCGTTTGAGCTAAGATTTTAAAATTATTCACATAATGAAAACCTATACTTTGTTTCAGGCGAGTTTCCCATTCAAATGCATGTAACAGTGAGAAACGCATTGTCTTGGCGAAATAAAGCGCTTTTGAACAACTTCATATAAATCGCTGTAACTTTTGATAGAAGACTCAGAAACACGTGTTTATGGCTTTATCTTATAGAACTCAATATCCCCGTGCTGGGCAAACAGGTTTTGCAGCCGTTTGAGCTAAGATTTTAAAATTATTCACATAATGAAAACCTATACTTTGTTTCAGGCGAGTTTCCCATTCAAATGCATGTAACAGTGAGAAACGCATTGTCTTGGCGAAATAAAGCGCTTTTGAACAACTTCATATAAATCGCTGTAACTTTTGATAGAAGACTCAGAAACACATGTTTATGGCTTTATCTTATAGAACTCAATATCCCCGTGCTGGGCAAACAGGTTTTGCAGCCGTTTGAGCTAAGATTTTAAAATTATTCACATAATGAAAACCTATACTTTGTTTCAGGCGAGTTTCCCATTCAAATGCATGTAACAGTGAGAAACGCATTGTCTTGGCGAAATAAAGCGTTTTCGTACAACTTCATATAAATCACTGTAACTTTTGATAGAAGACTCAGAAACACATGTTTATGGCTTTATCTTATATAACTCAATATCCCCGTGCTGGGCAAACAGGTTTTGCAGCCGTTTGAGCTAAGATTTTAAAATTATTCACATAATGAAAACCTATACTTTGTTTCAGGCGAGTTTCCCATTCAAATGCATGTAACAGTGAGAAACGCATTGTCTTGGCGAAATAAAGCGTTTTCGTACAACTTCATATAAATCACTGTAACTTTTGATAGAAGACTCAGAAACACATGTTTATGGCTTTATCTTATAGAACTCAATATCCCCGTGCTGGGCAAACAGGTTTTGCAGCCGTTTGAGCTAAGATTTTAAAATTATTCACATAATGAAAACCTATACTTTGTTTCAGGCGAGTTTCCCATTCAAATGCATGTAACAGTGAGAAACACACTGTCTTGGCGAAAGAAAGCATTTTTGTACAACTTCATATAAATCGCTGTAACTTTTGATAGAAGACTCAGACAAACATGTTTATGGCTTTATCTTATAGAACTCAATATCCCCGTGCTGGGCAAACAGGTTTTGCAGCCGTTTGAGCTAAGATTTTAAAATTATTCACATAATGAAAACCTATACTTTGTTTCAGGCGAGTTTCCCATTCAAATGCATGTAACAGTGAGAAACGCATTGTCTTGGCGAAATAAAGCGTTTTCGTACAACTTCATATAAATCACTGTAACTTTTGATAGAAGACTCAGAAACACATGTTTATGGCTTTATCTTATATAACTCAATATCCCCGTGCTGGGCAAACAGGTTTTGCAGCCGTTTGAGCTAAGATTTTAAAATTATTCACATAATGAAAACCTATACTTTGTTTCAGGCGAGTTTCCCATTCAAATGCATGTAACAGTGAGAAACACACTGTCTTGGCGAAAGAAAGCATTTTTGTACAACTTCATATAAATCGCTGTAACTTTTGATAGAAGACTCAGACAAACATGTTTATGGCTTTATCTTATAGAACTCAATATCCCCGTGCTGGGCAAACAGGTTTTGCAGCCGTTTGAGCTAAGATTTTAAAATTATTCACATAATGAAAACCTATACTTTGTTTCAGGCGAGTTTCCCATTCAAATGCATGTAACAGTGAGAAACACACTGTCTTGGCGAAAGAAAGCATTTTTGTACAACTTCATATAAATCGCTGTAACTTTTGATAGAAGACTCAGACAAACATGTTTATGGCTTTATCTTATAGAACTCAATATCCCCGTGCTGGGCAAACAGGTTTTGCAGCCGTTTGAGCTAAGATTTTAAAATTATTCACATAATGAAAACCTATACTTTGTTTCAGGCGAGTTTCCCATTCAAATGCATGTAACAGTGAGAAACGCATTGTCTTGGCGAAATAAAGCGCTTTTGAACAACTTCATATAAATCGCTGTAACTTTTGATAGAAGACTCAGAAACACATGTTTATGGCTTTATCTTATAGAACTCAATATCCCCGTGCTGGGCAAACAGGTTTTGCAGCCGTTTGAGCTAAGATTTTAAAATTATTCACATAATGAAAACCTATACTTTGTTTCAGGCGAGTTTCCCATTCAAATGCATGTAACAGTGAGAAACGCATTGTCTTGGCGAAATAAAGCGTTTTCGTACAACTTCATATAAATCACTGTAACTTTTGATAGAAGACTCAGAAACACATGTTTATGGCTTTATCTTATATAACTCAATATCCCCGTGCTGGGTAAACAGGTTTTGCAGCCGTTTGAGCTAAGATTTTAAAATTATTCACATAATGAAAACCTATACTTTGTTTCAGGCGAGTTTCCCATTCAAATGCATGTAACAGTGAGAAACACACTGTCTTGGCGAAAGAAAGCATTTTTGTACAACTTCATATAAATCGCTGTAACTTTTGATAGAAGACTCAGACAAACATGTTTATGGCTTTATCTTATAGAACTCAATATCCCCGTGCTGGGCAAACAGGTTTTGCAGCCGTTTGAGCTAAGATTTTAAAATTATTCACATAATGAAAACCTATACTTTGTTTCAGGCGAGTTTCCCATTCAAATGCATGTAACAGTGAGAAACACACTGTCTTGGCGAAAGAAAGCATTTTTGTACAACTTCATATAAATCGCTGTAACTTTTGATAGAAGACTCAGACAAACATGTTTATGGCTTTATCTTATAGAACTCAATATCCCCGTGCTGGGCAAACAGGTTTTGCAGCCGTTTGAGCTAAGATTTTAAAATTATTCACATAATGAAAACCTATACTTTGTTTCAGGCGAGTTTCCCATTCAAATGCATGTAACAGTGAGAAACGCATTGTCTTGGCGAAATAAAGCGCTTTTGAACAACTTCATATAAATCGCTGTAACTTTTGATAGAAGACTCAGAAACACATGTTTATGGCTTTATCTTATATAACTCAATATCCCCGTGCTGGGCAAACAGGTTTTGCAGCCGTTTGAGCTAAGATTTTAAAATTATTCACATAATGAAAACCTATACTTTGTTTCAGGCGAGTTTCCCATTCAAATGCATGTAACAGTGAGAAACGCATTGTCTTGGCGAAATAAAGCGCTTTTGAACAACTTCATATAAATCGCTGTAACTTTTGATAGAAGACTCAGAAACACATGTTTATGGCTTTATCTTATAGAACTCAATATCCCGTGCTGGGCAAACAGGTTTTGCAGCCGTTTGAGCTAAGATTTTAAAATTATTCACATAATGAAAACCTATACTTTGTTTCAGGCGAGTTTCCCATTCAAATGCATGTAACAGTGAGAAACGCATTGTCTTGGCGAAATAAAGCGCTTTTGAACAACTTCATATAAATCGCTGTAACTTTTGATAGAAGACTCAGAAACACATGTTTATGGCTTTATCTTATAGAACTCAATATCCCGTGCTGGGCAAACAGGTTTTGCAGCCGTTTGAGCTAAGATTTTAAAATTATTCACATAATGAAAACCTATACTTTGTTTCAGGCGAGTTTCCCATTCAAATGCATGTAACAGTGAGAAACGCATTGTCTTGGCGAAATAAAGCGCTTTTGAACAACTTCATATAAATCGCTGTAACTTTTGATAGAAGACTCAGAAACACATGTTTATGGCTTTATCTTATAGAACTCAATATCCCCGTGCTGGGCAAACAGGTTTTGCAGCCGTTTGAGCTAAGATTTTAAAATTATTCACATAATGAAAACCTATACTTTGTTTCAGGCGAGTTTCCCATTCAAATGCATGTAACAGTGAGAAACGCATTGTCTTGGCGAAATAAAGCGTTTTCGTACAACTTCATATAAATCACTGTAACTTTTGATAGAAGACTCAGAAACACATGTTTATGGCTTTATCTTATATAACTCAATATCCCCGTGCTGGGTAAACAGGTTTTGCAGCCGTTTGAGCTAAGATTTTAAAATTATTCACATAATGAAAACCTATACTTTGTTTCAGGCGAGTTTCCCATTCAAATGCATGTAACAGTGAGAAACACACTGTCTTGGCGAAAGAAAGCATTTTTGTACAACTTCATATAAATCGCTGTAACTTTTGATAGAAGACTCAGACAAACATGTTTATGGCTTTATCTTATAGAACTCAATATCCCCGTGCTGGGCAAACAGGTTTTGCAGCCGTTTGAGCTAAGATTTTAAAATTATTCACATAATGAAAACCTATACTTTGTTTCAGGCGAGTTTCCCATTCAAATGCATGTAACAGTGAGAAACACACTGTCTTGGCGAAAGAAAGCATTTTTGTACAACTTCATATAAATCGCTGTAACTTTTGATAGAAGACTCAGACAAACATGTTTATGGCTTTATCTTATAGAACTCAATATCCCCGTGCTGGGCAAACAGGTTTTGCAGCCGTTTGAGCTAAGATTTTAAAATTATTCACATAATGAAAACCTATACTTTGTTTCAGGCGAGTTTCCCATTCAAATGCATGTAACAGTGAGAAACGCATTGTCTTGGCGAAATAAAGCGCTTTTGAACAACTTCATATAAATCGCTGTAACTTTTGATAGAAGACTCAGAAACACATGTTTATGGCTTTATCTTATATAACTCAATATCCCCGTGCTGGGCAAACAGGTTTTGCAGCCGTTTGAGCTAAGATTTTAAAATTATTCACATAATGAAAACCTATACTTTGTTTCAGGCGAGTTTCCCATTCAAATGCATGTAACAGTGAGAAACGCATTGTCTTGGCGAAATAAAGCGCTTTTGAACAACTTCATATAAATCGCTGTAACTTTTGATAGAAGACTCAGAAACACATGTTTATGGCTTTATCTTATAGAACTCAATATCCCGTGCTGGGCAAACAGGTTTTGCAGCCGTTTGAGCTAAGATTTTAAAATTATTCACATAATGAAAACCTATACTTTGTTTCAGGCGAGTTTCCCATTCAAATGCATGTAACAGTGAGAAACGCATTGTCTTGGCGAAATAAAGCGCTTTTGAACAACTTCATATAAATCGCTGTAACTTTTGATAGAAGACTCAGAAACACATGTTTATGGCTTTATCTTATAGAACTCAATATCCCGTGCTGGGCAAACAGGTTTTGCAGCCGTTTGAGCTAAGATTTTAAAATTATTCACATAATGAAAACCTATACTTTGTTTCAGGCGAGTTTCCCATTCAAATGCATGTAACAGTGAGAAACGCATTGTCTTGGCGAAATAAAGCGCTTTTGAACAACTTCATATAAATCGCTGTAACTTTTGATAGAAGACTCAGAAACACGTGTTTATGGCTTTATCTTATAGAACTCAATATCCCCGTGCTGGGCAAACAGGTTTTGCAGCCGTTTGAGCTAAGATTTTAAAATTATTCACATAATGAAAACCTATACTTTGTTTCAGGCGAGTTTCCCATTCAAATGCATGTAACAGTGAGAAACGCATTGTCTTGGCGAAATAAAGCGCTTTTGAACAACTTCATATAAATCGCTGTAACTTTTGATAGAAGACTCAGAAACACATGTTTATGGCTTTATCTTATAGAACTCAATATCCCCGTGCTGGGCAAACAGGTTTTGCAGCCGTTTGAGCTAAGATTTTAAAATTATTCACATAATGAAAACCTATACTTTGTTTCAGGCGAGTTTCCCATTCAAATGCATGTAACAGTGAGAAACGCATTGTCTTGGCGAAATAAAGCGTTTTCGTACAACTTCATATAAATCACTGTAACTTTTGATAGAAGACTCAGAAACACATGTTTATGGCTTTATCTTATATAACTCAATATCCCCGTGCTGGGCAAACAGGTTTTGCAGCCGTTTGAGCTAAGATTTTAAAATTATTCACATAATGAAAACCTATACTTTGTTTCAGGCGAGTTTCCCATTCAAATGCATGTAACAGTGAGAAACGCATTGTCTTGGCGAAATAAAGCGTTTTCGTACAACTTCATATAAATCACTGTAACTTTTGATAGAAGACTCAGAAACACATGTTTATGGCTTTATCTTATAGAACTCAATATCCCCGTGCTGGGCAAACAGGTTTTGCAGCCGTTTGAGCTAAGATTTTAAAATTATTCACATAATGAAAACCTATACTTTGTTTCAGGCGAGTTTCCCATTCAAATGCATGTAACAGTGAGAAACACACTGTCTTGGCGAAAGAAAGCATTTTTGTACAACTTCATATAAATCGCTGTAACTTTTGATAGAAGACTCAGACAAACATGTTTATGGCTTTATCTTATAGAACTCAATATCCCCGTGCTGGGCAAACAGGTTTTGCAGCCGTTTGAGCTAAGATTTTAAAATTATTCACATAATGAAAACCTATACTTTGTTTCAGGCGAGTTTCCCATTCAAATGCATGTAACAGTGAGAAACGCATTGTCTTGGCGAAATAAAGCGTTTTCGTACAACTTCATATAAATCACTGTAACTTTTGATAGAAGACTCAGAAACACATGTTTATGGCTTTATCTTATATAACTCAATATCCCCGTGCTGGGCAAACAGGTTTTGCAGCCGTTTGAGCTAAGATTTTAAAATTATTCACATAATGAAAACCTATACTTTGTTTCAGGCGAGTTTCCCATTCAAATGCATGTAACAGTGAGAAACACACTGTCTTGGCGAAAGAAAGCATTTTTGTACAACTTCATATAAATCGCTGTAACTTTTGATAGAAGACTCAGACAAACATGTTTATGGCTTTATCTTATAGAACTCAATATCCCCGTGCTGGGCAAACAGGTTTTGCAGCCGTTTGAGCTAAGATTTTAAAATTATTCACATAATGAAAACCTATACTTTGTTTCAGGCGAGTTTCCCATTCAAATGCATGTAACAGTGAGAAACACACTGTCTTGGCGAAAGAAAGCATTTTTGTACAACTTCATATAAATCGCTGTAACTTTTGATAGAAGACTCAGACAAACATGTTTATGGCTTTATCTTATAGAACTCAATATCCCCGTGCTGGGCAAACAGCCGTTTGAGCTAAGATTTTAAAATTATTCACATAATGAAAACCTATACTTTGTTTCAGGCGAGTTTCCCATTCAAATGCATGTAACAGTGAGAAACGCATTGTCTTGGCGAAATAAAGCGTTTTCGTACAACTTCATATAAATCACTGTAACTTTTGATAGAAGACTCAGAAACACATGTTTATGGCTTTATCTTATATAACTCAATATCCCCGTGCTGGGCAAACAGGTTTTGCAGCCGTTTGAGCTAAGATTTTAAAATTATTCACATAATGAAAACCTATACTTTGTTTCAGGCGAGTTTCCCATTCAAATGCATGTAACAGTGAGAAACACACTGTCTTGGCGAAAGAAAGCATTTTTGTACAACTTCATATAAATCGCTGTAACTTTTGATAGAAGACTCAGACAAACATGTTTATGGCTTTATCTTATAGAACTCAATATCCCCGTGCTGGGCAAACAGGTTTTGCAGCCGTTTGAGCTAAGATTTTAAAATTATTCACATAATGAAAACCTATACTTTGTTTCAGGCGAGTTTCCCATTCAAATGCATGTAACAGTGAGAAACGCATTGTCTTGGCGAAATAAAGCGCTTTTGAACAACTTCATATAAATCGCTGTAACTTTTGATAGAAGACTCAGAAACACATGTTTATGGCTTTATCTTATAGAACTCAATATCCCGTGCTGGGCAAACAGGTTTTGCAGCCGTTTGAGCTAAGATTTTAAAATTATTCACATAATGAAAACCTATACTTTGTTTCAGGCGAGTTTCCCATTCAAATGCATGTAACAGTGAGAAACGCATTGTCTTGGAGAAATAAAGCGCTTTTGAACAACTTCATATAAATCGCTGTAACTTTTGATAGAAGACTCAGAAACACATGTTTATGGCTTTATCTTATAGAACTCAATATCCCGTGCTGGGCAAACAGGTTTTGCAGCCGTTTGAGCTAAGATTTTAAAATTATTCACATAATGAAAACCTATACTTTGTTTCAGGCGAGTTTCCCATTCAAATGCATGTAACAGTGAGAAACGCATTGTCTTGGCGAAATAAAGCGCTTTTGAACAACTTCATATAAATCGCTGTAACTTTTGATAGAAGACTCAGAAACACGTGTTTATGGCTTTATCTTATAGAACTCAATATCCCCGTGCTGGGCAAACAGGTTTTGCAGCCGTTTGAGCTAAGATTTTAAAATTATTCACATAATGAAAACCTATACTTTGTTTCAGGCGAGTTTCCCATTCAAATGCATGTAACAGTGAGAAACGCATTGTCTTGGCGAAATAAAGCGTTTTCGTACAACTTCATATAAATCACTGTAACTTTTGATAGAAGACTCAGACAAACATGTTTATGGCTTTATCTTATAGAACTCAATATCCCCGTGCTGGGCAAACAGGTTTTGCAGCCGTTTGAGCTAAGATTTTAAAATTATTCACATAATGAAAACCTATACTTTGTTTCAGGCGAGTTTCCCATTCAAATGCATGTAACAGTGAGAAACGCATTGTCTTGGCGAAATAAAGCGTTTTCGTACAACTTCATATAAATCACTGTAACTTTTGATAGAAGACTCAGAAACACATGTTTATGGCTTTATCTTATATAACTCAATATCCCCGTGCTGGGCAAACAGGTTTTGCAGCCGTTTGAGCTAAGATTTTAAAATTATTCACATAATGAAAACCTATACTTTGTTTCAGGCGAGTTTCCCATTCAAATGCATGTAACAGTGAGAAACGCATTGTCTTGGCGAAATAAAGCGCTTTTGAACAACTTCATATAAATCGCTGTAACTTTTGATAGAAGACTCAGAAACACATGTTTATGGCTTTATCTTATATAACTCAATATCCCCGTGCTGGGCAAACAGGTTTTGCAGCCGTTTGAGCTAAGATTTTAAAATTATTCACATAATGAAAACCTATACTTTGTTTCAGGCGAGTTTCCCATTCAAATGCATGTAACAGTGAGAAACACACTGTCTTGGCGAAAGAAAGCATTTTTGTACAACTTCATATAAATCGCTGTAACTTTTGATAGAAGACTCAGACAAACATGTTTATGGCTTTATCTTATAGAACTCAATATCCCCGTGCTGGGCAAACAGGTTTTGCAGCCGTTTGAGCTAAGATTTTAAAATTATTCACATAATGAAAACCTATACTTTGTTTCAGGCGAGTTTCCCATTCAAATGCATGTAACAGTGAGAAACGCATTGTCTTGGCGAAATAAAGCGCTTTTGAACAACTTCATATAAATCGCTGTAACTTTTGATAGAAGACTCAGAAACACATGTTTATGGCTTTATCTTATAGAACTCAATATCCCGTGCTGGGCAAACAGGTTTTGCAGCCGTTTGAGCTAAGATTTTAAAATTATTCACATAATGAAAACCTATACTTTGTTTCAGGCGAGTTTCCCATTCAAATGCATGTAACAGTGAGAAACGCATTGTCTTGGCGAAATAAAGCGCTTTTGAACAACTTCATATAAATCGCTGTAACTTTTGATAGAAGACTCAGAAACACATGTTTATGGCTTTATCTTATAGAACTCAATATCCCGTGCTGGGCAAACAGGTTTTGCAGCCGTTTGAGCTAAGATTTTAAAATTATTCACATAATGAAAACCTATACTTTGTTTCAGGCGAGTTTCCCATTCAAATGCATGTAACAGTGAGAAACGCATTGTCTTGGCGAAATAAAGCGTTTTCGTACAACTTCATATAAATCACTGTAACTTTTGATAGAAGACTCAGAAACACATGTTTATGGCTTTATCTTATATAACTCAATATCCCCGTGCTGGGCAAACAGGTTTTGCAGCCGTTTGAGCTAAGATTTTAAAATTATTCACATAATGAAAACCTATACTTTGTTTCAGGCGAGTTTCCCATTCAAATGCATGTAACAGTGAGAAACACACTGTCTTGGCGAAAGAAAGCATTTTTGTACAACTTCATATAAATCGCTGTAACTTTTGATAGAAGACTCAGACAAACATGTTTATGGCTTTATCTTATAGAACTCAATATCCCCGTGCTGGGCAAACAGGTTTTGCAGCCGTTTGAGCTAAGATTTTAAAATTATTCACATAATGAAAACCTATACTTTGTTTCAGGCGAGTTTCCCATTCAAATGCATGTAACAGTGAGAAACGCATTGTCTTGGCGAAATAAAGCGCTTTTGAACAACTTCATATAAATCGCTGTAACTTTTGATAGAAGACTCAGAAACACGTGTTTATGGCTTTATCTTATAGAACTCAATATCCCCGTGCTGGGCAAACAGGTTTTGCAGCCGTTTGAGCTAAGATTTTAAAATTATTCACATAATGAAAACCTATACTTTGTTTCAGGCGAGTTTCCCATTCAAATGCATGTAACAGTGAGAAACGCATTGTCTTGGCGAAATAAAGCGTTTTCGTACAACTTCATATAAATCACTGTAACTTTTGATAGAAGACTCAGAAACACATGTTTATGGCTTTATCTTATATAACTCAATATCCCCGTGCTGGGCAAACAGGTTTTGCAGCCGTTTGAGCTAAGATTTTAAAATTATTCACATAATGAAAACCTATACTTTGTTTCAGGCGAGTTTCCCATTCAAATGCATGTAACAGTGAGAAACACACTGTCTTGGCGAAAGAAAGCATTTTTGTACAACTTCATATAAATCGCTGTAACTTTTGATAGAAGACTCAGACAAACATGTTTATGGCTTTATCTTATAGAACTCAATATCCCCGTGCTGGGCAAACAGGTTTTGCAGCCGTTTGAGCTAAGATTTTAAAATTATTCACATAATGAAAACCTATACTTTGTTTCAGGCGAGTTTCCCATTCAAATGCATGTAACAGTGAGAAACGCATTGTCTTGGCGAAATAAAGCGCTTTTGAACAACTTCATATAAATCGCTGTAACTTTTGATAGAAGACTCAGAAACACGTGTTTATGGCTTTATCTTATAGAACTCAATATCCCCGTGCTGGGCAAACAGGTTTTGCAGCCGTTTGAGCTAAGATTTTAAAATTATTCACATAATGAAAACCTATACTTTGTTTCAGGCGAGTTTCCCATTCAAATGCATGTAACAGTGAGAAACGCATTGTCTTGGCGAAATAAAGCGTTTTCGTACAACTTCATATAAATCACTGTAACTTTTGATAGAAGACTCAGAAACACATGTTTATGGCTTTATCTTATATAACTCAATATCCCCGTGCTGGGCAAACAGGTTTTGCAGCCGTTTGAGCTAAGATTTTAAAATTATTCACATAATGAAAACCTATACTTTGTTTCAGGCGAGTTTCCCATTCAAATGCATGTAACAGTGAGAAACGCATTGTCTTGGCGAAATAAAGCGTTTTCGTACAACTTCATATAAATCACTGTAACTTTTGATAGAAGACTCAGAAACACATGTTTATGGCTTTATCTTATAGAACTCAATATCCCCGTGCTGGGCAAACAGGTTTTGCAGCCGTTTGAGCTAAGATTTTAACATTATTCACATAATGAAAACCTATACTTTGTTTCAGGCGAGTTTCCCATTCAAATGCATGTAACAGTGAGAAACACACTGTCTTGGCGAAAGAAAGCATTTTTGTACAACTTCATATAAATCGCTGTAACTTTTGATAGAAGACTCAGACAAACATGTTTATGGCTTTATCTTATAGAACTCAATATCCCCGTGCTGGGCAAACAGGTTTTGCAGCCGTTTGAGCTAAGATTTTAAAATTATTCACATAATGAAAACCTATACTTTGTTTCAGGCGAGTTTCCCATTCAAATGCATGTAACAGTGAGAAACGCATTGTCTTGGCGAAATAAAGCGCTTTTGAACAACTTCATATAAATCGCTGTAACTTTTGATAGAAGACTCAGAAACACATGTTTATGGCTTTATCTTATAGAACTCAATATCCCCGTGCTGGGCAAACAGGTTTTGCAGCCGTTTGAGCTAAGATTTTAAAATTATTCACATAATGAAAACCTATACTTTGTTTCAGGCGAGTTTCCCATTCAAATGCATGTAACAGTGAGAAACGCATTGTCTTGGCGAAATAAAGCGCTTTTGAACAACTTCATATAAATCGCTGTAACTTTTGATAGAAGACTCAGAAACACATGTTTATGGCTTTATCTTATAGAACTCAATATCCCGTGCTGGGCAAACAGGTTTTGCAGCCGTTTGAGCTAAGATTTTAAAATTATTCACATAATGAAAACCTATACTTTGTTTCAGGCGAGTTTCCCATTCAAATGCATGTAACAGTGAGAAACGCATTGTCTTGGCGAAATAAAGCGCTTTTGAACAACTTCATATAAATCGCTGTAACTTTTGATAGAAGACTCAGAAACACATGTTTATGGCTTTATCTTATAGAACTCAATATCCCGTGCTGGGCAAACAGGTTTTGCAGCCGTTTGAGCTAAGATTTTAAAATTATTCACATAATGAAAACCTATACTTTGTTTCAGGCGAGTTTCCCATTCAAATGCATGTAACAGTGAGAAACGCATTGTCTTGGCGAAATAAAGCGCTTTTGAACAACTTCATATAAATCGCTGTAACTTTTGATAGAAGACTCAGAAACACGTGTTTATGGCTTTATCTTATAGAACTCAATATCCCCGTGCTGGGCAAACAGGTTTTGCAGCCGTTTGAGCTAAGATTTTAAAATTATTCACATAATGAAAACCTATACTTTGTTTCAGGCGAGTTTCCCATTCAAATGCATGTAACAGTGAGAAACGCATTGTCTTGGCGAAATAAAGCGTTTTCGTACAACTTCATATAAATCACTGTAACTTTTGATAGAAGACTCAGAAACACATGTTTATGGCTTTATCTTATATAACTCAATATCCCCGTGCTGGGCAAACAGGTTTTGCAGCCGTTTGAGCTAAGATTTTAAAATTATTCACATAATGAAAACCTATACTTTGTTTCAGGCGAGTTTCCCATTCAAATGCATGTAACAGTGAGAAACACACTGTCTTGGCGAAAGAAAGCATTTTTGTACAACTTCATATAAATCGCTGTAACTTTTGATAGAAGACTCAGACAAACATGTTTATGGCTTTATCTTATAGAACTCAATATCCCCGTGCTGGGCAAACAGGTTTTGCAGCCGTTTGAGCTAAGATTTTAAAATTATTCACATAATGAAAACCTATACTTTGTTTCAGGCGAGTTTCCCATTCAAATGCATGTAACAGTGAGAAACGCATTGTCTTGGCGAAATAAAGCGCTTTTGAACAACTTCATATAAATCGCTGTAACTTTTGATAGAAGACTCAGAAACACATGTTTATGGCTTTATCTTATAGAACTCAATATCCCCGTGCTGGGCAAACAGGTTTTGCAGCCGTTTGAGCTAAGATTTTAAAATTATTCACATAATGAAAACCTATACTTTGTTTCAGGCGAGTTTCCCATTCAAATGCATGTAACAGTGAGAAACGCATTGTCTTGGCGAAATAAAGCGCTTTTGAACAACTTCATATAAATCGCTGTAACTTTTGATAGAAGACTCAGAAACACATGTTTATGGCTTTATCTTATAGAACTCAATATCCCGTGCTGGGCAAACAGGTTTTGCAGCCGTTTGAGCTAAGATTTTAAAATTATTCACATAATGAAAACCTATACTTTGTTTCAGGCGAGTTTCCCATTCAAATGCATGTAACAGTGAGAAACGCATTGTCTTGGCGAAATAAAGCGCTTTTGAACAACTTCATATAAATCGCTGTAACTTTTGATAGAAGACTCAGAAACACATGTTTATGGCTTTATCTTATAGAACTCAATATCCCGTGCTGGGCAAACAGGTTTTGCAGCCGTTTGAGCTAAGATTTTAAAATTATTCACATAATGAAAACCTATACTTTGTTTCAGGCGAGTTTCCCATTCAAATGCATGTAACAGTGAGAAACGCATTGTCTTGGCGAAATAAAGCGCTTTTGAACAACTTCATATAAATCGCTGTAACTTTTGATAGAAGACTCAGAAACACGTGTTTATGGCTTTATCTTATAGAACTCAATATCCCCGTGCTGGGCAAACAGGTTTTGCAGCCGTTTGAGCTAAGATTTTAAAATTATTCACATAATGAAAACCTATACTTTGTTTCAGGCGAGTTTCCCATTCAAATGCATGTAACAGTGAGAAACGCATTGTCTTGGCGAAATAAAGCGTTTTCGTACAACTTCATATAAATCACTGTAACTTTTGATAGAAGACTCAGAAACACATGTTTATGGCTTTATCTTATATAACTCAATATCCCCGTGCTGGGCAAACAGGTTTTGCAGCCGTTTGAGCTAAGATTTTAAAATTATTCACATAATGAAAACCTATACTTTGTTTCAGGCGAGTTTCCCATTCAAATGCATGTAACAGTGAGAAACACACTGTCTTGGCGAAAGAAAGCATTTTTGTACAACTTCATATAAATCGCTGTAACTTTTGATAGAAGACTCAGACAAACATGTTTATGGCTTTATCTTATAGAACTCAATATCCCCGTGCTGGGCAAACAGGTTTTGCAGCCGTTTGAGCTAAGATTTTAAAATTATTCACATAATGAAAACCTATACTTTGTTTCAGGCGAGTTTCCCATTCAAATGCATGTAACAGTGAGAAACACACTGTCTTGGCGAAAGAAAGCATTTTTGTACAACTTCATATAAATCGCTGTAACTTTTGATAGAAGACTCAGACAAACATGTTTATGGCTTTATCTTATAGAACTCAATATCCCCGTGCTGGGCAAACAGGTTTTGCAGCCGTTTGAGCTAAGATTTTAAAATTATTCACATAATGAAAACCTATACTTTGTTTCAGGCGAGTTTCCCATTCAAATGCATGTAACAGTGAGAAACGCATTGTCTTGGCGAAATAAAGCGCTTTTGAACAACTTCATATAAATCGCTGTAACTTTTGATAGAAGACTCAGAAACACATGTTTATGGCTTTATCTTATAGAACTCAATATCCCCGTGCTGGGCAAACAGGTTTTGCAGCCGTTTGAGCTAAGATTTTAAAATTATTCACATAATGAAAACCTATACTTTGTTTCAGGCGAGTTTCCCATTCAAATGCATGTAACAGTGAGAAACGCATTGTCTTGGCGAAATAAAGCGCTTTTGAACAACTTCATATAAATCGCTGTAACTTTTGATAGAAGACTCAGAAACACATGTTTATGGCTTTATCTTATAGAACTCAATATC